>NC_056660.1:224967881-225287047 GCF_018350195.1 Panthera tigris
GCTGAAATTTATGCATGACTCAAGAATTGTACTTAGGATTTAGTTTCAAGTTCCAGGTGTGTGGCATAAGTACCTTGGTTGAGGAGGGAAAGACCAAACAGTTGTGATAAACAGAGTAATGCTGTAGTTCGTTTATCTACTCCCTGGCTCAAGAACTGTGGCTAAATACTAGAAAATGAAGGGAAGGAGTAGAGGTTTGAGGACTCACTACCTTTGCCCTTATCTTACCTACAGAAGGGCATTTTACCTACCATTCCCAGTTTGGGGGAAAGGCCATATAACATTATTTAAAACTTGTTACTTATGGAATACATTCATTTTCAAATTTTTTGGAAGACTGGTAGGATTATATGGAAGACAGGGGGCTATATGCAACCAATCTGAAGATTGTTTTTAAAAAATGCAGCCAGAATAAAGAAAGAATACTACCTAAATCGTGGGCATGACATACACTTCAAATTTATTTCATCAGGATTTCTTTACCTGGTGTCCATGAACTCCAGGATTGAGGGAGGCTGCAAACATGGATGGGAAAGATTATATTCTTGTTTTTTTTTTTTTTAACTTTAACTGAAACTGAACATTTCCTTCAATTATGAATATAGGTTTTATTAGACTGTTGAAGAAATTCATGCTGAGCACATACAAAAAAAAAAGGGCAAACCTTTTTTTTTTTAAGTTTTATTTATTTACTGTGAGAGAGAGAGAGAGAGAGAGAGAGCAAGAATGGAGGAGGGGCAGAGAGAGAGGGAGAGAACGAATCCCAAGCAGGCTCCATGCTGTCAGTGCAGAGCCAGATGCGGGGCTCAAACTCACGAACTACAAGATCATGACCTGAGCCAAAATTAAGAGTTGGATGCTTAAGCTACTGATCCACCCAGGTGCCCCAAAAAGGATAAAACTTCTTTCCCCCAAAAGGATAAAACTTCTTGAATAGCAGACTTTTCACCAGTAAGTGGGAAAATAAAAATTTTTCATGTTTGAACCAAAGTTATCAGTGCTTTCAACTAGTAAATATATGAATCCAGTAAGAAAGGTTTCAGATGAAAGGATATTGGTAATATTACCCACCACAGTCTGTAGATATATATCATTTCAGTCTCTACAGTTGTTATTTTCAATTCAATTCTATTTGTTTTCTGAGTACTATGAGACAGATATTTTCTAAGCTCTGGGGGTTACAATAATTGCAAAAGCGTCCAGTGTTTTGAAGCTGCTAGGTACATGGTAACTATAATAAAAGGAATGTGTGATTTGTGTGTGTGTGTGTGTGTGTGTGTGTGTGTGTGTGTGTGTGTGTGTAGAGATAAAACAAAATTATTCAATACCTTACTGGGACTCTATGTCCCAGTATGGTGGGGAGCTTAGGTCTTCACAGTATTTGTTGTCTTCTTCCATTCTTTATAGACCCAGTTTTTTGAGCATCCACCTTGTACAAGGCACGAAGCTAAAGTAGGGGGTAGTGTTTTGTTGGGCCGTTGGACACATCCACACTCAGGCATCCACACAAAACTAATATACTCTTCCTGGTGATCTCATGCAACTCTAGCCAGATATGGTCATTTCTACTCCCTAACTTTTGCATCCAGTTTTCCAGATCACTTGGACCAAAGGACAGAAGACTACAGAGGGATTGTCACAAACTCATTCATAAAAGATTCATCTCGGGGGTTACCTCATCAAGAAGTACTCCCCGACTCTCCTACCCAGTGGTCATCAGATCTTTCTCTGTGAACCTATGTGACTTCATCTCTCTTTGGTACAGCCCTTATCTTATGTATCATAACCATCTGTGCCCCTCAAAAACTGCTTGCTAGACTGAGGTGACTTCAAATACTATGGTGAAGGAATAACCTTCATGATATCTTTTTTGGGATATTAGACTAAGTAAATAATGTACTAAACGAATAGGTAAAATTTTTCTCTCTCTTTCCTCTCCCCAAAGAAAGTAGCCATCAGTTAAAAATGAAAATCTTTAGCTGAGAAATATTAACATAAGTACATTTTAAAAATTTGCCCGTCATTAATGAGCTTTGGTTATTATTTATGTCAATAAATGAATTGATAAATGGATGGATGTAGTAGACAGATAAATGGTCTAGATAGCAAGAGACCAGAGTTCTAATCAACTACATGAATCACCTCTGTGATCTTACAGAATGCATTCTTCTAATTGGCTAATTGATTTTAATTACTTTCTTAATTTCTCCATACTAATTCCTCTTTCTTAATTTCATCATCTATAAATATGGAGCTAGTGACCTTTGCCCTGTCTGTATGACAGAGTTGTTTAGAGGTTCAAATGAGACAGTATATGTCAGACCTCTATATAAATAGTCTAACTGTCCAGACTAGAACAGTGATGTTATTAGTACAGACAGGATTGTTATTCGCAAATAATTTATAACTTCATAATTTACAATTGGCTAATTATTTCCATCATCAAAATAGAATCATACAAAGACTTGCCACTAATCTCTATGTTTATATTAATAGTTATTAATATTATTATTTATAATATTTCTTCATAATAATAAATATTAATATCTGTTTATATTAATATTTCCTAGGTCATTTAAGTCCATACTCTTGTATGTCAGAGATATTTTGGGATACAGATTTATTTTCAGGCCCAAATCCGTGTTATATTTATTTAACTATAAATAAATACCTTGAACACTTGATTACGCTTTTCAACTTGGGTTAAAAGGAAATTTAAGACTCAACTGACAGTTTTAAATGGATATTTTTATCTCATTTTGCCCTCAACTTTCAGTTGAAGTTCCCTGGTCAGTGTGGTAGATTTGGCTGGCTGCCTAGCCAACGGCCTTTTTCCTTCTTTCTTCCTCCTTGTTTATGGAATGCCAGTTTTGTTCAGGAAACTGACAGCGATGATTTACTAGCCCCTTCCCCAGGAGATGAATCGTGGATGGTTCTAGGCCAATCACAGCAACCTCATTCCTCTTTGCCAAAGGTTGGTTTAGGGGTTGGCATATGACCCGAATCTGGCTCATGAAATCTAACAAGTCTGTTGTGGAGGAATAAAGGACGTTCTAGGAAAGATTTTCTTCCAGATAAAAAGAAATAGACACACAAAAAGAAGCCTTCTTCTTCCTTCCCACTTTTAGATATTGTTACAAGCGGATGTGTTGGTCGGCACTGTGGCAGCTGTCTTCAGACCCTGGAGGAAAAGTCAGGAAACCTTCAGAAAAGGTGTCACCGAGAAACTTCTGAATTAGCCAACCCTAGAACGGCTTACTCACCATTAGAAGAGTAAAAAGACAGGCCAAAGAATGAAAGATGATCCTTCCAACAAAGCATGTAGATAGCGCTTAAAAATCTATAAGAAAAATGAGACAAAAAAATAGGTAGACTTGAATAGGCATTATGCACACAACATATGCAGATCACCAAAAAATATACGCAATAGTGGTCAATATCATCGGTCTTCAGAAAAAGGCAAATTAAAATCGCAAGATAGCACTGTATGCCCGCCAGAATGGCTACCATGAACAAGACTGACCAACTAAGTCGTGGTAACGATGTGGGGAAACCAGAATTCTCAGGTTGTCGTTGGAAGGGGAAATTGGGGAAATCTTTGACAAGATCTAGTAAAGTGACTTCTGCATTCCTGTTGAACCAGCAATTCTGCTCCTAGGTATCACCCAACAGAAATGTGTACATGTGTTTACCAAGAATATTCACAACAGTACACTTTCGAATCCCTTCAAAGTAGAAACAGCCCCAAAATTCATCAGTGTACAATGGATACATACATTATGGTATATTCATTCACATATCAGATACTGAAGAACAATATAAATATAGGAACTACTGTTACACACAGCAACATACATTTAATAAACATAATTTTGAGCAAAGGACGCATCCCAGATGACTCCATTTGTATACAGTTCAAAAAACAAGCAAAACTAAATTCTGTTCTTAGAAGTCAAGGCAGGGATGGGGAGGGGGGTCACAAAAGGATATTTGCTCTGCTTCTTGATAATGGGTTTTGATTTCATTTTCTGTTTACTTTATGAATGAAAACTAATTGAGTTATATGTTAATATCTGTATACAGTTGACCCTTGAATAACACAGGTTTGAGCCAGGCGGTTCCACTTATACACTTCTTTTCGTTTTTGGGTTTTTGCTGCACAAGCTTTGTTGTTTACATTTGGTGCCCAGCTTGGGCCAGGGCTCCAAGGTGGTTAAAAAGCTAGGCAGCAGCTGCAGGGAGAGGCTCAGGCAGAAGCACTGAGGCCAGGGGGCCTGGGGGGTAGGGGTGGTGGGTGCCAGAGTGGCCCCTCAGGGCTGTTGGCCTTTGCAAGCTCTCAGTCCTGCTCACATTGAGCTTTGTAAGAGACGCTCACCCATCCAGGCTGCACAGGGGAGTCAGGGAGTCGCCATTTCTTGATGCATTTCACCTGCTCCTCTGGGAAGTGGCTCCCCGGAAGTCCCAGAGGCTGGGGATGGGGGTGTGGGCAGAACCCGGGGCACAAAGATCCAAAAGGGCCTGCTTCGGGTTCTCCTCTATGATCATGGTGGCTGCCATGCCAGGGTTTTACCCCGCGCATCTTGGGGAGGTTTTTGGGTGTCCTGGAAGGCTACCCTGCTGCTTTTACATCTTCAGGAGATGCTGGGTTCCCTGGGCTTCTCCTCGGCCAGTCCTGGGAAGAAGTGGCCCGCGCCACCCAGAGCCTCATCCTCCTGGGAAATAGGAAGCCTAAAGAGATGTGGGTGCAGGAATCTCGCAGGTGCACGGTGGCCTGGCCAATGGCGGATTAGTTCTGATGGGACTGGGGGCTCCTGGCTGATGGACAATAAGGAGCTAAGCTCAAAATAAGGTGTTGGCTGCGCCCGGGGGCAGAGGATGGCTGAGAAGACAGTTCTGAAAGTTGTGACTCGAAAAGACGTTGGAGGATGGTGGGAGGCTGAAAGTGGGGGGGGTGGTGGGGGGGGGGTTGCATCCCTGGATTTGTTCCTTCCAAATATTGTGGAAGCGAGGGACACGTCTGCCGATTTTTTATAGTGCAGGAATGTAAATGCATTTTCTCTCCCTTGCCATCGTTTTCATAACCTTTTCTTTTCTCTGGTGACTTTATTGTAAGAATACCCTATCACTGCACATTATACACAAAATTGTGTTAATCCACCACTTATGTATTCAGTAAGGCTTTGGAGCAACCGTAGGCTATTAGTAGCTAAGTTTTGGGGGAGTCAAAAGTTATCCTGGGATTTTCTGCTTTTGGAGGGTCAGCACCCCTAACCCCCACGTTGTTCACGGGTCAGCTGTACCTCTTCTGAATGTATGTTTGCTTCAATAAAAATACTGTTTAAAAAATAATTGAAAGAGAAAAAAATAAGGTAAGAAGAAGTGTTAGCTTTGGAAAAGGAACAGAAAACAGAAGAAGTGTGTAAAGGGCAAACAGCATTTGCCAAGGGGACCTGCCATCCCAAACAAGGGTGTGTGTGGGTTCAGAGGTATTGCCTCGTGCTTCTAAAAGCCTTTCATGGGTTAAATGCTTCCAGAGTCTTTAATACCGACTCTGGCTGTCTCTTGCTGTTCTTGAAGGTAAAGAATAACTTGATTTTCTCTAAAAAATTAGAATTCACTGTCTGGAGCTGTTCATCTGCCAGAAGTAGATCCTTGTGATTCTGATTCCTGAATGATTTCATAGTTAGGAGTCCATTTCTGTCTCTCATAACACATGATCTTAGATGCATACGTTTCATTTGTAGTGCTTAGACTAATTCACTAACACAGTCAATGCATTTTCCTATTATGTGAGAATACTTCTTTAGATACAGTGTGTATAATCAGTTTGGAATTTAGGTGAAAATGTAATAACTAAAAATTTTTTTAATGATTTTTATTTATTTTTGAGAGAGAGATTGCAAGCAGGCAGGGGGGCAGAGAGAGAGGGGGACAGAGGATCCAAAGGAGTCCCTGCTGTGACAGTAGAAAGCCCTCAGATGCTCAGTCGACTGAGCTACCCAGGTGCCCCAATAACTAACGATTGAAAAAAAATGTTGCCGGACCTTGATGATTTGCTTCTCTGTAGAGATCCTCCAACATTATTGGCCCCTAATCCATTTTGTTGACCAATGAGTTCTAGTCTGCCTTGGATTTTTGGCAGTTTTTGTTTTGTTTTGTTTTTTTTCCCCTCCATGTATGCTAGCTTTGGCCCTCTACGTAGATCATAAGCCATGTCTTATAATCTTTTTTTTTTTTTTTAATTTTTTTTTTAACGTTTATTTTTTTTTGAGACAGAGAGAGACAGAGCATGAACGGGGGAGGGTCAGAGAGAGGGAGACACAGAATCTGAAACAGGCTCCAGGCTCTGAGCTGTCACCACAGCTCGAACTCACGGACCGTGAGATCATGACCTGAGCCGAAGTCGGACGCTTAACCGACTGAGCCACCCAGGCGCCCCGTCTTATAATCTTTTAAAAATTTTTCTCTAATCTTTGGGCTTTATTCATAATAAGTGCCCAGTTTTTACTGAATAGTTGCTGGTCACTGTCATGCTTAGGTTAGATAAGGAAAGACCATGCTCATGGGCAATTGGCAGAGTATTTTTCTTGGCGGGATTGAAGGATAGAATAAGCATTCTTCTGCGTATAGTTACAGGAACTCGAGGAAATGGACTGAGAACATCCTGGCAGTCTCTATCAGTCCTATGGCCTATGCATGTGACAAAAATGACAGGCGAATTATTGTTTGGCCTACCCAATACCAAACAACTCAGTTGACTTTTTTTTTTTCTTTTTAAACAGAATTGACTAGATTACCCAATTGTTTTGTCTTTGTGTAGACAGAGCCTGGGATTCTATTGATGAAACCATGTTTCATGCTCATTCTCTGAAACAGCTGTAGTTCACCAACTTGAAATAACTTAATGAGGTATTGATTTTACTGCTCAGCGTGTTCTGAAATAAGTACCAAAATTGTAGAAGGCAACATCATAAGGGAGGGAGAGAAAGAAAGGTGACTTTCTAATGAATACACCAGATGAGTTCCTGTCAACTTGATTATTTGAATTGGATGCTTTAGAATTAGAGAAATGAATTATTTAATTGGAGTTGAAAAATATGAGTTTATTTTGCTCCTTTGGAATTTGGAATTGGAGCTGAATCACACGCACTTCAGGAAACATAAAAGTTCAGGAAAAAAAACAAACCTAGCTCAGAGATAAATTATAGTGGTAAGTTATTTTTCATGCCAATTTTTAGTTGTTCAAACTAGAAGAAATGGAGAAAGCCTTGGAGTGGAAATAAGACTCTAGGGAAAGGAAATAAAGGAACTGTTCCTTTTGCCTGTTTCCTAAATACTCCCTGGTGGCTCTTAATGAGCTGCATTATTGCGTTTTGGCTCTGGAGTTGGATGGAGCTCTGCCATAAATTAGCAAGATGGAGAGAATTTGAATGAGGGTACTGCACAGACAGGCATACAAGGAAACCTCTTCCTCATATTCCATTTGGCTAGATTCTGATTCTGTGGATAAACGGTTGCCATCCTGAGGGCCATCTCAAAGTTACCCAACTTTGCAAAGAAGTTTCTAGAATCTCTGGGTCGACAACTATGCTCATCAGGTAATTTTATGTTGACCGGACACATTTTCCTGAGCCACTTCCAGACTCTCTTGCCAGTTGTCTCATCTCCTTTCATTAAGAACACCCATTGATTATTTGTCTGAGTGACATAAATTTAGTATTCCTCAAGAACACAGAGAGCCTCTATTACCAAATAGGTTAGAACCTAAAGAGGTGGCAGCGTGTACCCCGAGAAGAAATGGTCCTGAAGCAAAGCAGAGGAGGTTACGGATGGTCATGAGGAAGAATTCCCAGCGAATCGCATATAGAGAGGCTGCCGGAGTCAAGGACATAATTGGGAAGAAAATCAGCAGCCTCCTGCTATGAATGAAGGGCCCTCTTAGGGTCCTTATATTCTCAGATTCTTTCTCAAATTTAAATTTGATTCGGTTTCTTAATTTCAAGAAGATTCCTTTAACGCAATGGTTCTCAACTTGGGACAAGGCTGGTTTTGCCCTCCAGGGGACATATGGTGATGTCTGGAGACATTTTGGCATCTAGTCACTACTGGCATCTAGTGAGCAGAGGCCAAGATGCCGATAAATACTAGAATGCAGACGACAGCCGCCTTCCCTCCCTTTGCTCCCCACAACAAAGATGGATCTGGCCCCAAATGTCAACAATGACAAGGTTGAGAAATCCTTAAAGGAAGGACTCTTCTTTATGGTCATGGAAGAAGGAGGAACTAATAAAAAATTAGGAAGGATTTAAGATCTGCTGAGGAAAGGAGAGAAATACCAGCCAGGAGCGGCAAAGATATGACAAGATGATTTAATGCTCCCTGTCAGGTGTATGGAGTTCCATGACTGTGAGGTCTGGACTGTGTGGCTTAGATTCACTTTGGCTACTTGCCCAGAGCCTCAGGGTCATAACTGATTTGCATATAATGATGTGTTTACATAAAATGTAGTTATAATAAATACAAACAACAGTGGGTGGTTTTTCTTTAATGTATCTTCTCCATTGCCAGATAATGATCATTTATTGGGCATCTGCTGGGGCCTGGTGTTGTGTTCAGTATATATTTTTAAAGGCATTCACATTAGTTTCCTTTGTTTTAAAACAGCAACCTACCTCAGCCATGCCCATGAGGATAGTTTAATTGTTCCAGAAATAGAAGCATCTTCTTTTGAGTCCCTTGCTTTTCCACATGTAGAGTAAGTTAGTACAGAAGAAATACAGCTTTGGGATGGAAAGACTTTCTTTCAGGGTTCCTGCACAAGGAAAAATAGGTCTTATGCACTTGAAATATTAACAATCCTAAGGAGCTTAAAGGGATTTGCATGTCACACCCTTAAACAATGTTATTCTAGGTCTGTTTCCTGGGTCTCAAATGAGAAGTCGGCTCTGATGAGCTCTAAAGTCTTTTTCCACTAAGAGTCTAGGATTCTGTTCTTCTCTGCCAGCCAGTTAGAAGTGAGGCAGTTGGGGCCTGTGCTCATCTGGAAAGGCTGCAGGATTTGCAACCATTGATTTCAAGGGCCTCAGGAAGCTGGCAAAATAGGGTGCCAAACTTTTTGAATAAATGCATTTTCCTGGGGTGAGTTTCTATATTTAAATGATAATCTAAATAGTCTGGGATTCTAAAAATTTAAAATCTACTGCAGTAGCATGTGATGCTAATAAGGTCAGGATTATAAGCTTCCACTCTCACAGATATTAATAGAGGAAACTCTATCCTGTAACCCTAGACCTCACAATCTGACCCTGGGGATTGACAGGCAAATGTGTGCTATCGGTAACGGAGGTACAAAAGAAAACATATATTGGTCAGGGGCTCCCGTCGCCTCTACCCAACACACCGATCCCCGATAACAAAGAGCTGCTATGAAATCTCATCAGTCAGAGATACATATGGGATTTTGGAGAGCCAACAAATGGCACTCACCTTTCTCATCAGATTGTGGAGCCAGTAATGAGGCCAGAGAAGACAGACAGATGGGGAGTAAAAAGAAAGTTGGCTTTATTATTGTTTAAGCTGATGGAGAAACATGACTTTAAATTTGGGCCAAATAGGCTTAGTAACACTCCTCCTGAATTTGGAAGACTTCCTGCAGGTGTTCCTGGCCCAGCCACTCCGCCACAGGTGAGCTCCCTTCCTTCAGCTGAACCGAATACCTGATCTGCAGAAAGCCATTGTCTCTCTGAAGTTGCTGGATCTGGCATTGCTCTGCTCTGTCTACTGACCTCACCCATCTGGTATGGCCCCCCTCCCCAGAAGAGCAATGAACAAAGGGTGGAGAGCAGCTTTCCCTAATAACTTTTCCTTCTTGGATATTGGAGGCATATTATCTGCTCTCCTTCGAACATCAGAAGTTAGGAAGAAATTTTTCCCCCCAATTTAAGTGCATCTCTGAATCAATTGCAGATTGAAATACAGTATTGGTGGGGAGATATCATAAGTGATTTATTTTTACAAATGGAAATAAGAGCTCTCCAAGGCCATATGAAGCAGGAAAAGAATTGATCAGAGAGTTTCTGAGAGACTGCCCAGTATCTCTCAAGGCCAGCTGATGAATCAGACATTGTCAAGTGGAGATATCCTGGGAGATATCCTGGGAGGAAATGCTTCAGAGCAACGTGTATGGGGGCGTGGGCGTCAGAGGAGTAATCCCCTGGATGAACCGTGAACTGAGAATTGTGTCACATTCTGGGAGACATTTTTCTGTTTTCCTTACGGAAAACAACACATTTGGCTTGGCTTGGCTTGGCTCTACAACATGTTTTCTGACTTTCTATTTAACATTCTATAAAACTTAAATGCTTTCAAGTTGTCACTCTTCTGGAATATTAACAGAGGTTATCTTTTGGGTAAAGCCAAGTCTCGGCCTTTGTGGGGAGGCGGGGGTTCTCCTGGGGCTTTAGAATTCTTAATCTGTATAGTGACCCAATGTCCCAATTTGTCTGGTGGGTCTCAGTTTACATCTGATGTCCCGATATAATTATTAAATGTGCTTCCATTCACCCTCAAGAGTGTCCTCGTTTGGATAATAAATGATGTGTTCACTCTACTTTTCTGTAATGTTTAGTTTTTGCCTTTTTAAAAAAGGAGGGCATTTAGTGCTACTTGTGTAATTAAAATTAGTTTTATAAAAGGCAATGTCGTGATTTCTGCCTTCAAGGAGAGCCAACTGATTACAATCACAAAGCAGGCGTTGGTATGGTGTTTTCGCATTACAGAACACTTTGACAAGTCTCTTTAAAGGGCTGAATGGTAGGGGTTCGATATATTTTGAGTAGATGAATGAATAGGTAAAGCTAGAGTGATAGGTCCAGGAGGCCTTAATATATTAGTTACATGTAAATTATCAACATCGTCTCATACTTGTGTAGTCTTGTTCATATCTAACTTGGTGACTCTATTGTGTGACACTTCTTTCTTTCTTGCATGTTTGTAGGTGGCTAGTGATACTTAAAATTGTGTTGCTCTTTCAGAAAGTCGGCATTTCTCCCCTACTCTTAATTCATACTTTCTCTCGCCTCTAATCAGAGATCTTTTCCAGCCTTCAGCAAGATGCCAGTTATTGTAAACATTATTGTGCAAAGTGAGATAACACTGGTTACGTGGGTGAACATCTCCGGTCTCAAGACAAACTCCAGCAGGGCATTGTTTTTCAGTTTCTTCTGTTTGAGAAAGAGTCATTGGAACCCTTTTTGTATATGGCTCTCCAGACAGTTTTCCTCCACCATGTTGTGAAACCCAGCCTGTCGTATCTCCGTTTATTAATGGTTCTGTCACATAGACGAGAACGGAGGGTCCATATAAATCAAGCTGGATTGCCTCTCTCTTTTCCGTCCTTTCAAATTCACCGTCAGGGAGGAAGGTTAGTGTGGTGGAGTTTTAAGTAACTGGATTCATTAGTGATCGTGCCTAGGACTGATAGCCAACCCGTAGCACCCCACTATTGCAGCATTGCTTGTTAAAATAGGAAAATATTTCCGAAGCAGTTGACAAACAGCCAGTGTTCCAAAGGCTCCCTTTAAGTTGTCCTGCCCCTATTTCCTTGACTCTCTCCTCAGGTACTGCTGGATGTCCCCAGATTCAGCAAATAAGTGTCAACACCTGGCAGAGCAAGGGGCTGCTGGAATGCACGCATCCGGGGACGTGTGTGTGTGTGTGTGTGTGTGTGTGTGTGTGTGTGCACATGTGCATGGCAATGGACCTGACTCATTTTCTATCTTTCAGAGTGTCTCCAATTAACATTGCTGCTCAATAGTTGGGCCAACTATTTTGTTTTCATAGAAGACATCCTTCAGAGATATTCTCTTCAAACAAAACATGGAAATTTCTTTTAGCACCTGTCTGACAGATGGTCATCCAGTGTTTGTATAGCTTTGGTAATGGAGAGTTCACTCCCCCAGATGTCATTTTCCCGTCTGAAATAAATTACATAGGATGATCTACACTCATTTCTCAGGAATGTTCTTTATCGCAAAGAGCCAAACCTGATAGCAACAGGATTTACCTCTTTGTGTAAAAATGTTTCTCTGGATAATATTCCCTTAGCCATCCTCTCTGTATGCATATTCATGAACACTTATAATGTTTGAGAAATATCACAGACCTAAAGAAGCCACATCATCCAGATTCCTGTCTTGTGGCTCAGAAATATGCTTTGTACATAGTTAGGTAATCAGTCCTTAGGTAATCAATTGTTTCTGTCAAAGAAATGCATACATGACAAAATGAAGAACCCCAGGCAGAAAATATTTTTTTAGCCTTTATAGAAAATTCCCCCAGGATAGAAACTTCATGACTCTGATTGGCCTATTTCAATATTTAATCATAGCAAAGATCAAGAGTTTCCCTTATGCCCAGATGAAATCTCTCTACCTTTAATTAAAGCTAATTTCTTCTTCTTTAGTACTCTGGGTGGGTATCCTTTGTCTGGCTGCATTTCCAGATCATCCTTCTTGTTGACAGGGCAGAAGGAGGAGGAAGGAAGACCAAGCGTGTATTCTAGGAGTCTGGTATTCTAGAGAACTCTATTACCAAATTTACCTCACCATATAGTGATGGGGAACATTTTCCTTCATTGTTCTAGGGATCTGATTATACTAAAAAGTAAAACAAAAAAATGCTAACCACTTTGCTGTAGCAAGTGAGGCCAACTCTTTTTTTTTTTTTTAAACCAGGTCACGTGTTAGCTTTGGATGTTCAGAGGGAAGGAAAGGCTGTCATTGTAAACAGGTAGGCGAAAGCATTTACGTTTTTTTAAAGTAAAACTTTATTACAATCTATGTGCAAATGTAAAAGTAAGAATTTTGTATTTTGTCTCCTGAGCTTGACCTTCTAACTTCTAATTAGGCCAATTAACATAGCATCATGGACTTTCCCAGAGTGCGATGGAGAATGCACAGAAGGCGGTCGTATCATGAGACTCTTGGTTCTAGGACTTTAGTTGTGGTTATGGACAGAAATATATCAATGCTCCTTTAATGGCAAAATTCATGGCTTTATATTTGACTTTTAGTTTCTATTGTTTTGAAAGGATGCTAAATCTGAAAGGGACTTTAGAGAGCCTACAGCTTAAACGTCTTTGCAGATGAGGAAACTGTTGCTTATGCATTGACCATATACACATACTTCTCCTCAAAGGACTGAGCATTGAGGAGCAGTACTGAACGACATTGAACAACAGTAGTTACTTCTTTGGAAAAAATCTGGATCGTTTCTTGCCACCCTACTGCCATGGTGTCCATCAGTTAGAAATATGTAGAAAGGAGGAGTACAGCGCCTCCAGTGTCCCTGGCTTAGTGGATGTGTCCCTTAGGACCTTTAATCTTTTAAAAATTAATTCTGTGATTATGGAATAACCTCTTGATATGTGAGCATGCTTGCCTACTATGAGGGAGAGTCCTGAGCAAATAACAGATGTAGATTATTCTCCGGATGTAAAATAATAAGAAAATCATCACCACTCTGATTTTTAAATGTTTCCTATACTTTTGATTGTTTTGAGGTCCCTTTTTAAAATATAGCTCTGTGTGGGCTTGAATTTATTTACTGGATTCTTTTAAACAAACATTTGTTGAGTGTCTACCATTCAGTTAGTTATTCAACAAGAATGTATTTAGTGTTTGTTATTATCAGAATTTCTCTAGGTGCTGGGGATATAGTAGAAATAAAAGAAATACCTACACTCACAGAGCTTTTGGTCTCATTACAAATACAGGTGAATAAGATGAATCCTGTTCTGGCTTCCTTGAGCACGGAGCTTAGCAGGAAAGACAAAATTCAAATTGATTGCTACAATTAGTGTGATTAATATTCATTACAGGGGTAACAGAAGGTATAGAGTATCTAATGACTGATTACCGAAGTATGTACAGAAAACAAGGCAGTGATAGCAAGTTCCAGGGTTAAGGAAGACTCCTCAAAAAGGGTAGAAAGAGACCTTTAAGTTGGTATCTAAAGGGTGAGTAGCAGTTCCATGATCTGGGAGATTGGGAGAGGGAACGATTCCATCAGAGGGAATGACATGCATGCATTTTGGAATTGAGAGAAAGGACGGCACATTTGTAAAACTGGAACAGAGCAGAGAATATTTGGGAATACAGGGTATGGCTAGAACAGAGTATCCGGGAATATGGTGGGGGAATTATGAAATGAGGTACCATTGTTGAGGGCTCTGGAAACCATCTTAAGGAAACTGTACTGTATTTGAAAGGCAGTGGGGGGACCCTGTGGGTTTTAAGCCATATTGCTTTTATTTAAGGATCACTCTTAGAGCGATATGGATAAAAGAATGGAAGGACAACCACTAGAGGGAAGGAGTGACTAGGCAGTTGACATAATCTGGGTAGGAGATGGTGGCAGGGAGGATGGAGTGAAATGCAGGGGTTTGAGTAACATTTTGGAAGTAGAATGCTCAGACGTGAACGAGAGCGGTGGAAGTGAATGATCACGTATTCATAAGAAGGACGGTTCAGGGTGACTTTCAGAATTTTGGTTCTGGATTCAATCAGCTACAGATCTGATTGCCAGACTGTGGACCTGTATAATTGCCCATCTTTCTGTTTCTCTTCCTTCATTTGAGGATGCACTTGTATATCGAGGTAGCCAGCTATGTCTTGTGGAGAGCCCCCATGTTCCACGTGGGTCTGTGTTCCAGTGAGAATTGTTATATATAAAGCCATTCAGCCTTCTATCTAGGTTTTAAGGTGGACAGGCCATCTTCTGAATTCAACTCAACGGAACATCTAAACTATCTAAGTGATTATGTCAGAACTAGCTAAGGCTCTGTCTGCATCATGCTACCAATTGATCATTAACTTCCTCAACTGTGCCACTCATAAAGCAGGCTTGAGACCCTGTTTTCTTTTCCGAATTGACTGTTGTTCAGGGCTGAATTGCACATCGCCCGTTGCTTTTGTATTGTAAAAACTCAGTATATCTACTCCCCCTCTGAGGCAGAAGGGGAATCATTTGGATTAATATTTTATTATTTTAAAATGCCTCCAAGATACTATCTGATTCATTCTCATAACAATTTGGGAAGGCAGGAAGGAAGCAGGTAAATGCACACTTCACATAGTTTTTACTTAATGGCAAATTTAGTGCTGTTTGGTCAAAGATGAAAAATGAAGAAATTATTCATGTGGAATCTAATTTAAGATCATCATTCTCGGTGACATTTATGACTTGCTTCTGGCAGGAATTTTGTTTGTTGTTGTAATATGAGGAACGTTCTACTCTTTGTATTTGAAGGTGACACCAGTATCCCTCCATTAGTTGTACATGGGCTTTGAGATGTTTTTCTAATGGAAAGGACAGATTTTCATTAAGCCATTTGCTCTTTCTCTTGACATCGTGACAATTGACATACATTTCTGATGCCTGACTTGGGATAGGTATTACAGCCATAACCACCAGCAGAGAAAAACAAATTGCCTGCCTGGGGATTTGAACTTTTGCCACTGGCCTCATTAGCACAGCGTACTAACCAAGTAGGGTAGCCACGGGCATGCAATTATAAAACAGCATGAATCAAACCTGGTCTAGAGCCCTGAAACTTACCCTTTGAATATATCCATTAGCCTCAACACATCTCCATGAAACAATGTGGCCTTTCTCTAGAGGCATATACTGCGAAAGTGGTTTGCTGTTACCTTCCATAGAAATTTATTTCTCAAATTTAATAAAGATGGAAACATTAGTGAATCTTGAAACAAAATTTAGTGTTTCTATAATACTAGGTATTTAGTTTGGAATGGTATTCATAAACATGTCATCTATCTGTGACAACTGTTTTCAATAACTTGTTTTCCATAGTAAGGGCCATGCTTGAACCACATCAGAATTTATGTCTATCCACGTGTGGGGAGGGTAACATTTTAGAAGTAGATCACAAATGTCAGAACACTGTTCAAAGTGACAGCTTCATAGAAATGCTACAGAGTAGATAGAGAGCCCTGAAGGCATTATGTAAAGACAGGAAAAATTCATTGCAGTCGACATATTCTTGCAAACTATTTTGAAAGGGAAGCACTTAATTACATTGTAATTATTAATGATTTCAAACCAGTGGTGGTTATATGGATATCAAACCATTCAAGGAAGGGAGGGTGCTATGGAAATGGATGTTAGATTTATGGACCGTGTTAATTTGCTTGGGCTCATAGAACAAAATGCCACAGAATGGGTGGCTTAAACAACTGATGTATTTCTCAGTTGTGGAGGCTGGGGAGTCCAAGATCAAGGTTGGACCCACAGATTGGGTTCCTGGTAAGGTTCTCCTCCTGGCTTGCAGACTGCTGTCTTCTTGCTGTGTTTTTGCATGGTGGACAGAGAGAATGCCCCGGTCTCTTTCTCTTATAGGGACACTCATCCTATTGTGGGTACTCTGTCCTCATGACTTCATCTAAACCTAGGTGCCACCCTAAGGCCCTACCTCCAAATACCATCACATCGGGGGTTAGGACTTCCACATATGGATTTAAGGGGACATGAACAGTCGTAAGAAAAGCTGAAATGAGCTTGACTATTTTATTGGCAAACAAGTTCCCCTGTCTCCCTCACTTCCCTTCCTCAGCCAGCCATCAAGTCCTGTCGATCGTACCATCACGTAGTTCTCTAATCAAACCTCATGATACACCTGAGCTGATCCAGACCTTCTCATTTCTCAAGTGGACAGTGCCAGTAACTCCCACCTGCCTGCTGTCTCCAATCCTGCCTCCTTTTAATCCATTTGTCATAATTTATAACATGCAAATGAGATTCTGTCACTTACTTGCAATCTGAGGATTGCCATCACTCTTATGATGAAATCTCCAATTGTTACCACTCCTTACAAGAAAGACTTCATCACTGGGTGTTGCATGGGCACTGGGGAGTGTGTGTGTGTGTGTGTGTGTGTGTGTGTGTGTGTGTGTGCGCGCGTGCACGTGCGTGCGTGTACATCTGTGAGTGTGTGTCTGTGCGTGGGAGAGTTGATCTCACACTGATAGAAGTCCACAAATTTACCCTTTTTTTGCTTTATGTGCACATGAGATTATTTACGGTCATTAAAGTTTATATATTTGTGTTGAAGCATTAATTTAAGTGCAAACATTTAAGAATACCTGATTTTTACAATCCCCTTCTGACCTTTCTTTATTTTGTTTGTATACTGGGAGCCTAAGGTAAAACAAGTTGAATTGGCCTTGACGTCTGTCCGTTCAGAGGCCCTGCCCTGCAGACTCCTCTCTCTCTGTTCTCCACACAGCACCGTGCACCCTAAGCTCTCCCTTCACGAATGTTTTCACTTTCTTAAGTGTTTGGTGCTCTCTCATCTGCGGAACTTCTCACATAGTGTTGCCCCTTCCTCGACTCATTCTACTCCTATTTTGCTCTTTCAGGTCTTAGCTCAAACATCACTTCCTGTTCCTGGGACTTCCCTTGAGAAGGCCCGGTGCTCCCATCACCCGCCTCCCATTCAAACTTCAGCATCCCCTTTCCTACCTTCCTAGGGCAGCAGGTTTACTGCTGGTTCATTTGTTCCTCCTCCTTGAGGATAGGGGTCTTGACAACCTTGCTCATTATGGAATCCCTCAAGTCTAGCAGAGAAGGAAGCCAGGCAAAGGCACCCACTACAGAGGAGCTTGTCCTCTGGAAGCTCCATGGGAACAAGAACCTCCGTTTGTCCTTTGACTGATTCACTGCTATATTCCCCAGCACCAATAACAATGCCTGTACATAGTGAGTGCTTAATAAATGTATGTGTGTGCATGTAATAGTCATACACAGTTAGTTCTCTCTTCTTCTATACACATATAAGTATATGTATAAATAGGAAGTACGGTGTTTAAAAGACTATTTTGGGGTGCCTGGCCGGCTAAGTCAGTTAAGCCTTCGACTCTTGGTATCGACTCAGATCATGATCTCATGGTTTCATGGGTTCGAGCCCCATGTTGGGCTTTGCCCCTCTCCCACTCATGCTGCCTTAGTCTCTCCCAAAATTAATAAATAAACTTAAACCCAAAAAACTATTGATTTTAGAGCAGTTTTAGGTTCACAGAAACATTAAGAGGAAAGAGCAAAGATTTTTCATATATCATTTGCCCCCACACATGCATAGCTTTCCCCACCATCCCCACCACCAGAGTGGCACAATTTTCAGAACTGATAAACCTACATGGATACATCATAATCACCTGAAGTCCATAGTTTATGTGAGGGCTCACTCTTGGTTTTATACACTTTATGGATTTGGACAAAGTATAATGATATGTATCCATTATTATAGTATCATATGGAATATTTTCATTGTTCTAAAAATCCTTTGTACTCTGCCTGCTCACCTCTCCTCTGACCACCCCCCAACCCTTGGGAACCACTGATCTTTTCATTGTCTCCATAGTTTTGCTTTTTCCAGAATGTTATGTAACTGGAATCATACAGCATATAACTGTTCACACTGGCTTCTTTTACTTGGTAATATGCATCTAAGATTTCTTCATGTCTTTTCATGGCTTGATAGCTCATTTCTCCTTGATGTTGACTAAGACTCCATTTCCTGAATATACCACAATTTACTTGTCCATTCACCTACTGAAGGACATTTTGCTTGCTTCCAAGTTTCAGCAGTTACAAATAAAGTTGCTATGAACATCCACATGTAGGTTATGTATGGACATCCATAAATTTCTAACTCCTCTGGGTAAATACCAAGCAGCACAAATACTGGATCATTTGGTAAGAGTATGTTTAGTTTTGCAAGAAACTGCCACACTGTCTCTCAAAGTGGCTGTACCATTTTGCATTCCCACCAACAAGGAAGGAGAATTCCTGTGGCCCCACATCTTCACCAGCATTTGGTTTTCTTACTGTTCCAGATTTTGGACATTCTAATAAGTGTATAGTGGTCAATAGACATTTTATGACTGAACCTCCTCTACATCATGGGACTAGTATGACAACTCTGAAGAGGTGATATCTTTGTTAAGTGCTATAAATATACATTATTTGTGTCAGGAATCAGAGTACAGATGTCACCCCTTGAAAAACACGGACCCGTCAAGGAACTAGCCTGCCATCTCTCTGCTTTACTTCTATGATTCATCAGTAGTAAAACAGGAATCCAGGCATGGCTTGGCCACTCAGTTTTTTTAATGGTCTTCTTTCCTTTTAATGATTTCATAGCAACTTGCTTCAGTGGGAAGAAAATAATTGATGGCAATTATTTAAATTTGTCTAATGTTTATTTACTCTTGAGAGACAGAAAGAGACAGAGCATGAGCAGGGGAGGGGCAGAGAGAAAGACACAGAATCTGAAGCAGGCTCCAGGCTCTAAGCTGTCAGCACAGAGCCCGGCATGGGGCTCGAACCCATGAACCATGAGTTCATGACCGTGAGTTCATGACCTGAGCTGAAGTTGGCTGCTTAACTGACTGAGCAACCCAGGCGCCCCGAGGGCAATTATTTAAAAGATTATCTTTAACTTTGTCTAATAACAACTTAGCTGCATTTTTTGCCTATATACCAAAGGTTCAAATTATTGCAGAGACTGCTGACTCTAATGAGCTAAGAAGACCAGTATGGTTTCATGTTGAAATGTTTACAGCATAGCTACGAGGTCATAAATACGAAAAGAGGAAAGGCTAGCCACATGGTTTTTAATGCATCAAAAATTCAAATAAGAGTTAAATGTGTAAAATGTTTTGTAAGGTTCAGTTTTCCAGATCTGTATTTGTGAGCTATAAAATTAGGAAATGAAACGGTGGTTTCTAAATGAAAACTTTGATGAAGGTTGACCAAAGTTTTCGAAGCTTAGACCCTTTTATTATTGAGTATGTACTTAATAGGAATGAAAATTTATAATAACTACTAACTCACTGAACCTCTGTTTTTAATTTATTGTTACCTTTAGGTACATAAATATAATTTAAACTTTATGCTATTTCTGTAAGCCAAGTGTAAGTATCTCAGTCTTGCAGAAAAGGGGACTAAGGATCAGAATGGTTAAGTGGCTTGCCTGAGAGCACACAGAATGAGACAGTCACAGAGTACAACGTTTCCTGCCTGGGTGAGCCCATTCCTCTGAATGTGTTTTGGACTCCAGTTAATGACTCTCCAATGAACTGTCTGAATTATTGTTGTTTAAATGGTATTTTTGCTGCATCTGCGATTCTTGGAAATCAGTTTGCTGTCAGGGAAGGTTTCTTTTTTTCTTTTTTTTTTTTTTAATTTTTTTTTCAACGTTTTTAATTTATTTTTGGGACAGAGAGAGACAGAGCATGAACGGGGGAGGGGCAGAGAGAGAGGGAGACACAGAATCGGAAACAGGCTCCAGGCTCCGAGCCATCAGCCCAGAGCCTGACGCGGGGCTCGAACTCACGGACCGCGAGATAGTGAACTGGCTGAAGTTGGACGCTTAACCGACTGCGCCACCCAGGCGCCCCCAGGGAAGGTTTCTTAAAGAGCAGTCTACCTTCAATTATTTCCATTTTTTCCTATTTCCACTGTGCAGCTTCCACATCAATATTCTTATTATTGACTAACCTCCAGATTGGCAAATTCGGTGGGATCTCTTTCTAGTATTTGAAATTGCCAACTAATCTTCCTCTGAAAAACTTTTCCTTCTTTTTTTTTTTGCATTTAATAACTTGTTTTACTTTTATTTTTTTAAATTTACATCCAAATTAGTTAGCATATAGTGCAACAATGATTTCAGGAGGAGATTCATTAGTGCCCCTTACCCTTTTAGCCCATTGCCCCTCCCACAACCCCTCCAGCAACCCTCAGTTTGTTCTCCATATTTAAGAGTCTCTTCTGTTTTGTCCCCCTCCCTGTTTTTATATTATTTTTGTTTCCCTTCCCTTATGTTCATCTGTTTTGTGTCTTAAAGTCCTCATACGAGTGAAGTCATATGATTTTTGTCTTTCTCTGACTAATTTCACTTAGCATAATACCCTCCAGTTCCATCCACATAGTTGCAAATGGCAAGATTTCATTCTTTTTGATTGCCAAGTAATACTCCATTGAATATATATACCACATCTTCTTTATCCATTCATCCATCCATGGACATTTGGGCTCTTTCTATACTTTGGCTATTGTTGATAGTGCTGCTATAAACATGGGGGTGCATGTGTCCCTTCGAAACAGCACACCTGTATCCCGTGGATAAATGCCTAGTAGTGCAATTGCTGGGTCATAGGGTAGTTCTATTTTTAGTTTTTTGAGGAACCTCCATCCTGTTTTCCAGAGTGGCTGCACCAGCTTGCATTCCCACCAACAATGCAAAAGAGATCCTCTTTCTCCGCATCCTCCCCAGCATCTGTTGTTGCCTGAGCTGTTCATGTTAGCCATTCTGACAGGTGTCAGGTGGTATCTCATTGTGGTTTTGATTTGTATTTCCCTGATGATGAGTGATGTGGCGCAGTTTTTCGTGTGCTGGTTAGCCATCTGGATGTTTTCTTTGGAGAAGTGTCTGTTCATGTCTTTTGCCCATTTCTTCACTGGATTATTTGAAAAACTTTTCCTTTTCCTTCTTATTGGCACAATCCAACTACATCTCTGGGATCTGTTCCAGATCCATATGTCAAATTGTCTCCCCAACAGCTTGTTTGGTGTTTCCATCGACATTTCCAATTTAACATGTATGAAACTGAACTTGTTTTCCATATCAAACCTGTTCTTTCCTGTGTTCTTGAACTTAATTCTTATGATAGTTAATTTTATATGTCAGTTGGTTACACTCTTGTGGCTGGGTGTTTGGTTAAACACTAGTCAAGATGTTGCTGTGAGGTATTTTGTAGATGCGATTAACATTTACATCCGTTTGACTTTAAGTAAAGCAGATTACTCTCCATAATGTGATGAGTCTCATCTCATCAGCTGAAGGACTTAAAAGGAAAAACTGACATTTCCTGAAGGAGAAGGAATTCTGCCTCCAGACAGTAATGTAGAAATCCTGCACGCGTTTCCAGCCTGCTGGCCTACCCAACGGATTTTCAATTCAATACTGCAATGTCAACTCTTAACATAAATTTCCAGCCTGCCAGCCTACCTTCTGAATTTCAGACTTTCCACACCCCCCAATCACATGAGCTAACTCCTTAAAATCAGTCAATCAGTCAGACTCTCTTCCCGTGCTTGGTTCTGTCTCTGGAGAACTGACTGATACATTACTAAGTCAGAAACCACACATTGTTCTTAGCCTTCTCTACCTCCTCCTCCTCCTGCTGTCCAACAAGTGCCAAATCCTCTAGATTCCCTCTTTTAGAGGCTCCTAAATCTATCTCCTCTTCCCTTCTCGCTTGGAGCTCTGTGGTAGCTACCTAAGCCCCGCCTCCAGTTTGGTCCCCTCGATCCACTCTGCTGGAGATGTCACTGTGTCATTTCACAGTCCTTTGGTGGTCAGGTCCCTTCACCTGAAACTCAGGCATGGGCGGGCGCATGGCTCTCCTTGATTTTGTTCTTTATTTCGGGATCCTCACTTCCTCTCCTGGCCCAGGTTCGCTTTTGGATCCATGAGGAAAGACTTGCTATTTCATGCCTCTATATTTTTCCACATGTCATCACTTCTGAATGCCTCCTCTCCTTTTCAGCTAGCCATCACCTACTTCCTTTTCAACACTCAGCTCAGGGCCATCTGTTCTAGGACTCTCGTTCGTTCCCTCATAACCTCTTGCTCACACTGCAATCAAGAACTAATCCCTCGGACCTGGATTTGTTATTTGCTCTCCCCTCTACTAAAAACCAGAGAGCAGAGACCGTGTGCTTTTATTTCTATGCATCAAAAGCGTGTATTTTGCAGACACGTAATAAAGGCATATAGGATGAATGAATCAATAGCCAGATGAATAGGCTATGACCGGGAGGTCTTTGCTGTATAACGATTCCCCCAAATGGTAACGGTACTGATACAGGTGCACCTGTGACGCAGTAATAAGGATTGGAAACCCTTTCTTCGCATACCACCCTAGGGCTAGACAGGGCCAGGAGTGCTGCTGGATATCTAAGCAGAGGTGGGACTAAAGGAGAAAAGTGAAGAAGAAAGGGAACTAAATGTTAAAATAAAAGAAGTAGTTGGGAAAGGGGAGAGAAAGAAGAGGAGGAAACATGGAAGAATCCTGGGGAATAGGTGGGGGTCCAGGGAGCCGGGATTAAGACCTCAGGTGTTCTCAGCAACAGGAAGCACAGGATTCTCCTGTTGTCCACCTTTGTTTGTTGTTCCTTGTGTCAATACTAGGGATCACGGCACCCTTACACCCCGGTCTCCTGCACATATCCTGTGTGTGCGCCTCTCTCTGTGCACCTCTCCCCTACGGTGAAGAATCAGCAGTACCAAAGGGACATGCCCACCTTGAATCCCCACCTAGGCCCCGGGATCTTGCACCGCCCTGCCCAGCTGGCCCTCAGTTGGCCTCCAGAGCCTTCACAGCACTTCCCGTCCATCTTCAGAGGGCAGATAGCTGAGCAGAGGAGTTGTCCCTCAGGCACAAGGTATACTCTGAGTGGGGTTACAACTAAAGCTCTACACCTGGATCTTGCAGACCATTCTCAAGGCCCTGGGAAGGCAGAATGGGTCTAGAGTAGCCCGGAGGTGTCAATATATTGACAGAAGAGAAGAGCTGGAAGATGTCCCAGCTTCATTCTGACTCCCAAATCTCTGCCGAATCTCACCTAGGCCGAGATGTAACTGGCCCTCCTGTAAGTCCTCCAAAGTTTTCCTTTTCTTAAAAAGTTGGAAAACAGAAAGCATTACACATAAAATATTAAAAACAACCCAATCACACATACTCCTAACACCTGGAATTAACCCTGTCAACGTTTTGGCATATTTGCTTCTAGTCTTTTTTTTTTTTTTTTTTGTAGACACCAAACACAATTCTGCTGGTGATATACGCATATGTCACCATTTCTTGTTAAATTTTTTTGATATAATTTCAAACTTAAAAGTCGGAAGAATGGTATGAAAACTCCTCTTATGTCTTATACCCAGATTCATCACATGCTACCATTTTGCCTCATTTGCTTTATTTTTCTCTTTTTCTTTCCCTCCCTTCCTTCCTCCCTGACCCCTTTCTTTGTAGCTTTCTCTCGCTCTCTCTGAAGTTATTTTCTGAACCATTGGATGATAAGTTTTAGTTTTTAGTTTATTCCAAAATATTTCATGTGTGTTCGCTACAAACAAGGACATTCCGATGATCACAATCAAGAACTTTAACATTGATACAACACTGTTAT
Organism: Panthera tigris; assembly: GCF_018350195.1. Lineage (NCBI taxonomy): Eukaryota > Metazoa > Chordata > Mammalia > Carnivora > Felidae > Panthera > Panthera tigris. The sequence continues at coordinate 224,992,155 of NC_056660.1, forward strand.
TTCAGTCACAGTCCAAACTTGTTTGATTGTCCCAGGGATGTCCTTATAGCTATTTCTGGTTTGGGCTCAGAATCCAGTCCAAGATCGGGCATTGCACCTAGCTGCCTTTAGTCAATTCCTCAGCTTCCTTGTCTTTCATGACCTTGACATTTTTGAAGGGTATAGGCCAGTTATTTTGTAGAATGTTCCTTAACTTGGGTTTTTCTGATGTTTCCTTGTAATTGGATTCGGTGTCTTTATTTGGGGCAAGAACACAAGAGATGTGGTGTTAGTCATTTCCCAGAATGTTGTAACAAACAGTCTGGTGCCGTCCAGTAAGGCTTCTCTCTCTGACCATCCTGATTCCTATTCCTGACGTCTGCATCTCCCTTACCCCCGTAGCCACTGTTACGTGGGCATCCTCTTGTTCTTTAAAAATAAATTTACAAACTTACGTGTGCTGAGGGACAATCTGTACTGTTAATTTTATACTTTTAAAGTTATACACGTAAAGTTTGAAGCTATACATACGAAACATTTGTAATGTGTTTGGACTCCATCCCTGACGATGCCTATAGACCTATGCGATTCCTTTTATGGTTCTTGTTCTCCAGAATCTTCAGTTTAATGCAGGCCTGAGAATTTCTCCAGGTGGCTGCAATATGGATCCCACAAGATCGTATCTATCTAGTTTACTACTGTGTTACCAGTCCAAGGCCTTTCCATCACAGGTCCTCAACTAATTTCTGCTGGATGGACTGAGACATCACCAGGATTAGAGGAATCTTCCAAGCCAGTTCCAGGGCTATTTCCCATACCTGGTTCTGTCAGCACCAGGAGAGCTCACTGATTCCCCTACATTGTGACACTGACTCCTGGGTCAGAAAGTTCTGATGCATGAAATCTCACCTTTCTGTAAGTTTTCTTAAAAATTTGTTTTCGAATTCACGTCAAGAGAGAGGAACTGGTAATCAAGATTAATGTTAGCCATTGGGGTGCACATACTTTCTTACTGTCATAAAAGAACATCATTGGTATTTGAGAACAGTGAGTCTCCATATATCGCTGCTATTAAAACTTCAACACAAAGCCTTTTCAGGATGTTTTAATGATCAGTGAATGACTTAATGAATGTTGAGCTGCAGGCTATTAACCCTGACTCTGACCTCTATTAGCTATGAATTAAGGCAGAGCTATAGGCTTCGAAGAAGGGATCAGAATAAATGTGGGGAGTAATTAAGCTTCAGCGGGTCCCTGGATTTTTGCATTTCCCATTGTAGCCTGTGTAATTGCCCAAAGAGCTGATCACTCTGAACCTTCAGAACAAAAAGATTTCTTATCCTTTGATTGTGAGTCTGTATACAGATGAAATGGTGTGTAGTCTTTCTCACTTTGAGGAGAGTAGTGGAAAAAGAGAAGTAGAAGTAAAATTGATGACAGAGGAACGGACTGCCATGCTTTCAAACATGTAATGCACTTGTCTGGGGGAAATGGCTTAGTATTCATGTTTTCACCAAGTAGACTTCTGTAATTGGCCAAGTGCAAACACAGAGGCTTTTACCTTCTTGAAGAATCGAGGAAAGCTCCTTTTTTCTAATCAACAGGATATCTGATTGAATAATATATTGTGTAACTCTGGGATATCAAAGTCAGTGTTCTTTGAATATGTATGAATCATAAGGAATTTAGCTGGTCAACATATTTACCCTGTAAGATTTTACATTTGCTTTTTTATTCGTAGCTTTTGGAAAAAACAACTCGTTCCTAAAGGGGATGATTTGATGACAGATTTTCATGTTATATAAGCCAAATCGGGTCAAAGATATCCTTATTTTTAATCAGGTTTTCTGGGATAGAACTTTAAAAACCTGGAGGCTTTTGATTCCACTTTTCGTTAGAAAGGAAGAAAGGAAGAATGGAAGATATTAAGGGAAGAAGGAAGTAGAATGGAAGGGAGAAAGAAAATAGACCCTTTCATAAAATTAATTCCTCCTTTGAAGAGCTATGTAGAGGCACAAAGGATCCCCTAAGTCCTCCTGAATGACGGATGTGAAAAGTCATGTGAGTGGTACACTGATAGTGATCAGGGGAGCCCCTAACCAGGAACAGGGAGACTGGGACCTAATGGCCAATGCATAGGACATATGGCAATACCTAACTCTTGGACTTGAATTCCAATGTGCATCTCTTATAAAAACAAATAGTAAGGGATTACAAGAGAGGCCACAGCACTTTATTATGCTTGGAGACTCCCATCTCTTCTCTGCTTCTAGCAGAGAGTAAAGGGATTTCCCCCAAAATATGTGTCATCTGAGAATGGTCCTTGAAGAATTAAATAAGACAAGATGGACTATATGTATATTTGCATATCCCTGTAGTATGTATGTGTGTACGTGTGCACACGTCACATACACACATATTTTAAAACCTAGGATAAAAGCTAAATTAATAATGGAAATACCAGCCTTTTTAAAGAGTGTGAAAGTGTTTGTTTATTCTTCTTGAGGAAGCGGGATCTCTCCACTATGTTCAACGCCATTAAATCAAGCAGAATAATGGATCCCTGAAGAGTTCCACATTCTGGAGCCTGTGAATATATTCCCTCATTTGGAAAAAGGGAGTTTGCAGATGTGATTCAGACAAGGATCTTAAGACAGAGAGCTTATCCTTGAATATCTAGGTGGGCTATGTAATCACAGGATTCTTCAACGATTGAAGAAGGAGGCAGAAGAGAAAGAAGTGACAGAGGATTTGAGGGGTCTCTGCTGCTGGCTTTGGAGATGGAGGAAAATGCCATAAGCCAAGGAATGAACGCAGTCTATAGAAGCTAGAAAATACATGGATCCTCCCTGAGAGTCTCTAGAAGGAATGGAGTTCTGTTGACACCTTGATTGTAGCCCACTAAGACCCATTTTGGACTTCTGACCTCTAGAGCCATAAGATAATAAACGTGTGTTGTCTTAAGTCACCGAGTTTGTGGTAATTTGTTGTAGCAGCAATAGGCAACTAAAGCACTGAAGCATTTGCTTTCCAGATGAGAGTCTCTAATGTTCTCTAACACACCATTGACTATGAAGGTCTTGTGTTCTAGATGGTTGTCACTACAGGATGGTAGTGACATACAGGCTGTATGCCTGGGTCTCTGAGTCCCCACATTACTCCTTAGACTGGGGGCGGGCTCTGCTCGAGTGAGAAATAAACTCTCTTCTGATTAAGACCTGGAGATTTTAGGATCGTTTGGTTTCGCTGGGTCACTTGGCCTTTCCCCCATTAGTACCCAGGACCTGCCTGGTAAACTCAGATCTTCACAAATGAGGTTTTATCAGTGGTGTGCTGATAAATGGTTATTTCTATGGTGTAAATATTCCCACCACGGCTAATTTCAAGTAACATATAATGTCACTGAAGGACAAGTAATATGCACAGTTAGTTAGCTTTTGTGAGTGTGTAAGTTGTACCAGCTCATTTCTGGGTGAACTTTGATTGGATCTTAAAGATGGGGCAGAATTTGACTATTTTGTAAATTTAACAGTGGCATATCTATAGAGGGAGATGAATGTGGGAGAGGACACAGCCTGTTTGTGGTAACAATAACTGGAAAGGCTATATTTAGTAATATTTTGCATTAAGATTTTCAAGCCAGGAATTAGAAGATTGAAATCATACCTGGTAAAATAAATTCAAGCACTTAAATTTTAAGATCTATTTAATATACCCAACCAAGGCAAATAATTTAGAAAATTATTTTGTGGGTTTGGGGTTTAAAAAGACCTTTTTTTAAAAAACATTTATTCATTTTTGAGAGATGGGGGGTGCAGAGAGAGAGGGAGACATAGGATTTCAAGTAGGTTCCAGGCTCTGAGCTGTCAGCACAGAGCCCCGACACGGGGCTTGAACCCACAAACTACAAGATCATGACCTGAGCCAAAGTCAGATGCTTAACCAGCTGAGCCACCCAGGTGCCCCTTATGAGTTTTGGTTTTATATTATGGCTGTATATCTTATTTTTGTGGAAAGAGCAAGTTACTGCCATAGTAAAATAAAGGTAAATGAAAACAGAACATTTTGGAATTTTTTATAGTAAATGAACTTTCTTACATTTGTTTTATAACTCAAAGACATTATAATTACCTATGTAAATATTTAGGAGGATGTGAAATGTCAACCGAGGAGTTTAGGTAAGTTAAATTATAATTTAAATATCATTTTTTACAAAATGTTTCTTGTGAGACCCAATATCACTCCTATAAAAACAGTCCATTTAAATTATCTAGGAAAATATTTCAAGTTTCTTTTTTTAAAAGCCTTAATGTCAAATAATAGTGTTATTTTTAATGTTAATCTAAATATATTTTTCTAAAGCCCATAATGAAATTTAGGGCTTTAAACCAATTCACTTTTTTTTTTTTTTGCTTTTTTTAAAAAAAAAATTTTTTTTAACGTTTATTTATTTTTGAGACAGAGAGAGACAGAGCATGAACGGGGGAGGGGCAGAGAGAGAGGGAGACACAGAATCGGAAGCAGGCTCCAGGCTCTGAGCCATCAGCCCAGAGCCCGACGTGGGGCTCGAACTCACGGACTGCGAGATCGTGACCTGAGCTGAAGCCGGTTAACCGACTGTGCCACCCAGGCGCCCCCTTTTTTGCTTTTTTAAAAATATGAAATGTATTGTCAAATTGGTTTCCATACAACACCCAGTGCTCATCCCAACAGGTGCCCTCCTCAATGCCCATCACCGACTTTCCCCTCCCTCCCATCCCCCATCAACCCTCAGTTTATTCTCAGTTTTTAAGAGTCTCTTATGGTTTGCCTTCCTCCCTCTCTAACTTTTTCCCCCTCCCCCTCCCCCGTGGTCTTCTGTTAAGTTTCTCAGAATCCACATAAGAGTGAAAACATATGGTATCTGTCTTTCTCTGTATGACTTATTTCACTTAGCAGAACACTCTCCAGTTCCACCCACGTTGCTACAAAAGGCCATATTTCATTCTTTCTCATTGCCATGTAGTATTCCATTGTATACATAAACCACATCTTCTTTATCCATTCATTGGTTGATGGACATTTAGGATCTTTCCATAATTTGTCTATTGTTGAAAGTGCTGCTATAAACATTGGGGTACAAGTGCCCCTATGCATCAGTACTCCTGTATCCCTTGGGTAAATTCCTAGCAGTGCTATTGCTGGGTCCTAGGGTAGATCTATTTTTAATTTTTTGAGGAATCTCCACACTGTTTTCCAGAGCAGCTGCACCAGTTTGCATTCCCACCAATAGTGCAAGAGGGTTCCCGTTTCTCCACATCCTCTCCAGCATCTATAGTCTCCTGATTTGTTCATTTTAGCCACTCTGACTGGCGTGAGGTGGTATCTCAGTGTGGTTTTGATTTGTATTTCCCTGATGAGGAGTGACGTTGAGCATCTTTTCATGTGCCTGTTGGCCATCTGGATGTCTTCTTTAGAGAAGTGTCTATTCATGTTTTCTGCCCATTTCTTCACTGGATTATTTGTTTTTCAGGTGTGGGGTTTGGTGAACTCTTTATAGATTTTGGATACTAGCCCTTTGTCCAATATGTCATTTGCAAATATCTTTTCCCATTCCGTCGGTTGCCTTTTAGTTTTCTTGATTGTTTCCTTTGCAGTGCAAAAGCTTTTTATCTTCATGAGGTCCCAATACTTCATTTTTTCTTTTAATTCCTTGCCTTTGGAGATGTGTCAAGTAAGAGATTTCTGCGGCTGAGGTCAGAGATGTTTTTTGCTGCTTTCTCCTCTAGGGTTTTGATGGTTTCCTGTCTCACATTCAGGTCCTTCATCCATTTTGAGTTTATTTTTTGTGAATGGTGTAAGAAAGTGGTCTAGCTTCATTCTTCTGCATATTGCTGTTTAGTTCTCCCAGCACCATTTGTTAAAGAGACTGTCTTTTTCCATTGGATATTCTTTCCTGCTTTGTCAAAGATTAGTTGGGCATACATTTGTGGGTCCAATCTGGAGTCTCTATTCTATTCCATTGGTCTATGTGTCTGTTTTTGTGCCAATACCATGCTGTCTTGATGATTATAGCTTTGTAGTAGAGGCTAAAGTCTGGGATTGTGATGTGTCCCGCTTTGGTCTTCTTCTTCAACATGACTTTGGCTATTCTGGGTCTTTGTGGTTCCATACAAATTTGCTTGTTCTAGCTTCAAGAAGAATGCTGGTGCAATTTTGATTGGGATTGCATTGAATGTGTAGATAGCTTTGGGTAGTATTGACATTTTAACAATATTCTTCCAATCCATGAGCATGAAGTATTTTTCCATTTCTTTGTACCTTCTTCAATTTCCTTAATAAGCTTTCTATAGTTTTCAACATACAGATCTTTTACATCTTTGGTTAGGTTTATTCCTAGGTATTTTATGCTTCTTGGTGCAATTGTGAATGGGATCAGTTTCTTTATTCGTCTTTCTGTTGCTTCATTATTAGTGTATAAGAATGCAACTGATTTCTGTACATTGATTTTGTATCCTGCGACTTTGCTGAATTCATATATCAGTTCTAGCAGACTTTTGGTGGAGTCTATCGGGTTTTCCATGTATAATATCATGTCATCTGCAAAAAGTGAAAGCTTGACTTCATCTTTGCCAATTTTGATGCCTTTGATTTCCTTTTGTTGTCTGATTGCTGATGCTAGAAGTTCCAACACTATGTTAAACAACAGCAGTGAGAGTGGACATCCCTGTCGTGTTCCTGATCTCAGGGGGAAAGCTCTCAGTTTTTCCCCATTGAGGATGATATTAGCTGTGGGCTTTTCATAAATGGCTTTTATGATGTTTAAAAGTCTATCCTGACTTCCTCAAGGGTTTTTATTAAGAAAGCATGCTGAATTTTGTCAAATGCTTTTTTCTGCATTGATTGACAGGATCATATGGTTCTTATCTTCTCTTTTATTAATGTGATGTATCACATTTATTGATTTGTAAATATTGAACCAGTCCTGCAGCCCAGGAATGAATCCCACTTGATCATGGTGAATAATTCTGTTTATATGCTATTGAATTTGATTTGCTAGTATTTCGTTGAGAATTTTTGCATCCATGTTCATCAGGGATATTGGCCTGTAGTTCTCTTTTTTTGCTGGGTCTCTGTCTGGTTTGGGAATCAAAGTAAATCTGGCTTCATAGAATGAATCTGGAAGTTTTCCTTCCCTTTCTATTTTTTGGAACAGCTTGAGAAGGATAGGTATTATCTCTGCTTTAAATGTCTGGTAGAATTCCCCAGGGAAGCCATCTGGTCCTGGACTCTTATTTGTTGGGAGATTTTTGATAACTGATTCAATTTCTTCTCTGGTTATGGTCCTGTTCAAATTTTTTATTTCTTCCTGTTTGAGTTTTGGAAGTGTGTGGGTGCTTAGGAATTTGTCCATTTCTCCCAGATTGTCCAGTTTGTTGGCATATAACTTTCACAGTATTCCCTGATAATCGCTTGTATTTCTGAGGGATTGGTTTTAATAATTCCATTTCCATTCATGATTTTATGTATTCAGGTCACCTCCCTTTTCTTTTTGAGAAGCCTGGATAGAGGTTTATCAATTTTGTTTATTTTTTCAGAAAACCAACTGTTGGTGTCATTGATCTGCTCTACAGTTTTTTTTAGATTCTGTATTGTTTATTTCTGCTCTGATCTTTATTATTTCTCTTCTTCTGCTGGGCTTGGGGTGTCTTTGCTGTTCTGCTTCTGTTTCCTTTAGGTGTGCTGTTAGATTTTATATTTGGGATTTTTCTTGTTTCTTGAGATAGGCCTGGATTGCAATGTATTTTCCTCTCAGGACTGCCTTCGCCACATCCCAAAGCGTTTGGGTTGTTGTATTTTCATTTTCGTTTGTTTCCATATATTTTTAAATTTCTTCTCTAATTGCCTGGCTGACCCATTCATTCTTTAGGAGGGTTTTCTTTAACCTCCATGCTTTTGGAGGTTTTCCAGACTTTTTCCTGTGGTTGATTTCAAATTTTACAGCATTGTGGTCTGAAAGTCTGCATGGTATGATCTCAATTCTTTTATACTTATGAAGGGCTGTTTTGTGACCCAGTGTGTGATCTATCTTGGAGAATGTTCCATGTGCACTCAAGAAGAAAGTATATTCTGTTGCTTTGGGATGCAGAGTTCTAAGTATATGTGTCAAGTCCATCTGATTCAATGTATCATTCAGGGCCCCTGTTTCTTTACTGACCGTGTGTCTAGATGATCTATCCATTGTTGTAAGTGGGGTATTAAAGTCCCCTGTAATTACCACATTCTTATCAATAAGGTTGCTTATGTTTGTGAGTAATTGTTTTATATATTTGGGGGCTCCCGTATTCAGCACATAGATATTTATAATTGTTAGCTCTCCCTGATAGATAGGCCCTGTAATTATTATATAATGCCCTTCTTCATCTCTTGTTACAGCCTTTAATTTAAAGTGTAGTTTGTCTGATATAAGTATGACTACTCCAGCTTTCTTTTGACTTCCAGTAGCATGATAAATAGTTCTCCATCCCCTCACTTTCAATCTGAAGGTGTCCTCAGGTCTAAAATGAGTCTTGTAGACAGCGAAAGCTGAGTCCTGTTTTTTTTTTGTTTTGTTTTTTTTTTATACATTCTGATACCCTATGTCTTTTGGTTGGAACATTTAGTCCATTTCACTCAGTGTTATTATTGAAAGATATGGGTTTAGTGTCATTGTGATGTCTGTAGCTTTCATGCTTGTAGTGATGTCTCTGGTACTTTGTGGTCCCTGCAACATTTCACTCACAGAATCCCCCTTAGGATCTCATGTAGGGCTGGTTTAGAGGTCATACATTCCTTCAGTGTTTGTTTGTTTGGGAAGACCTTTATCTCTCCTTCTATTCTGAATGACAGACTTGCTGGATAAAGGATTCTTGGCTGCATATTTTTTCTGATCATCACATTGAAGATTTCCTGCCATTCCTCTCTGGCCTGCCAAGTTTCAGTAGATAGGTCTACTACTACCCTTATGTGTCTACCTTTGTAAGTTAGAGGCTGTTTATCCCTAGCTGCTTTCAGAATTCTCTTTTTATCCTTGTGTTTTGCCAGTTTCACTATGATATGTCATGCAGAAGATTGATTCAAGTTACGTCTGAAGGGAGTTCTCTGTGCCTCTTGGATTTCAATGCCTTTTTTCTTCCCCAGATCAGGGAAGTTCTCAGCTATGATTTATTCAAGTACACCTTCAGCCCCTTTCTGTCTTCTTCTTATGGAATTCCTAGGATATGGATATTGTTCCGTTTGATTGCATCACTTAGGTCTCTAATTTTCCCCTCATACTCCTGGATTGTTTTATCTTTCTTTTTCTCAGCTTCCTCTTTTTCCATAATTTTATCTTTTTTTTAAAATTTTTTTTAACATTTATTTATTTTTGAGACAGAGAGAGAGCATGAACAGGGGAGGGTCAGAGAAAGAGGGAGACACAGAATCTGAAACAGGCTCCAGGCTCTGAGCTGTCAGTACAGAGCCCGACGCGGGGCTCAAACCCATGGACCGTGAGATCATGACCTGAGCCGAAGTCGGCCACTTAACCGACTGAGCCACCCAGGCGCCCCCATAATTTTATCTTCTAATTCACCTATTCTCTCCTCTGCCTCTTCAATCCGTGCTATGGCTGCCTCCATTTTATTTTGCACCTCATGTATAGCATTTTTTAATTCCTCATGATTATTTTTTAGTCCCTTGATCTCTGTAGCAATAGATTCTCTGCTGTTCTGTATGCTTTTTTCAAGCCCAGTGATTAATTTTATGACTATTATTCTAAATTCTTGTTCCGTTATATTGCTTAAATTGGTTTTGATCAATTCGTTAGCTGTCACTACTTCCTGGAGTTTCTTTTGAGGAGAATTCTTCCGTTTCATCATTTTGGGTTGTCCCCGCGGTAGCTCCAAATGGCAGGGCACTTCCCCTGTGCTGTCTGGAGAAACTTGTGTTGGTGGGCAGGGCTGCAGTCAGACGGGTGTCTGTCGTCTCTTCCCCTCTCCCAGGGGCAGGACTCACTGTGGATTGGTGTGGTCCCTGTCTGGGCTACTTGCACACTGCCAGGCTCGTGGTACTGCTTCGATGGGATCTGGCCAAGGGCGTATTAGCCGGGGTGGATCCGCAAGGTGCACGGGGGGGGGGGGGGGGGGGGTGGGAGGGGCAGGCTCAGCTCGCTTTGCCTTCAGTGGTCCACTTCAGGAGGGGCCCTGCAGCACCGGGAGGGAGGCAGACCCGTCGGAGGGATGGATCCGCAGAAGCACAGCGTTGGCTGTTTGTGCGGTGCAAGCAAGTTCCGTGAGGGGAGCTGGTTCCCTTTGGTATTTTGGCTGGGGGATGGGCGAGGGAGATGGCCCTGGCCAGCGCCTTTGTTCCCCGCCAAGCTGAGCTCTGTCATCCGGGGCTCAACAACCCTCCCTCCTGTTGTCCTCTAGCCCTCCCTCTCTCTGAGCAGAGCTGTTGACATATAATATTCCAGATGTTAAGTCCTGCTGGCTGTCAGAACTCAGGGAGTCCAGTCCCTCCGCTTTTGCAAGTCAGACTTGGGGGCTCTGCCTTGCCGGGCGCGCTGCCCCTCCACCGCCCCAGCTCCCTCCCGCCAGTCCATGTAGGGCGCACTGCCTCTCCCCCCTTCCCACCCTCTTCCATGGGCCTCTTGTCTACGCTTGGCTCCGGAGAGTCTGTTCTGTAGTCTTCTGGTGGTTTTCTGGGTTCTTTAGGCAGATGTGGGTGGAATCTAAGTGATCAGCAGCCCAAGTCACTCTTTCAGAAGCTATTTATTTATCTAAAATCTTCTAAGGAATTAAAGGATACCATACCACTGTCTGTGATAAGAGATAGTTAATTACCAGAAGATGATTATGACTGTATGTATTATTAAGCATATTCATTTTAAAAATAAAAATGTGTGTTTAAGAAAGGAGTGGAAAAAAAAAACCCCAAAGACTTAAAACAAGGGGGAAAAGGGATAAATGTATATTGACACAAAGCCCAGAGAAGGCAATGCTTGCTATTTTGCCTACGATGAAGGACCCATGAGATGGGCCTCCCTGTCCAAATCAAAACCTTGACCTCATCTTTGAAGTAAATGGGTCCTGTCACCTGCACACACACGTAGAGCTGCTCTCTGTCTGTGCTGTTTTCCGCACGAGGAGAGGAAACGTTCTTTGTCTTCTGCGTATCCTGTCCCAACAGCAAAATTTGTTGTCCTCAGTTTACCATATAGTCTCCCCTAAAATCTGCTAGCATGTATATTGCCTGTAGTCAGTTGTGAAAATGTTAGTCACGGGTGCAGTCGTTATCAAGTAGTTATTCTAGTTAAAAGCTCAGCCAAGACTGTGGACAGTCCTCATTCCTAAACTCTGTCTTTGCTTTCATTTCTCTCAACTGGTGAATCTCCTCTGAGGATCTTTCAGATGCTGCTCTTTTTTATAATCAGTCCTTAATGCTGTGTGTGTGTGTGTGTGTGTGTGTGTGCATGTGTGTGCACACACACCCGTGTGCACATGCATATGCAATGCATACATATGCACGCAAACATACTCATGCATATACACATGTGTGCATATACAGACCTATGCATGTGCACAAACACACACACACACACACACACACACGATTGGGAGACTTGCAGCATACACGCATGTGTGAGCATACACACACATTTTGTAGACTTGTAGGAATTGTTTTGAGTCATTGAATTATTGGTGGACTTTCCAGACAGCCACTTGGCAGTATTCTCTCCTTGCTCTTGTACGTCCTGGCTTAGCACCCAGAAGCAAAGTGGGGCAGGTGATGTCCTCCTGATTTGCGTGCTCTTCCAGTGTGGCTCAACACTGCTGCCGAAGCCATACTGCCAAGCAGGTGCACATGTGTGCAAAGCTGTGCTAACAAAGAAAGAAGCTTATCCTTCCCATTGGGGGCCATTTGTGAATATTCGGGTTGATTTTATTTACATGGAGGGAGTACTATCCACAGGAATGTATCCTGGTAATTGTACGTGTATTGATAGGATGGGAGAAGTTCACACATGTGCAGAGGAGACAGGACTCATTTCATTCAAAAATAAGATCAGGACTTTGGAACAGAGTGATCCAGCAGCTATACAATGATTCAGACAGGCAGGAAAGTCCAATGGGTTTCTCACTCTAACACAAATTTAAGGACTTCTAAAACACTTTATTTCCAAATTTGGCTTATTCTATTCGACCAATAAGGACATTTACTTATCCCACAGGTCACATTGCAAAAGAAGTAGTGAAAGCCCTTATGGACTGAGAAATGTTTTGAAAGTTCACATCATCTGGAACCAACAGGGGCAGAGAAAATTGAAAAGCAGTTGTGAAAAAAAGGTAGCCAAGTTGTGGGCAGAGAGCCAAAGTGATGAGATGCCACTTGTCACAAAATCCATAGCAAATGGAGTAGTAGGACTGTGTTTGAGCGTGAGTTCCTTGAAAATGGCGTCTGAGACAAAGTTCATAGTGTCCAGATATGTTATTGGGGATTATGATTCCAGGGAGCAGGAATGCAGGATATAAGGAATGAAGCAGAGAAGAAGGGAAGGCCAATATTGAGATGCATTACAGAGCTGGTCCATCCTCCAGGTAGCCCGTGCTCTCTTCTGCAGGAACTGCTGAGGAACCTTATGAAATGTGCCTGAAAGTGACTACATAAGAGGCAACAGGTGGACTTATTTTCCACTGACTCCAGCTTACCATTTGTTAAGGGAAGCTTCACGGGTGGTAACGCTCCCTCGTACGTTTAAGGTCCTGAGGCAGAAATCAAAACATGTGTGCGTTAGTGCAAACAAGATGCTATCAGATTGAACTTGCATCAGGCTGCTAGAAACGTGGGCAGAACTGGTAGCCAGAGCAAAGGCTGGAATGAGGCAGTGCCACGTGGATGAAATTAATGTAGAAATATCTGACAAAGACTAATTATCTTCGTCGGTTTTCACTAGGTGTGCTGTGTTAGGAAACAGCCCTGCTATCTCTTAAAACAACAACAGTTAAGGGGCGCCTGGGTGGCTCAGTTGGTTAAGCATCTGACTTTGGCTCAGGTCATGATCTCACGGTTGGTGGGTTCAAGCCCCACCCGGGGATATGTGCCGACAGCCTAGAGCCTGCTTTGAATCCTCTCTCTCTCTCTCTCTCTCTCTCTCTCTCTCTCTCTCTCTCTCTGCCCCTCCCCCACTCACGTTCTGTCTCTCAAAAATAGATAGATGTTAAAACAACAACAGTTTATTTCTTGGGCTTTCAGACTGAAGGAGAAGCCTCTATTTAGGAATGGCAGAGGGAGCAGAGCAAGAGCATATATTGACTTTTAAGGCATTTGCTCAGACATGACATGTATCACTTCTGTTCATGTTCCATTGGTCGAAGCAACCATATGGCCAAGTAGCACAGACTGGAAAACTCAACTCCAGAGGGAAGCACTACAGCTCACGTGGCAACAGACAGGATTGTGTCGCGTGCTCACAAGGAGGGCAGAGAATGAGCAAGAACAATAATACAGTCTAACCAGGGGACCTCCCCATAAGAACTGTTTACAGGGAGGGCCATGAGACTTCTTATTACTGCCCTACTGCCTTATTACTGCCTTATTACTGACTAGTGGTCACCTGGATAACTAAGGTAACTAATGTAATTACTGCAAAGCATTGAGAATTCGTGATCAAGTATTCCATCCACAGATAAAAGAAGCCCTGTTCACTGAGCCTGCCACATATAACACGAGAGAAATCAGAGTCCAAGTTTATGCCCAGATTCATCAAAGACACGGACACCAGTGTCGCTGTCAAGATAAAGTCTTTCCATTGTCATCCATGCTTCTCACTATATGTCATCCATGCTTCTCACATTGACCACATTACACACACACACACACACACACACACACACACACACACTCCTACACTTCCCTTTTTCTCTTAGACACAAGGACTGAAAATAGAAACATGTGACTTGAGCTTCAGAAAGGTGCTGAATGTCCACAGGAGGTCTTGGGTGTTTTGAGATGTTTTGCTTCCAGCTCTCAGACCTTCTATTTTAACGATGGCTCGTGCATAAGTAAAATTCAACTCAAATTTCAGAATTAGCCAACTGCCATTGAGATCTCCTCCCACTGGGTTCTGGCCTCTATATTTAAGATGCTCAAGGAAATCTTACAGAAAACTGCCTTCTTTGGGCAGAAGAGCTTTTAATTTGTAATTTGCATGCTGTCTTAGTCTATTTGGGCTGCTGTAACAAAACACCATAGACTGGTGGCTTACACGCAACAGAAATTTATTTCTCACAGTTTTGCAGGCTAGAAGTCCAAGATCAAGGCATCAGCATGGTCCTGTTTTGGTGAGAGCTGTCTCTTGGTTCATAGCTGGCACTTTCTCACTGTGTCCTCACAGGGATTTCTGTGGAGCTTCTTTTAGAGGAGGACTAATTCCATCAGGAATTAATCACCTTTCACAGGCTCTACCTCCTAATACCATCAACTTTGGGGGTTAGGATTTCAACATATAAATTTGGGGGAGACACAGCCATTCAAACCGTAGCACATGCTTATTTCCTACCAAATTGAAATTTTCCAGTCGACTGGTGGTTTCGGCCATGTCTCGAGTTTCAAGGCACAGACTTGCAAGGCAGATATAGCATGATTCTTCCAGCTTGCCTGAGGTGTAATTAGTATACAAAAAGCTGCACACAATTAATGTATACCATTTGGTATACGTGTGTGTGTGTATGTGTATATTGGCATTACTATCACCAGTTTGGGGAATGAACATACTCATCACCTCCCAAGGGCGGATTCAGTATCACTTGTCCCTTTTCTGCCAAAAACTCTTGTAACCATTTTCTCATTAAAAAATGAGGGGTTGAAACTTCAGGTCTTCCTGACCAGTTACTCTACTATCAAAATATACCTGGACAGCTGGGGTGCAGGTGCAGGAATTCTAAAGGGCATCGCCACCTAAAAGTAACTGTTTAAATAAAGTGAGAGGCTAAAAATCATTTAGGAGAAGAAACCTCTGTTCTGTATGCAGTATGTTCGCTGCAGTAAATTGTCCCTTTGATGTATATATCACAATGGAAACTGTCTTTGAAACTGAACCTATGGAATGTGGCCTTTACCTTTTTGAATACTAATTGGTCATCATCGGTAACAATGTTTAAATTAAGGTGTGCAAGTTTCAAAGACGTATAGATAGATTTGCTTCCCTTTCCAGAAAAGCTTTGGAATTTATTTACTCTCCCTCCATGAATAAAGGGTAAGTATAGTGATAACTCCTTACTGTAAAACAATTTAAACAACTGGCTGCTTATCGTCATGTGACTGGGAAGGGCCTTCAGAATTGTGCTAATGAGGTCAGATAAGATTAATAATGTAAGAACCACAGTTAAGGGCCAAAATGGTCTTAGAGGTAACGAAGTGATGTAGTAATAAGGGATGGGTACCAGGAAGGGCTATGGGGGACTGAGGGAAGCTGGCTGCAGTTGGGTTTGTTTTGGGGGGGAGGTGGAAACATTTGCCCCTGTCAAATGCCTCTCCCTTTACATGATCAGTGGGATCATATAAGGACCCAACATTGCACGACATGTCCTGGTTTTGGTTGAATGTGACATGGCTAAAGAATAATAAGGCTGAATTTTCCTTGTGATTTAGGGAAGCAGGGCAGAATGACTGTCACAGCCACTTCTAGTCACATTTGACAGAGCAGCATGTGGCCCTGTAGCTGGTCAATCTGCTGAGACCAAGGGAATGTTTTTCTTTGTCCATGTGAAAATAATTGCTCAAAATGCAAAGCTTTAATACCAAATAACACATAAATTTTAATCAACTACGGATAAATTATTGGACATATCAATTAGCATCTCTAGAGATAAAGTGACGTTCTAATCAGGAATTAATTCCCCCCCTGTCATATTGGGTTTTAAAAGGCAGGAGAATACCCCAGTCGTAATGAGTACCCCTAACAGCCAGATCTTGGTTTTTAATAATATTCTCAAATCAAAGGAACCAGAGCTTTGGAGAAATGACTTATTCCAGTACTGAGGCAGGAAATAAAAAAGATCAGTCTAGAGTGTCTAATAACATCAGAAAGTAAGGAAGTATCCCTCTTTTCCCCAAACCGCACAATGACAGGCTCTGTCAGAGCCATGCAGGAGCCAACTGAAAGATTTCCCAACAGCCAAAGCTGGAACAATTTGAGCAGTAAAATAAATACAGCAGTATTGGATTATAATCCAAAAATAAATAAATAAGTATCCATGTGTCCATACTGATATAAATAAGTGATTGAATACATTAACAAATGCAAGAGAAGAGACAAATCCATGCAGAAGAATTCCAAAATACCTATACGGATACTCTGAACTGGAGAGGGAGAGCATAACTCCCCATTCCTTAGGTCGGGGCTGCAAAGGGTACATTCATTCTAGTATGGAAAAGGAAGAGGAAAAAAAGAATAAATTTGCAGTGGAAAATCTGACAAACACTGCGTCAGCTAGGTGGTCGAGGTCCGTAACAGTCATCAATCAAGTTGATGGTAGATGCCCATGATGTGATGTGTTGAAGATGGCACCTTACCTCGGTCCTCCTGACAGTATTATCATGAGAAAAACATCACATTCCCAGCAATGGATCCCTGACAGTTTTCTCAAAACTTTCAGTGTCACCAAAAACAAGGAAAATCTGAGAAATGGCAGCAGCCAGGAGGAGCTTAAAGAGCCATGAGGACTAAATATAATATGGCGTCCTGGATGGGATCCTGGAACAGACAGACACGAGGTTAGAACTAAGGAAATCGGAGTAAACTCCGCACTTTAGTTCATAGCAATGTATCAATATTGGTTCATTAATTATAATAAATGTATCATACTTATTTGCAGGTGATATGATACTATATGTACAAAACCCGAAAGACCACCAAAAAACTAGAAATGATAAATGAGTTCAGCAAAATAGCAGGATATAAAATCAATGAGCAGATATCTGTTGCATTTCTATACACCAATAATGAAGCAGCAGGGAGAGAAATTAAGAAAGCAATCTCATTTACAGTTGCACTAAAAATAATAAGATACCTAGGAATAAACCCAACTAAAGAGGTGAAAGACCGGTACTCTGAAAACTGTATACACCGATGAAAGAAATTGAAGATGATGCAAAGAATGGAAAGACATTCCATGCTTATGGGTTGGAAGAATAAATATTGTTTTTTTTTTTAATTTTTTTAACGTTTATTTATTTTTGAGACAGAGAGAGACAGAGCATGAACAGGGGAGGGGCAGAGAGAGAGGGAGACACAGAATCTGAAACAGGCCTCAGGCTCTGAGCTGTCAGCACGGAGCCCGACGCGGGGCTCGAACTCATGGACTGGACCGTGAGATCATGACCTGAGCCGAAGTCAGATGCTTAACCGACCAAGCCACCCAGGCGCCCCGAATAAATATTGTTAAAATATCTGTACTACCCAAATCAATCTATAGATTTAATGTAATCCCTATCAAAATACCAACAGCATTTTTCATAGAACTAGGAAAAACAATCTTAAAATTTATATGGAACCATAAAAGACCCCGAATAACCAAAGTAATCTTGAAAAAACAAAGCCAAGCTGGAGGCATCACTGTTCTAGACTTCAAGTTAGATTACAAAGCTGTAGTGATCAAAACAGCACGCCACAAAAATAGACACATAGATCAGTAGAACAGAATGGCAAGTCCAGAAATAAACCCACAATTATACGGCCAGTCTTCGACAAAGCAGGGAAGAACATCCAATGGGAGAAGGACAATCTCTTCAGCAAATGGTGTTGAGAAAACTGGATAGCAACTTGCAAAAGAATGAGACTGGGTTACTTTCTTACACCACACACAAAAATAAACTCAAAACAGGTTAAAGACCTAAATGTGAGACCTAAAACAATAAAAATCCTAGAAGAGAGCACAGGCAGCAATGTCTCTGACATGGGCCATAGCAACATTTTTCTAGATAAGTCTCTGGAGGCAAGGGAAACCAAACCGAAAATAAACAATTGGGACTTCATCAAAATAAAAAGCTCCCACACAGTGAAGGAACCAATCAACAAAACTAAAAGGCAACCTAAGGAATGGGTGAGCATAACAGATAAGTAAAATAAGTCAGACAGAAAAAGACAAACACCGTGTAATTTCACTTACATGTGGAATCTGAAAAACAAAACAAATGAACAAACAAATCAGAAACAACAGACTGGTGGTTGGAGGAGGAAGGAGGTGGTGTGAGGGGAGGGGCAAAATGGGTGACGAGGGTTAAGAGGTACAGAGTTCTAGTTTGTAGTAAGTCATGAAGATAAAAAGTACAACATGGGGATATAGCAACATTGTAATACTGTCTGTAATGCATAGACTTGCCAAATCACTATGTTGTACACTTGAAACTAAGATAACATTGTCAATAGCATTTAAATAATAAAAAAGTTTAAAAATCGTCTCAAGTGTGCATGGGTGGCTCAGTGAGTGAAGTGTCTGACTTCAGCTCAGGTTATGATCTCTCTGTTCATGAGTTCGAGCCCCACAATGGGCTCTGTGCTGACAGCTCGGAGCCTGGAGCCTGCTGCGGATTCTGTGTCTCCCTCTCTCTCTGCCCCTCCTCCACGTGTGCTCTGTCTCTCTCTCTCTCTCTAAAAATAAATAAACATTAAAAAAAAATAAGGGCAAAACTTAAGGGGACACCAACATAAGTACTATTTCACTGAAATATTTTTCAAAAGCCACACGAACGTAACAAATCCATGATGAATCAAATACCAAAATTTTATTCAATTTTAATTCCAATATAGTTAGCATACAGTGTTATTATTGGTTTTGAGCGTACAATATAGTGATTCAACAGCTCCTATGTCACCCGGTGCTCATCACGACAAGTGCACGCCTCCATCCCTATCCCCTACTTCATCCGCCCCCACCCCCAATTCCCCCCTGGTAACCATCAACTTGTTCCCTATAGTTAAGAGTCTGTTTCTTGGTTCCTCTCTCTCTCTTTCCCTTTGCTTGTTTATTTCCTAAATTCCACATATGAGTGAAATCATATGGTATTTGTCTTTGTCTGACTGATTTATTTCACTTAGCATTATACTCTCCAGCTCCATCAGTGTTGTTGCAAATGGCAAGATTTCATTCTTTTCTATGACTGAATGGTATTCCACTGTGTGTGTGTGTGTGTGTGTGTGTGTGTGTGTACCCCATCTTTTTATCCATTCATCTTCACATACAACAATTTATTCATTTTTAATATTTATTTATTTATTTATTTATTTATTTATTTATTTATGTTTATTTTTGAGAGAGAGAGAGAGAGAGAGAGAGAGAGAGAGAGAGAGAGAAAGTATGCATGTGTGCATGAGCTGGGGAGAGACAGAGAGAGAGGGAGACAGCTCTGAGCACAGAGCCTGATGCAGGGCTTGAACTCACAAACTGTGACATCATGACATGAGCCAAAATCAAGAGTCAGACACTTAAGCGACTGAGCCACCCAGGTGCCCCTAACATATAACAATTTTTTAAAAAATCAGTACCAGTGCCAGGTTGACCCCCAGTGTGTTCTGAGGCAAAAAGAAAACTCAGTAAACTGAATCAGATACTGATCCTATCTTCATTTAAATGCTTGATATTTTGTCTGTCATGGATTTTTGGGTATTCGCTTGATTTTTAAAGGGTATTGCTGTGAACTATGATTTTCTTGAGTACCAAGTTTTCAGTGCTTCTTAATTTTGTGCTCAAGACCTCACTCAAGCCTTGGCCCTGAATGTCTGCCTCAGATTTTATCTTCCTCTTTTCCCTGTTCCTCTGCTCTGGCCACAACGGTTGCCTTGCAGTCCCTCAAACATTCTAGACAATTCCTTACATTAGGGCTTCTGCACTGGAATCACCTCTTCCCGAACTCCTTTTACCCCAGAAAAGTACATAGCTTGGTCCCTCAGCTCTTCTAAGTTCTTGGTACAAAGCATGCTTTTCCTGAAAGGTCTACCCTGGCCACTGTACGTAAATATAAAATCTGTTCTACCCCTCCTGCAGCCTCCCTTTTCGCTTCAGTCCTCTCTTTAAAATAAATAAATAAATAAATAATCAATCAATCGATCTCCATGGCACTTCTCACGTCTTTTACTAGATAGTTTCCTGAAGGCAGAGTTTTTTTGTGTGTGTCTATTTTGGTCACTGCCTAGTGCATATGGGTTGTTCAGAAAATATTTGTTGGATAAATGAATGGTTTAACCACTCCAAGGTCCATTGAGAGCTTTTGGAAGGGTCACAGATTCATTTGATTCGGATAGACATCGACTGTAAAGTGTTTAAGAGGTAGAATAGATTCAGTCTGAAACTAATTGAAGGAAAGTTTCTGCAGAATGGTATTGGGCATGGTCATTAATTTTTGTCCTTAATATTGGAAATCTGCCTTTGTCCCAGTCTTCTGCAAGAAAACATGATCTGAATAGGATCCTCCCAAATGATGTGGAAAAGTATGCCAAAATCTATATTATAAAATTCCAAAAACCACACTTAACTACTAGTAAGGGAGGAAAATGTTGATGTATTTTGTGGCTGTTGCTGCCTTTGATTTTGTAGAATTTATCTGGCAAGGGCAAAATGTCCCGTATTGCAGACTGAGATTTGAAAGTCTCTGATTCTGTTGACTGAAAATATTGAAGTATTTCACTCATTGTCTTTATTTTTCCCTCATAATGAATATTTTAAACAATTAGAAATGTGTTCTAATATAATGAGCACTCAGATTTTCACTAAATTGTCAAATTGTACTATTTTTTCCATATTTGCTCAAATTTTCCTTTCCTTTTTCCCCTAAGAAGTAAAACCTGATAGATATGATAGATAATATATGCTTTCTCTTTCCCATGGTTCTTCCTCCCTCTCCAGTTAAGTACTCTCCTAAATTTGTTGTTTATCATTTGCATGCATGTTTTTATACTTTCATTAATATGTATGTACCCATAAACAATTTATAGTTGCTTTGCAGATTTTTAAAACTGCATATAAATTT
Organism: Panthera tigris; assembly: GCF_018350195.1. NCBI lineage: Eukaryota > Metazoa > Chordata > Mammalia > Carnivora > Felidae > Panthera > Panthera tigris. The sequence goes on from NC_056660.1 coordinate 225,013,158, forward strand.
TATCCTACTGTATATACCCATCTGAAACATTTTCTTCTGTTGTTAAAAATTATGCTTTTAAGATTCATCCGTGTTGTTACATGTAGCTTTGGCTGCTGTAGTATTAGATTGTGTAAATATACCTACCCACCATCGGAAACAATGTTGTACACATCATTCATTGTATTTATCTCTTTGGGTATACAGCTGGGCGCTTGCTAGGATTGCTGCCTGGGGAATGGGTCTATGTATCTGCAACGTTACTAGAAGTGGATTGATTGTTATCCAAAGTGATTATGCCAATCATGGGCATTTTCCATTAGATCCTGGAATATTTTCTGGGAGCCTGTGTTTTGTACAAAAATGATATCACCTAATCTGATCACCCATCTGTTGAAGTGTAAATGTGTTGTTTAAATTTTTTTTTAATTCAATGTTCATTTATTTTGAGAGAGAGAGACAGAGCGCAAGCAGGGGAGGGACAGAGAGTGAGGAAGACCCAGAATCCCAAGCAGGCTCCAGGCTCCGAGCTGTCAGCACAGAGCCCGACGTGGGGCTCGAACTCACGAACTGCGAGATCATGACCTGAGCAGAACTCTCAACCAACTGAGGCACTCAGGAGCCCCAAATGTGTTGTTTTTTTTTTTATAAAAAATATATCGCTTAATAGACATATTAGTAGAAAAAAATACTGCTTAATAGACATATTAGTAGAGAAAGGTGCAAAAAAAAAAAAAGCTTGGAATAGAAGAGTGATGAATATACTGTAAAATCAATTCAATCAGCATTACCTATGGATGCAAAGTGGAGGAAGAGGTTTCCTGCTGTTCCCGCGAGAGCCGGGGTCATTAGGAACAGTCTTGCGAGCGTGGTCAGAGCAAAGTGTTCATCATTCGGCTCAGTCTGCGTGGCTTCCACCAAGGCTCTTGAAGCCTCTCCAGTTGCCTGTACACCAACATTTGAGATGGAGACACGGAGGGGAAAAGAAAACTCTGCACTGCCTTTTTTTTTTTTTTTTTTTTTTTGGCAACTTTGGTTATATTGCTTTACTTCAAGCAAAAGTAAACCTTAGCCCCTAACTTTCTGCTCCCATTGTTCTCTTAATTAAACCACTTTTCCCTTCTTTTCATTTTCCCTTCCGTCCTCAAAGTGAAAGGTACCAGACACAGGACGGCAGGTGGAGACACTTGAATGAAGAGACAATATCCACGTTCATGCTTGGATAAAGTTGGGGGAAGGAGAGGTAGTGGCTTTGCCTTCACCCCAATTTCTGCCCTCTTCCCCGACCAAGGCTGAAACATTCTTTGTCTCCTTTTAAATGGTTTCACTTTATTTTCCCCGAAGCATTTTTGGCTTAAACAGTGACTGAAGCTGTCCTGGTTTCCCCTTCTCACCTTCAAGAGTGTGTTATATTTCCTTTGGTGCCTTTCTGCAGTGGAGAGAGAACCTGGTTAGACGGCTGATTAAAAAAAAAAAAATCTTCTAAATAATTTGTCCATAACATTAAAGTCTATTAGTGAACAACATCATTTTGGCAAAAAAGCACCACTTTAATTCAAGAGAACATAGTCCAGCTGTCAAGCTACAACTGCTGCCATTTCCCAACCCAGAAAGTAAGATTCAGGAGGTCATTTGGTAGAAAATGGCTTTGTCAATACCAAGCTTAATGCCACTGCTATGGCTGTGTTCCACTCTCCTATTCTGAAGTACAAATGGGACTTTGTAAGACTGGGTGGATGGAGCTTAACATTTTTTAGAACTTTAATGGAGTTCCTGAACTTGCTTTTCTCATGGTAATAAGGGACCCGGCCTCGACGGAGCAGCCGTTTAGAAAAAGCATATGCAGTGTTCCGATTCTGCAAAGACTAACGTGGAGAAATGGGGTGCGTTGAGGAATTTATCTTCGTGTGTTCAGGCGGTTGAAACAATGTTGCTTAATTCTCAGGTCGCTCCCACCAGGTCTACTGGAGTCGGGAAGTGGCTTTGAATGGCTTCCTGAATTTTTCTTTGTGTGAATAGTTTAAGGGTCTGAGAAAGTTGGCACATAAAGGCTTGAGAAGTGGTTGGGTTGATTCAAAAGACGCTTATTAACTGCTAATGGCATGCCTTCATGTCACTGGTGATTCTCAGGTAGAATGTATCTCCGAAACTCTCCTCCCTTTCCCTAGTAAGCTCATTGCCAAGTGTGTTAGTTTCCTAGCGCTGCAGTAACACCTTAGCACAAACTCTGTTTAGAACAAAAGAAGTTTATTCTTTCACAGCTCAGGAGGCGGGAAGTCCACGATCATGATGTCAGTAGTGCTGATTCTTCCTGGAATATCTGAGGGAGAAATGGCTCATGCCTGTCTCCTAGCTTCTGATGGCCACCACTGATGTTCGGTGTTTCCTCGGCGGTAGACGCACTCTCTGGAGGTATTCCAATCTCTGCCTCCGTCTTCACATTGCTTTCCTCTCTTTGTGCCTCTCCTCTTACCAATCTCTGGATTTAGGGCCCACCTAAATTTCTGTGCCTTTGCCCTCCACCATGCTTGGAACTACTTGTGTTCATGGTGAGAACACACAATGATGCCTGCCTGTGTCACCCCCATGAACGCTAAGAGACGGAGTCCAAGAGAGAGCTGAGAGGTGAACCAGATCATCTGCATACTTTATGTGAGCAGCAGATCTAACGGTCATGCTTACCAAGTCACTAGACCTCCAAGTTTTCCAGGTTATCTGTTCTTACCGGGATGCTATTTTCCGGTCACACAGTTCTCTGAATCTTTCACCCATGTGCAGTGATTAATTGTCTGCCGTCAGCAAAATCCCGTATCTTTTACCTCTTCTCTGCACAACTTTGACTTTCACGATCCAACTAAAACTCACTCCCTAAGGACTCTGATTCCCTTATAAACTCTTCATACGGTGCTGTTTTTCCAATACCCACCCTGTACCACTTGGCCCAGAGGTGGAGTAGAAGATCTTTTTGTTCCTTATTGCTACTTATGGACACTGTCTTCCCCTGTCCCTCAAAAATCTCTAAACCTGTCATCAGAATCCACCATCTGCTAATTTTTCTGGTTGTAATCATCAACCAGCATCCTGGTCACATCTGCATTTACTGAGGTTTTTGTTCCCTGGTCCATGGTCTTTTTAATCCAACATTTCGTGTCTCACTACATTTACCTACCTTCCAGAGACTTTTTCCCAGCCCCCACCCCAGCCACTTCTCTAGAACAGTGGAGTCCAATGGAAATAAAATCTGAGCCACAAAGGTGAACTCTATGTGCAACTTTTAATGTTACGATAGCCACATGATAAAAGTTCAAAAAAACCTGAAATTAATTTTAGTGATATATTTTATGGACCCAATATTCAAAATATCATTTTAATATATGATAAACATAAAAATATTAATGATGGGTTTAATGTGTTTTATACAAAGTCATCGACACTTGATGTGTATTTTATACTTGCAGCATATTTCAATTCAAACGAGCCATCCAATATCAGTCCTTAGTGGCCACACATGGCCAGGGCTACCATAGTATATAACTCACTCAGCGCTAGGGAATGGGTGTACTCCAGGTGTTGTCCTAACTAGTAACTGAACCACCACCATTATCCTGATCTTGAGGGTCTCATACCCTGGCACCACCTCTTCCTAGGTCACTGACCCTAGAATGACCTGTCCAAGAACTCTTCTACTCTAAGAAGACTTCTACTCAACTGACCTACCTCTTTACTGCCCCTCATCCCTCTGATATCCATATACAGCCTAGCTACTACGTTCTACCCACTGTAATGGTTCCCTTACAAATACCCTTCATCTCTCGCTCCTCCCTTATGCACTTGACTAGTAAAACACCAACTCCAGGAGCACGTGGGTGGCTCAGTTGAGCATCTGATTTCAGCTGAGGTCACGATCTCATGGTTCATGAGTTTGAGCCCCACATCAGGCTCGCTGCTGTCCATGCAGAGCCTGCTTCGGATCCTCTGTTCCCCACTCTGTCTGCCCCTCCCCTGCTCATGTGCGTGCTCTCTCTCTCTCTCTCTCTCTCAAATAAAAACATTTTAAAAAGACACAATTATAAACACACACACACACACACACACACACACAAACACCAACTCTAGTTAAGCTCAGCCCCTTGACACCTGTTCCACACCCGCACCAGAACAGCTGACTATACCTGGAGAAAATACATGACTGCAAGAATCTCAAGTGGGACCTCAGAAACATGCTGTATTTCCTTAATAGTGAAGTCTGTCGTTCTCTGAGACAACTGTTTAACGTTTTCTCCTCTCTTCCCAAACTGATTATCTTACTCCTCATCTCACTTAGAAAATAGAAGCGAGCAGAGAACAATCCCATTTTGTTCTAGCAAATCTATCGATCTAACAAGTGTTGAAATCCTGCCATCCTGCCTGTTGTCCTGTTGGCAGGATGTCTTAGGCCAACCTCTCTTCCTGCACTTGGATCCTAGCCTGTCTCACTACTCAAGGACTTTGCTCCTATACCTGTTGCCTCTCTTCCCTACATTATCAGTTGCTACCTCTCCAATGGAATACACCTCATCCCTACCTAGAAAGGCTACAAAGTATCAAAAGTTACCCAAAAAGCGCCCCTCTTGATCTTCCAATCTCCTCCAGGAACCGTCCCACTGATCTGTTTGCCTTTAAGCAAATTCTTTTAAGGAATTTTCTATCTTCTCCATCTCATTTCTCACCTCCCATTTTCTTTTTTATCCCCTCTATTTAGGCTTTTGTCCCTATTCACTTGCCCCATCCACTGAACGTTCTCTTGTCAAAGTCACTAATGACTTTCATCTTGCCAGATCCAATGTAAAATTCTCGATACTCATTTTATTTGAGCTTTCGGCACATTCGACGCACTCCATACTTCTTGAAGCACTTTATTTGCCTTCTATGACTCATGTTCTTGATTTCGATTTACCTCATTGGCTTCTTCCCTTTCACTCTCTTGATGAGTCTATTATCTCTCTGCTTCTCTTAATGTTGGAATGTCCCACAGCTCACTTCTCAAAACTCTTCCCTCTGACTGATCTCATAGCTTTAGATACCACTACATGATGATTTCCCCAATATTTTTCCTCTCTCACTGAGCTCTCTTGAGCTCCAGACTCTTATAATCAACTGCCTTGTCAACATCTTCTTCTAAGGACCTTCATGTTATCTCAAGTGTAGTATTTCCAACTCACAATTGATTCCACCTCCTCCAAGCCACTCTTCCTCCCATTATTCATGTCAGAAATCTAAGATTTGAGTCCTGATTCTGTATTTTCCCTCACATGCCATTTGTAATCCATCAGCAAGGCCTGGTTGGCCTACTTTAAAAATACATATGAATCTAATCCCAATTCTTATCAGTTTTTCCTCTAGCACCCTAGCCCAAGGCACCATGGTCTCCCTGAACCACCGTCAAAACTCTACAGAATGAACCTTTCAGATGTAAGTCAGTGTACTTCCAACCAAATCCATGGATTTCTATCAGATGGAGAACAAATTCCAACACTTTAATATGGCTGAAAGCCCCTATGTGATCTGGCCCCTGCTCACCCCAGTGACCTCCTCACCTGCCATCTTTCTCCTTTGCCTATTCCAGTCTGTCTGCTATGGCCTCCTTGCCGATCTCTGTATACACCAAGATCATTTCTGGCCCAGGCATTTGTACTTTTTAGTCCTTCCCATTAGAACACTCTTTTAAAAGGGCTTTAAAGATCTTGCCCTTATAAGTTTTTTTCAGGTCTTTTCTCTAGTGTCCACACTAAAAAGTATAAACACCACCACTATCAACAACAAAACCTATCTAGGACTTAAATGTAGTGTTCATGATGCTCCCAAATAAATAAACAAATATAAATAAATAGAATCTCCAAAATTAAAAAAGAAAACACCGAACTCCTCTTATTATCTGTCACATTGTTTTCCTCAGTCTCTGCTTCTAGAGGATGCCAATCAATGTCTGAGAAGCCCAGGAGAAAAGAAGGACCTTCAACATTAATTGACAAGGAGAAGGAAGAGAGGGCCTTAGACAGTGCTCAATATCTAAACATCCCTCCTGCTCAGAAACATTTTGGCACATTTGGTTTAAAAAATTAACTCTATTAGTTGGGATTTCTATCTGTCTTTACATGGCTCAGATGCAAAATAGCAATGTCTTAGATAAGACAGTTTATTTTTCTTTCCTTTAGGAGCCTGGGCTGGTATCATGACTCTGCTCTACAAAGTCTCTAGGGATCCAGCTCCTTCCATCTTGTTGATCTGCCTTCCCTAGAATACCCACTGGCCGTTCTAAGATGACTCCCCCTCCAACAAGGAAGGAGGAGGGGAGAATGTAGAGCAAACCCCATGCCTTTAAGTCCTAACCCCAAAGTGGCACACGTTATCTCCACCAGTACAGCATTGGCCAGAATCTGGTTATGTGAGTATGTCTAGCTAGCTGTGTGGGAGATGAAGAATTTTGTCCTTGTTCTATTCTGTGTGGTCATGTATTATATACTGGCTGAATATCAGGGGTTTTATTGTTACAGTAGAAGAGGTGAATGGCTATTAGGTAGTGATGGGAAACTTCAGTGATGCACATTTCATGAAAAACAATCACATAAGAATTATAGAATGACTGTATTGCAATGAGCTGGCTATCATGTGCACATGTATGTGTGTGTATCTGTGTATGTGTATAAATATTTGTGTATGTCTAAGAGAGATGAACTCTTGAAAGATTGATAAACTCTCTCCATAGAGGAGTTCAAGAAGGTCTGGGAAACATCATGGAGTAAGTCTGTAACCTCCCAGGGCAATGACTTTAGAGAGAGCATCAATAATTGTGTTCTTAAAGCCTGCTGTGTTTTTACTTCATACAAATGCATGAGGATCAACCTCGTACTCTGTGTATTAGGAACATGACATGATTTATACCTGCATAACCAGATATGTGGTGTAACAAAGAACTTTTTAATTTCCTCATTAGAATAAGTAATCACGACTGTAAACAGCTATCAGTATGATTATAGGGCTTAGTAATACCTATGGAGGATGCAAGTCTGATTTTAGGTGTAATGGTCTCTCCCTCCTTCTCCCCCCGTAGCTTTGCCTCGACTGCTGTTAAATGCTATCCTTTTAATCAGTCTTGATTGCTTTGCCTTGCTTTGAGACTTGCTTAGAGACTCCTCAGAGGCACATTGTTTCATGGGAGACAGCTGTTCTTTCCTAGCTCACACTGACTGCGGTTATATATAGTGACGATAATAACTGTCTGCACATACGCACACAGCACATGGGGACCCACTGATGAAAATTAGTGTTTTGTGCGTATGTAGTGCTTTCCTTTGATTGCACTTGCAAACATCCAGCCTAACTTCCCCCCTCCAGCTGCCGCAACGTATCTCCTTAGCTCACAGAGGGGTCAAAAATTGCCCCTCAACCTCCAAGACTCCTCTACAACTTGATAATTAACACATTCATGACTGAGGTTTCCCCTTCCAGTTTCTCCTCTAAAAAAAAAAAAAAGGATTCAGATCTCTAGGTTTTTAATTCTTTGAATTTTATTCCGCGAACAAAGCTTTTATTCTGTAAGTACGATGCAATTTCTAGATAAATTCCACTTACAAAAATAAAATATTTTTTACTTTTTGAATTTGAATCGATTTTGAAATTGATATTTGTAACATTCAGCTCTGCTTCCACTTCCCATGAGGCACCAGTGACTGTAAAACAAAGGGCTTAAAAATATTGATTACCGGTGGGAAGAAAAGTTGAACTGGGTCCTCATTAATGTGTTTGATAACAGTTCCTTTGTTTAAAATGCCAACCCAAGTTTCTTCACCGATCATATAGAATTTATAACAATCATATACTAAAAATGGAGACCACCTATTTGAAATAACAAACAGTGTCCTTGTTTGTGGCGTCAGCCTAATCAGATCTCAGATGCAGTGACAAAGGCCCCCTCTCACTGCCAAATGGAGCATCTCTAAAGCCCAAAGTATGGTTGTTCGCCACACTGGCCTTTCAATAACAATCTATTTTGAAGTTGGCAGTTGTATTAAAGGGCATGATATTTACACTACGGTGCATATTCTTCAGGGTCTCTGGTTTTCATTTAATTTTAGGTCTTCATATTCACTCTTTTTTTATTCCTAGTTTTACATATCCTTATGTTAATGTTTCATTGTCATGGAAAATCCCATTATTTTTTGTTTGTTTCTTTTCTTTTTTTCATTTAAGACACTACAGTGTTGTCTTTACCACAGTTTCCTCACAGTTTACCACCATAGCATAAACTAGGGCCATAATTTCTCTATGTCCTCTTTGAATTGCATCGGGACCAGAGTGGAGTGAACCAGATGGTTTTCCCCAAAAGAGAGAACTCTGGGAGAGGGCACACTGTTTCTGAGGTCACAGATAACACCAGTGGCCACATTGCATATGGTACCCCAAGACAATGCAGTCAGTAATTATAGAGGAGGTGGTCCCTGCTGTTTAGAGCCTCCTCGTTTTTCTTCCAGGCTGGTTTCCCTCTTGCTGCACATCCAGCCTTTCCTGATGGCCATTTTGTCTACGTGCAGTATACCAGAGACTGCACTGGCTAAGGCTTCTGCTCTGGGCTCTGTCTCTTCCTATGTCAGTTTTGATATGATAGATGGCATCTCTGAGCCTACGTCCTTAGTTTTAAAAGAGGTGGTAAAATGGAAAGAACTTGAGAGTAGGCTGACTTGGGTTCTGAGCTTGGTTTTGTCTGTTACTAGAGGCACAATTAATTACCTTGAGCACTTGACCTCCTCTCAGGGATTTGGGCACAATGCATGAAGTCATACATTTGAAGGGTCTGCCTTGTATCAGAGCTTTATAGCTCTCTGCTTTCTTGTCCTACTTGTCCCACCACTTTTGTGAGAGTCTGGTGAGATAAAATGAGAGAACACACTTTGAGTATTGCCTGGGAGCGTTCATGGTTTTCAGTGGTGGACTGCATAACCAGAAGGTACATTTAGACCAGATAACTATTACCGACAACAGTTGGTTACACTGAGAACATACACGCCCCTGGCCTGTCTTGGTGACTTCAAAAGTGATTCACATGTGGGTCAAGTCCTCATTGGTATTTTACTCACTCTTATTTTCTGCTTTTCAATAATCTTGAATAATGTGCGAATTTTACAGTTTGAAATTAAACTCGAGGGACTTGAAATTATGCCACTTTATTCAGTTTCAGTTGCAAATGTGAAGGGTTATAAATGATCCCTGTACACAAATGATACAAATGATGTCTGTCAAATGATGCCTGTACATAGCCAATGCAATGGAAGCCAGTCATGGTTTATCAGTTTCTGCCGATGAGCTAATTCAACGTGCTGTTGTGCTAACTGTGCTACCTTGGCTGGACTCCATTCCCCAGGCAACTTCAAATTTACTCTCTAGCCTTCTCTGTCCTGCTCTTTGCCCGAGGTGGCTGGTACTGTGGGCAAGGATCCTGGAGCTCCTTCACCTTTCTAGTTAAGTTTGACCATAGGGAAGCACGAGCAGGAGCGCAGAGGATCGAGAGAGAGAGGTCAGCATACTTCAGACTGGATTGCACATCAGCCGGTCTCTCCCAGTAGCTGATTCCTTTGATGACCACAACCACACTATTTCTTCCAAAGCTTCAGCTCTCACTGAGCTTCTTCAACACAAATTCCTTTCTTGTCCCTCCAGTTTTAGGGTTGAAAAAACTCCCACCTGTTGCTGTTCTTTTGGGCCTCACTGTTCCTTGTCTGTTCCTTTAATCCTTCCCAAAACTCGGTAAGAAGTCTCTCCTATTGAACCTCCATATTTGAATCACCCAGGGTGAATCCTGTTTCCTGCTAGACCCTGGTCTTTACTCTCGAGAGCCCTCAAGTCACCAGTCTACACAGGGGATGCCCAGATTCTCGATTTCCTCTTCTTAGTTCATGAAAAAACTTTACCTCTGATTGTTCCTGCTAGAAATGCTTTCAATTAATCAGCTTTCTATGTTCAGCTCAATTTGAGTGTGAGGGTGGCATTGAAACGTTAAGTACAAGCATGAGAAACATTTCATCTTCTCTAAAATTAAGTGAATGTCCAAAGTCATTCATTCAGATAAGAATCCACATGATAAACCTCTCCACCATGAAAAAGGTTCTTTTTGTCTCAATAAATGTGATTATTAAATATCTAATTTCTCTATTAATTCTCTGAAAACATTTTAGGCAGTAGTCAGGTTATAAATTACACATACAGAAAATTCCATTAATATTACTTTTATTACATGATGAAGTCAAGGGTCTTGGCAGATAGCCATACTGGGAAGGGATTGCCTCCTGTATGTATGGCTTAGTGAACCCTCTAGTTGTTAGTGTTGTGGAAATAGGGACTAAACTGATGAAATAGTAAGAAAAATTGAGGGACCCAAATATCGATACAATCCTAAATAGAAAGTGGGGGGAAAAAGATATGGATGTTGAGTTTTTAAGAAAATTGGGAAGCAAAGTATAAAAGAACGAACATTTTATATATGGAGAAAGGGCAGAATTTTGTAAGATCTCATAACTTCGGCTAAATGGCCTCCTAACCTTTTGAAAAGATGGATAGGGAAAAAAAATAATTTAATTGCTGAAGGCTTCATAGAGAAGTTAAAGGTATATGGGGAAGTCTTATTAAGTAAAAAAAAAGACAAATTATTAGTAAATTTTTAAAAGACTCTAAATTATTTAAGATTAAAATTTAGAGGGAAAAGGGTAAGTATATGTGGCAAAAAAATGAGAATACTAATATAAGGCAATTCAGAAATATTCCCACTAGGATAGGAAAAAAGCCTCCAAAGAAAAGCAAATAAGTTAATAAATGAGACAAAATTCTATGACTCTTGCAAATGGCTTGGAGAAATCAATAATTCAAGGTTTTTAATATATATATATGTAATATGTATACTATGTATATTTTAATATATAATACTATAGATTATATTCAATACATATTTATTTATATATATTTTAAATATATATATATTTATATATATTAAAAACTTTGAAATATGTGTGTGTGTGTGTATATATATATATATATATATATCTCAAACCCCTTGAGTATGTTGTTAGTAAAAGGAATTATTGTTATCATCTCAAGTGAACCATCTGTGGGGTCAGTGAGGAGCTACCCCAAGTGGTCTTTCCCTATAAAATTCAAAATGTTGCACAGTAAATAAGCACTGAGAAATTGTCAACTTTTGTTGAGGGTTGAGTTGTGTCCTCTAAAGAGATACATTGAAGTCCTAACCCCTTAGTACCTGTGGATGCAGCCCTATTGGAAATAGATGTCATTTGTAGATGTAATTGAGTTAGGATGAAGTCTTAGGGTGGGTCTTTAATCCAGTATGACTGGTTCCTTTGGGAAGAGGGAAATTTGGACACCGGCACAGACACACAAGGGAAGGCCATGTGAGCTCAGAGGCAGAGCTGCAGGGTCTTGCTGTTGCAAGCCAAGATATGACAAGGCCAGCAGCCACCAGCAAAAGCTAGGAACAGGGACAGAGGGACTCAGCGTCTCAGAACTGAGAGAGAGTGCATTTCCATTGTTTTAAGCCACCCACTTGGTGATACTTTGTTTTGGCAGACCTAGGAAATGAATACAAGTTTCTCTTCTTTTTCTTGTCCTTCATGATGGTGAAAAACAGAAGGAGAGGTCCCTATGGGTACAGGCAATTAGGTAGTGCATTCTTTACAGAGAACCTGTAAACAATAATACGATTAAACTAACAGCCCGGCTGTGCTTTGTCATCACGGTGGATCACCAATTTTAAACCTTGTCGATGGTTTCCTGTCTCACATTCAGGTCCTTTATCCATTTTGAGTTTATTTTTGTGAATGGTGTGAGACAGTGGTCTAGTTTCAACCTTCTGCATGTTGCTGTCCAGTTCTCCCAGCACCATTTGTTAAAGAGACTGTCTTTTTTCCATTGGATGTTCTTTCCTGCTTTGTCAAAGATGAGTTGGCCATACGTTTGTGGGTCTAGTTCTGGGGTTTCTATTCTATTCCATTGGTCTATGTGTCTGTTTTTGTGCCAATACCATGCTGTCTTGATGATTACAGCTTTGTAGTAGAGGCTAAAGTCTGGGATTGTGATGCCTCCTGCTTTGGTCTTCTTCTTCAAAATTACTTTGGCTATTCGGGGCCTTTTGTGGTTCCATATGAATTTTAGGATTGCTTGTTCTAGTTTCGAGAAGAATGCTGGTGCAATTTTGATTGAGATTGCATTGAATGTGTAGATAGCTTTGGGTAGTATTGACATTTTGACAATATTTATTCTTCCAATCCATGAGCAGGGAATGTCTTTCCGTTTCTTTATATCTTCTTCAATTACCTTCATAAGCTTTCTATAGTTTTCAGCATACAGATCTTTTACATCTTTGGTTAGATTTATTCCTAGGTATTTTATGCTTCTTGGTGCAATTGTGAATGGGATCAGTTTCTTTATTTGTCTTTCTGTTGCTTTGTTGTTAGTGTATAAGAATGCAACTGATTTCCATCAAAACCCTAGAGGAGAAAGCAGGAAAAGACCTCTCTGACCTCAGCCGTAGCAATCTCTTACTCGACACATCCCCAAAGGCAAGGGAATTAAAAGCAAAAATGAATTACTGGGACCTTATGAAGATAAAAAGCTTCTGCACAGCAAAGGAAACAACCAACAAAACTAAAAGGCAACCAACGGAATGGGAAAAGATATTTGCAAATGACATATCGGACAAAGGGCTAGTATCCAAAATCTATAAAGAGCTCACCAAACTCCACACCCGAAAAACAAATAACCCAGCGAAGAAATGGGCAGAAAACATGAATAGACACTTCTCTAAAGAAGACATCCGGATGGCCAACAGGCACATGAAAAGATGTTCAACGTTGCTCCTCATCAGGGAAATACAAATCAAAACCACACTCAGATATCACCTCACGCCAGTCAGAGTGGCCAAAATGAACAAATCAGGAGACTATAGATGCTGGAGAGGATGTGGAGAAATGGGAACCCTCTTGCACTGTTGGTGGGAATGCAAATTGGTGCAGCCGCTCTGGAAAGCAGGGTGGGGGTTCCTCAGAAAATTAAAAATAGACCTACCCTATGACCCAGCAATAGCACTGCTAGGAATTTACCCAAGGAATACAGGAGTACTGATGCATAGGGGCACTTGTACCCTAATGTTTATAGCAGCACTTTCAACAATAGCCAAATTATGGAAAGAGCCTAAATGTCCATCAACTGATGAATGGATAAAGAAATTGTGGTTTATATACACACTGGAATACTACGTGGCAATGAGAAAGAATGAAATATGGCCCTTTGTAGCAACGTGGATGGAACTGGAGAGTGTGATGCTAAGTGAAATAAGCCATACAGAAAAAGACAGATACCATATGGTTTCACTCTTATGTGGATCCTGAGAAACTTAACAGAAACCCATGGGGGAGGGGAAGGGAAAAAAAAAAGAGGTTAGAGTGGGAGAGAACCAAAGCATAAGAGACTGTTAAAAACTGAGAACAAACTGAGGGTTGATGGGGGGTGGGAGGGAGGGGAGGGTGGGTGAGGGGTATTGAGGAGGGCACCTTTTGGGATGAGCACTGGGTGTTGTATGGAAACCAATTTGACAATAAATTTCATATATTGGAAAAAAACAAAAAACAAAAAACCTTGTCGATGATCAGCAACCAGTCTTCCCCCCAAATGTGGTGCTGCTGTAAGATCTAACCATTTGCTGCAATTACCGTAGAACTTTTAAAATACATATATAAGCTTCCAATGAGTACATGTATATTCTGTACTTTTTATTAAAAAAATGTTTTTTAATGTTTCTTTATTTCTGAGACAGAGACAGAGCATGAGTGGGGGAGGGGCAGAGAGAGAGGGAGACACAGAATCCAAAGCAGGCTCCAGGCTCTGAGCTGTCAGCACAGAGCCCGATGCGGGGCTTGAACCCACGAACTGTGAGATTGTGACCTGAGCCGAAGTCGGACGCTCAACCGACTGAGCCACCCAGGTACCCCAAATTCTGTATTTTTTAATGAAAAATGTTTTCTGTGCAGAGGTTAATGTGGAGAATTCACAGTTAAACAGTCATCCTGCACCATGGGCAGACTCACCTATCATATTCCTTTCAGGGTAAAGCTTGAGCTCTGGGTTTGTGCAAGGTTTGTGCCTTCCTCCCCTTGATACTAGATATTGAAGAGCAGACTCAAAGTAAACAGTGACAACACTCTGCCTCCCTAATGTGGCCACTTGGAGTTTTTATTTGTGTGTAAGTTTTTTCCAATGAAAAACTAAAAGCTGCGAGAAAGGAAAGCGAAGACATGGATAGTGTTATGGTTTCTGGAATTTAACGCGAAATAGGATTTTTATAACTCTCGACCCAACTTACTCTTGCGTTGAAGGTTTTTTTTTTTTAATCACTTGTAGGTCTGCAGTTTAATGTAAAAGAAACTCATCTAAAATAAAATAAAATAAAGTGTGATTCAATCAACCGTGATTGAGACTGGGTGGACAAATCTCATTGTGTTTTTTATCAAACATGACTATGTGAAGATCAATGTTGATGAAATCATTGGCAAGTTTGCAGTTAAGAATTGAAAAGAGAAGCTGTTGCACTATTATCCATTACGGTGATAAATCAATATATATGCATAAATCTTTCGATCTTTTAAAATGTGTGTGTGTGTGTGTGTGTGTGTGTGTGTGTGTGTATGAACTAGTACTAATCAAAAGTACTAATCCATCACTGTATTGGTTTCCTACCACAAACTGGGGAGCTTAAAACAACAGCAATATATTTTCTCATAGTTCTGGGGGTCAGAAAGCTGAAATCAAACTGTTGGAAGGGTTGGTTCCTTTTAGAGGCTCTGGAGGCAGAATATGTTTCATGCGTCTCTCCTAGACTCTTGTGGCTGCGGGCGCTCTCCCATTTTCTGCCATTGCTTTCTCGTAAGCCTTCTCCCCCTGTGTCTGTGTTTTTTCTCCTCTTCTTATAAGGATACCTATTCTTGGATATATGGATCTTGAGATTCCTCACTTAATCACATCTCCAAAGACCATGGTACCAGGGGCCAGGACTTGGACATATCTTTGGAGGAACCGCGATTCAACCCAATACAGCGAACTTTTGCCTATTATCTATGGCAATACTTATTTTATCTTTTTATTATTCTAATTTGGGGGGCATGATTTTATAGGAAAAGCTTCATAAAAGAAAGTGTTCACTGTCTCTATTTCTTCTGTGGCCATTATTATTATTAATTTCACTTTATGAATATTCCTAAGAGTACTAAAAATGGCTATGATTTATGAAGGAGCATGGCATTAAAAATTATTTTCTTTGAGTGCCAAATAGCTAGATATGGATTGCTTCTTTGCTGGGTTTTCAAAGGGAGAAAACAGAAAGCAGAGTACAGGCTGGAAAAGAGAAAACTGGGAGAAGATGAGAACTCATGCGTGTGGTGATGTCATTGTGCAGCGCTTAACAGCATGAGCTTCTGAGTTTGAAGGTGAGGTGAGGATTCATAACCCCAGCCTGTTGGCCTTGCAATGATATCTGACCTTAGCATGGCTTCACCAAGTGCAGAGACTTTTCAGAAGAGGGGGTAGGAAGGGAAACTCAATCATTTTTCACTCGTTGTGCGTGTAGGGGTGCAAATATAGGACCTGGTGCGCCCTACAAAGCTGGCAAGGATGAAACAGATCTGGGCAGTCAGGCAGGGGTGAGGGTGGGGCAGCTTTGGACGCCCGGAGGGTAAATGAAGGCATGGAGACTGGGAGTGAAGGGGCCAGCTGCGCTGTGCTTAATGTAGAGTCTGTTCCTTCATCTTATTGGAAAAGGGAAGATAAAAGAAGATGGACAAGCTATACAATTAGGAGGCCATGACCTACCAGTGCTAACTGGGCCTTTAGAGAGGAAATCATCCAAGCTCCTTCATTGTCAAAGAGGAAATGTGAAGTCCACAGGGGTCTAATGTGTTATCTGAGACAACTCATTGTGTTGGTGTGGAAGCCCCTCTTCCCCGGTGCAGGAAAGGTACACGTAGCCTTTGTAGTAAGTTGTCCTCACCTGCCACGGAGGCTCCTTCGAACGGAATGACTGGTGCCACGAAAATACACCTATACACGATTGCAATTATAGTCTCAAATTTATTACAGGAAGAAAATAATGAAGTGAAAAAAATAAAAACAGAGTCAATGATACACTTTACTTGGAAATACTTACCTTGTGTAAATACCTTAGATATGTTAAATGACAACCACTTAGAAATGCATTACAGAATTCCTTTAATAAAATGTAAAATCCAGAGTTAATGGCTATATATATATTTTAATGACACACATTTATTGCTACACATAATTCATTGCATATATTAAGTATGAAATTTCCTGTGAGCAATAATAAATGTGATTTATAAGTCACAAATTTGTGTGGAATCTATTTCTTATTCTCTTGAGGACAGTTCCAAGAACCATAAAAAAATAGAAAAATATCTAAAACAATTGGAGATCATGCCAGTCAGAGTGGCTAAAGTGAACAAATCAGGGGACTATAGATGCTGGCGAGGATGTGGAGGAACGGGAACCCTCTTGCACTGTTGGTGGGAATGCAAACTGGTGCAGCCGCTCTGGAAAACAGTTTGGAGGTTCCTCAAAAAGTTAAAAATAGATCTCTCCTATGACCCAGCAATAGCACTGCTAGGAATTTACCCTAGGGATACAGGAGTACTGATGCATAGGGGCACTTGTACCCCAATGTTTATAGCAGCACTCTCAACAATAGCCAAATTATGGAAAGAGCCTAAATGTCCATCAACTGATGAATGGATAAAGAAATTGTGGTTTACATACACGATGGAATACTACATGGCAACAAGAAAGAATGAAATATGGCCTTTTGTAACAATGTGGATGGAACTAGAGAGTGTTATGCTAAGTGAAATAAGTCATACAAAGAAAGACAGATACCATATGTTTTCACTCTTATGTGGATCCTGAGAAACTTAACAGAAGACCATGGGGGAGGGGAAGGAAGAAAAAAAATTAGAGAGGGAGGGAGCCAAACCATAAGAGACTCTTAAAGACTGAGAACAATCTGAGGGTTGATGGGGGGTGGGAGGGAGGGGAGGGTGGGTGAGGGGTATTGAGGAGGGCACCTGTTGGGATGAGCACTGGGTGTTGTATGGAAATCAATTTGACAATAAAGTTCATGTTTAAAAAATAATAAATAAAACTATTGGAGATTTATTTGTTTGTGGAATCATCTTTGTTTCAGTTCATTCTACAAAATATATTTTGAAATGCAACTAGCTTATTTATATTCCTATCATCAAAATTATACAGAAATTAAAACATGCAATTTTAAGGCTCTCTTCATTATTTTATTTTATTTTATTTTATTTTATCTTATTTTATTTTATTTTATTTTAAATTTATATATTTTTCAGAGACAGAGTGAGACAGGGTACAAGCAGGGGAGGGGCAGAGAAAGAAGAAGACACAGAATCTGAAGCAGTCTCCAGGCTCCGAGCAAGCATTCAGTACAGAGCCCAACATGGGGCTCAAACCCATGAACCCTGAGATCATGACCTGAGCCGAAGTCAGTCACTTAACCGACTGAACCACCGAGGTGCCCCAAGGCTCTCTTCATTTTAATCACTCAAGGAACATACTAATTTTTTATGATTTTGAGTAAATCATTTTCTTCTGCTTTTTTAAAAATTAAAAGTGGACTTTATTACAAAATTAGTGAATATAAATTGTAAAAAATTTTAAATAAAAATAAAAAAATTAAAACAGGACAACCTACAGAATGGGAGAAGATACTTGCAAATGATATTTTCTGATAAAAGTTTAATATCCCAAACATAGAAAGAACATACATAACCCAACCCCAGAAAAAAAAAATAGTCCCATTAAAAATGGGCAGAGGACCTGAATAGACATTTTTCTAAAGAAGACATACAGATGGCCAACAGACTCATGAGAAGATGCTCGACATCACTAATCATCAGGGAAATGCAAATCAAAAACCACAATGAGATATCACCTCACATCTGTCAGAATGGCTAAAATAAAAAAGATAAGATATAACAAATGTTTACGAGGATGTGGTGAAAAAGGAGCCTTTGTGAACTGTTGGTGGGAATGTAAATTGGTGCAGCCACCCTGGAAAACAGTATGGAGTTTCCTCAAAAAATTAAAAATAAGAATACCAGTAAATATGATCCAATAATTCCACTACTGACTATTTATCCAAAGAAAATGAATACAGTAATTCAAAATGATATATGCCCTTCTTATGTTTATTTCAGCATTATTTATGATAGCAAGATATGGAAGCAATCAAGTGTCCATCAATAGATGAATAAAGACGATGTGGTGTGTGTGTGTGTGTGTGTATGTGTGTGTGTATGTATGTGCACATATATACATGCACACACATATATGTACATACACACACACACACACTGGAATATTACTCAGCCATAATAAAGGATGAAATCTTGCCATTTGCAACAATGTGGATGGATCTAGAGGGTATAATGCCAAGTAAAATAAGTGGAAGAAAGACAAATATCATGTGATTTTTACTTGTGTGTGAAATTTAAGAAACAAAACAAATGAACAAAGAAATGAACAAAATACAGACTCTTAATACACAGATAAACTGATGGCTACGCGAGAAGTGGGTGAGGGATGGGTAAATGGGTGATGGGGATTAAGAGTACACTTATCATGGTGAGCAGTGAGTAATATATAGAATTCTTGAATCACTCTAGTGTACATCTGAAACTAATATAACACTGTATGCTAATTATACTGGAATTTAAAAGAAAGATGTGGTATAAATGCACAGTGGAATATTACTCAGCCATAAAAAAGAATGAGATCTTGTCATTTGTGACCACATGGATGGACCTAGAGGGTATTACGCTAAGTGAAATGAGTCAGACAGAGAAAGACAAATACCATATGATTTCACTTATATGTGGAATCTAAAAGTCAAACGAACAAATAAAAAAAGCTGAAACGGATCCGTAAATACAGAGAACAAACTGATGGTTGCCAATGGAGAGTGGGGTCGGGGAATGGGCAAAAGTAGGTGAAGGGGAGTGGGAGATACAAGCTTCTAGTTACGGAATGAATAAGTCACAGGGATGAAAGGGCACAGCATAGGGAATACAGTCAGTGGTATCGTAATAGCATTGCATGGTGACAGACGGTAGCTACATTTGTGGTGAGCATACCATAATGTATAGAATGGTTGAATCACTATGTAGTACACCTGAAACTAATGTACCATTATATGCCAACTATACCTCAATAAAAAAAGAAAAAAGAAGATTAAAATACTATATTCCCAACACTAGTAGCACTATAATGAATACAGTTGTAAATTTTTATACATATATATATATATGTATATATATATATATATATATATACATATATATATATATATTTTTTTTTTAGAGACAGAGAGAGCCCGAGTGGGGGAGGGGGCATAGGGAATGAGAGAGAGAGTCTTAAGCAGGCTTTATACTCAGCATGGAACCCAATGCAGGGCTCAATCCCACGACCCTGGGACCACAACCTGAGCTGAAATCAGGAGTCGAATGCTCAACCAGCTGAGCCACCCAGGTGCCCCATATACATATACATTTTTAAAAAAAATGAAATAGTATATATAATGTGTATGAATGATTTGTTTTTGTCAGTTGACATTTTCTATTCTTCCATGTAAATGAAACTATCCCATCTAGTATCCAAGCCACATTAAATTGCCCTAATTATACCCAAAATGTCTTTAAAGCTTCCCAAGAAGAATCTCCATCAGGACTGTCTGTTGCATCCTGTTGTTATGTTAAGTGTAATCTAGAACAAGGGCTGCTGGCCAAATTCATCAGGCTGCTGGTTTTTATAAATAAAGTTTTGTGGGAACACAGACACTCATTTATTTAGGGCCGTCCATGACTGCTTTCACTCTATAAAGGAAGAGTTGAGTAGTCATGACATAGGCCATGTAGCCCACAAAGTCTGAAGTGTTTCTATTTGGCCCTTTTCAAAAAAGATTTGTTTACCCCCAATCTAGAATAGAACAGTCTTCTTTTTTAATGACTCTGAATTGCTGATGTGACTGGGGCAATTGTCCTCCAGAATGTCACAGTTTCTGGATTTATCTGGTTGCTTCCTATAGTATCTTAGTTTATTCTTCCTACTGGATGTTTTTTCCCATGTCATTACAGTAATCTCAATTTAACCTTAGTGTCAGTATGACCAGGATTTCATAGATACTAAAAGGATACATTAAATGAAATGAATGAAGAGAATTCTCTGATCCTGCCAAAACTTAGTTTTTTATTCTGAAATTCCTTTAAGTGGGGATAAACTCTTTCACTGTATCAATAGAAAGAAATATTTCAAACGAAAATATCTTGGGAGAAAGTATAATGGATGAGGCAGCACAGCCAATGGCTGGGTTTTAAAGCAGGGGAAGGGGAGACGTAGGGAAGATAAAATGCTGTTGGAAAGCCAGTCATACCAAGGTGTGAGTGGTCCAGGCTTGTGAGAAAGAGAAGCACGAGGCCTGCAGAAAGGCTTTGTTTTCCTGAAAGAGTGGAGAGATAACAAACCATAAAGAAAAGAAAGTTGAAATATCAAAGACAAACTCTCTATTCTAAAATTTTGTCTGGAGCCAATTCTGAGCAGTAAGCATTGTGTAGTGTCCAACCATTTCAAACTCATTCGTGTTTCCATCTTCTCTGTGGGAGGCATTGCATGATGGCGGAGAGGCATAAGGAAGACCTACCACTTGCCTAGCACTGTTCTGATTACTTTGCTGTAGCATTATTATCTATAAATTTCAAGTATCCTCGAGTGGCCTAACTCTGTCTTTAACATGCAGTATTCAGTATCAGCCAATGAATTACAGCAGAATAATTTGAAAAGTAACCACAGGATAATTTGAAAACTGTCGTAATGTTTGATACAACACTGGCTTTTTAGGTGCTAGGATAGTTCTCTGGTGACCTTTGATTACAGCATGTGAAATGACTTCTGCCCAAAGACCGGTTGATTAAGCAAAGCTGAGTTCACTAAACTTCCCACCGCAAAGGAGATTGTCATCTTATCTTGGAGGAAGTTAGGGAAGGATTTCTTCCGAAGGGATTTTGAGGTCTGGGCCAAATGTTTAAGATGGGTCTTTCAAAGCAGGGACTGGGTGAGGCCAATGACATAAAAATTTAGGTGTGGTGAACATATATGGCAAAGCAAGGTTCTGATGAGCAAGCTCTTTGAATAGGGAAGGAAATCTTTGTTCTGACAGGGGAGCTGTTTGCCCAGATGAGCAAACTGTCTGCCTTGATAAACTGACTTGTAAGCATTTCCTGAAACAAATGGTGAGGTTAATTATTGGTTTCCAGTCTTTCTCTTCCAAGGTATAAATTACCTGGAACAATCAGGTCATATTAATATAGACGGTCTCAGTTTTCAGTCCTAATGGCTGAGTTATGTTGATGCAGATGGTCTCATCCCTCAAGAACTTGGTGGAAATTAAACAAAAACAAAAACAAAAACCTAAGACGTAAAATTATTGCCTTAAGTATTTTTATATATTAATAAGGAATATTTGTTTTGTTATACCAACGTTATATTGGAAATTTTCCAATTTGCTTTCAATGAATATTTAACTATTTTAATCATTTATTTTGAGTTACCCAATTATTTATAAGAACAAATATTAAAAACATGATCGTGAACATACTGGTCTTTTTCCCTTCGTGATAATTATAGCTGCTTAGACAACTTTTGGAAATTAAAAGAATATGTCAAAGTTAACATGCTAATTAACAGCATCCGAAATGTTGTTTCTAATTAAATATGTGGAAGGAATCTATGTGTTTGAACAAGATATGACAAAAACAATTTTGCCAATTAAAATGATTTCCTAAGATACTTTATATAATAGTTTTTCATTTATACTTCTTATATTTAACAGGTATTTATTGGGCATCTACCATTTACAAGGTACCATGTGCAATCTCTAGAGAATTCAGGCCCTCCCTGACCTCCAGGAGCCGACAGTTTAATAAAATAGACGACAGAGAAAACTATAAGTAAGGGATATTTTATGCAAATCAAGAGGAGTCATATAAAGTACTTCCCAATGATAGTGTTAAAGTATTATTTTTTAAAAAGTTAAAAACATGATTCTCATGCAAATAGAGAATGACATGAGTCAGAGTTTTATTAACTCATTAGTGAAAGAACTATTAAAATGATAAAGCTGGTCCAAAGATCATTTTGAGGAATTGGGTATTTATTGGCACTTTGAGAAAAGAATGTTAAAATATGACGGGTAGGTTAGGTACAAAATTAGTTAATGTCCTATAGGGCAATAAAATCATAACCTCGAAGATTATGTTTTCTTCCAGAATAAAATCTGCAAGTAAATAGTAATTCCACACAGTCGAAGATTCTTAATTAATAGTAAATAGCAAATTCAAATGCAGGAATTCCCTGAGATAATTAAATAATCTTTATATGAGCCTATTATATGTGACTTTGGAAGTAGTGTTTTCATATGGGAGTTCCAAAGTGACATTTCTTGGGGATGTTATTCTAAATCCTGAATCCCAAGAAAAATCAGTTGAGAAAAGGGGAAACAGGACAAAGTATTAAAATTCTCTTACAAGAGTTAAAACTTATCAGTGTAGAGACATTACTGGCTCAAAGGAATCCACTGACACCAAGTAGAAAGCAAGGGCAGTAAATGATCATACACAGAGGAGAAGGTTAAGCTAATGTTTCTAAGAATGTTTCGATGTAAAGTTTTAGACCATTTTTCTTAACAGACACAAGAAGGATCAGAAAACACTCTTAGAGAAAGCTGTGGACAAGGAATAGTTTAAACACGCAAAAACACAGATGGGGTGTGGGTAGGAGAAAAGAAGGGCTTTCTAAGCAAAGGGAACTCTGCGAACAGAAGCAGAACGTTTGGAAAGTGTGCGGAATCTATAAAACCTATAAACAAGGGAAGATGAAGGTTGGGCCAGATGGTAGGAGGTCTTAAGTTCCAAGATAGGATTTGAGTTTTATTCTGTGAGCAGAGTAGTTACGTGACTGTAGATGGGTTTTGTGTACATAATTAAGGCTGCAGATTTTGGGGAATGGGGTGAGGGAAGCTAGGTTAAAGGAGCGATAGCACTGGAGTCAGGCAGATGGGTTAGGACAATGTCACAGTATAGGTTAGATGTAACTCTGGCCTAGACTAGGTTAGCAGCAGTAGGAGTAGAGATTAAAGGGAAACAGGTGCACTGCTATCTTGGTTGCAGATGCCAAAAGGCAGGTCAAATGCTTGGATGTATTAGGGGGTGAAGAGGGGCTGATAGGAAGGCAAGAAGAGTTTTAGCAAAAATAAATGTGAGACTGGAATATTCGTAGAGGAAATATGGAAAAAGTAGCAGGCACTTTCTGCTTTGCCATTAAAATGGTTTACTATGATGATCGTCTTACCAATAAATTTGAATATTCATCAAAAGAAAGGTTTTCTGTAAAATATTTAATTTGAAATACATTTTGTTTCTGTATCAAAGTTATGGAAAAGTTAAAAACTTTTTTTTTTTCCAAAATACATTCTCTCTTTTTCAGGAGAAGGTCAGTTAGACAATAATCAACATACTACAAAGACAGTTGGCTTTGGAAATAAGCCAACCCAGAGAGCAAGGTTCTGGATAGAAACTCAGCAATCGGGTAGCCCAAAGTTAGGTACTCTTGAGTCTGTGTCTTAGTCAGTTATCTACTGGCCATTTGGTGTTATGAATGGACAGTGAGGAAAACAAGGGCAAGTGTTTTGGAGATAGGAAGGGGGATGGGTTGGGGGGAGGGAGTATCTCTAGCAGAAAGGTGACAAACTTTATTAAAGAAAGAGAACAAACTCTATTATACATCCATGAGAAAATGGAACATTAACATCAATACTAATGTTACTGACTCATTAATTCATTCACTCCTTTATAATTAATTCTTATTCTGAGAATCTTGAATTAGCCATCTGTTTTCATGAAGTTTCCTCCTTTTGCACTAGAGAGAGTCCTGGATATCCTGACTAAGTACACTTTTGGTCTTGGTTTTTCTAAGCTAAGAATGGCTATACTTTCGGAATGTGTTGATATATACATCATGGGATGTGTGTATTTGGCATGTGTGTGTGTGTGCGTGTGTGTGTGTGTGTGTGTGTGTGTGTGTGGCTTAGTTAACTATGTTTCAGTATTTTATTTCACATAGAAATTATCTTGATACCCAAACATTCTCCATTAATTAACTTAATTTAATTGTAGTCTAGGATGAAAAATTACCTAAGTACCTTAGATACTATTTTTAAAATTACTTTTACAAAAATGTTAGAATCATCTTTTAATTTAGTTGAATACACAATTTTATGTTTTTTACATTGCTAAACATTATACAGATGTTAGTTATCTGATCAATAAACTGATATAAATCATTTAAGGAATCAGATTAACTAAGCTCTTAAAAAAACAAATAAAAAAAACCCATATGATTTGTATAATGTGCTTCACTGATAACATGCCACACTGATATCAAAGAAAAGATATATAGTTGGTGTTACTTGTTTTTTTTTTAATCAAAATTATTAAATAAGTCTGACTTGTCTAAAATTCACTTTAAATATGGGAACCTGAATTTCTTTTAAAAGAAGCTTCTGAGCCAGTGGTTTCTTTTGTTTAGTTTTACTTAAAAAGGCTAGCATAATAAAAGTATTAGAAACTGAGTTTCTTTATTTTCTGAAAATTTTGGCAAATTATTGACATGTACATACATATTTATTTCCATAAACCAATCAAACAGAAGTTCTTTAAGAGGTGTTATAATCTAATTTAATAATAACCTCTAGTGGTAGGAGAATATTTATGGAGAGGTAGAGACCTTTTCCAGGTTCAGATACACAGGTATCCAAAGAGAATGTAGTTCAAGGTCCCACAGGTCAGAGTGAACACAGACACATGACGCCTCACCTGTCTTGCTCTCAAAGAACCATTCTTCATCTGAGATCACATATAGGCAAGGATAAAGAAAAGACTAACAAATTGGATACTCTGTTGTTTTTCACCAACTCAACCAACACACCTCACTAAATTGCCAAACCATTAAACCAGATTCCCAGCCATCATTCTCCTAATGCTGCTGCTGCTGCTGGTAACTTATCTGCTATGTATGAAGTCATAGCCACTTGGACAAAGAGTTTGCAGCTTCCCACACAAACCAGAACCAGAACCAAATTTGGTCAAGATCCAAAAGCAAAAGGAAGGGCTCAGCATCAAGTTAAAAAAAGAAAGAAACAGAGTTAGCAAAAGTAAAAGTTCTACTGTGCTGGAGAATCCCTCTGGGTCCTAGAAAAGATGAACCTATGAGAAACACTTCTTGGATAGCACGGTTTAATTTGTTCTGGCACAGAGTCTACCTGGACATGTTTGACCATCTCCAAGCAAAGTCCCATTTGGGGAAAGTTAAAAACATTACCTGCTTTCAAATACAGAAAGAGCACATGTCAAAAGTTTTACTCTTGTTAATCAATGAAGGAACCGGCAGGATCACAGGACTAATTGAAAGAAGAATTCCTGGAACAGGGATTTATGTCACCAGAAATTCCGAGGAATGCAGAAATAAATGTTCTAATGGCTACAAAATTGGTTAGTGTCCAATGGGACTATACAAGTTTAATAACTGGAGCTATCATTTCTAGTGGACTGACATCTACAAGTAAGCTTTTAACTTCATAATGTCTGTGCTTTAATCAAATATAGTTAAGAGTGACGTTTCACACAGGTGCGTTTGTCTAAATAATTAACTATGACATGTGGGATCTTGAAGGCTTTGAATAGACTTTGGATTTTAACCAAAATGCAGTTTGCAGCAGAGTGATGATAGTAGCTTGGATTAGAGAATTGGCAAGGGGAACCAATTGACAAGGGGAACCAAGAATGCTCTTGAGATATATTTTAAGGAGGAAGATCCCCCAGATGATTATTAGATTACTGGCATGAGCATTTGGGGGTATTTGGGTGGCATTTATTGAGACACAGAGAACTAGAGGGAGAACAGATGAGAGCAGGGATGGGGAGGTTAACTTGGGAAGCACTAGGTTAGAGATGTCTGTGAGATAGGTGGAGGCTATGTTAAGTAGACAATTGGGTGTTGGGTCTGGGGCTCAGCAGAGAGGGCAGGGTAAGACTTAGCGGTGCGGGGATGCAAAGTATTAGATATGGATGACCTCCATGAGGAGAGATTGTGAACGAGATGTGAGCTCAGAATGGGGGCCTTGGCACCCTACCCTGAGGGGTCAGCTGGTGGAGGAAGAGCCAGCAAATGAGACAGGCTGAGGGGCCAGTGAAGTAGGAGGACCTGGAGAGTCAAGAGGAGAGAGTGGGTTTTGGGAGTTTATCAAAGAAAACTCAGTCACTATTTGTGTGCACTTGTGTCCCCTGAAAAATATATGTTGAAGTCCTAAGGCGCACTGCTTCGGAATATGATTTTACTTAGAAATGGGGTCATTGCAGATGAAGGTGAGGTCATCCCGGAGTTGGGTGGGCCCTTAATCCAATATGGCTGGTGTCTATTTGATTCATAAAGTGCCAAGCATTGGTCACTTGAGCAAGAGTGGCTTTGCCGAACATAAGCAGAGCCAGACTGCCGTGGGGGATAAACTGCAGGAGATGAGAGGTGGGGGCAGCTTTCCAAGAACTGTGACCCCCAAACCTCCTATGCTTCCAGAAGCTCTGACAAGTTTTGGGAAATGTGAACCTCCATGACAGTTGTATGTTAACAACCTTTCACATCATAATTTTAAATAATGCCTATATCTATATCTATCTATGCATTCTTTTGGGTCTTGTATTCAATTTCAGCATGTGGAGGGGGTGAGGGTTTTTACGGAGGCCTCATTACATGGGCATGAGTGATTAAGTCATTGGCCGTTGGTGATTGAACTCAATCTCTAACTTCTCTCCTCTCCCTGGAGATTGGGGGTGGGTAGGTGGGACTGAAAATTCCAACCCTCTGTTCACATGGTGCTCCTAGCAACCAGTCCCTATCATTAGGTGGGTTCCAATAGCCACCTCATTAACATAAAAGGCACATCTATCACTCTTTCACTTAGGAAATTCCAAGGGTCTTAGGAGCTGTGTGCCAGAAATGGTGATGAGTACCAAATATAGATTTCTTATTATAAACCACAATATCACAGGCATATTGTAATAATTGAAATTTTAAGATAAAACTATTGTACGGTCCTTTAAAATATACCTAGTGGAGGGGCGCCTGGGTGGCTCAGTCGGTTAAACGTCCGACTTCAGCTCGGGTCACGATCTCGCGGTCCGTGAGTTCGAGCCCCGCGTCAGGCTCTGGGCTGATGGCTCAGAGCCTGGAGCCTGCTTCCGATTCTGTGTCTCCCTCTCTCTCTGCCCCTCCCCTGTTCATGCTCTGTCTCTCTCTGTCCCAAAAATAAATAAACTTTAAAAAAAAAATTAAAAAAAAATTAAAAAAATATATACCTAGTGGAATCAGCATGCAATCATAATTTGATATTCAGTAATTCACTTGAAATATTCATGAACAAGTTGGAAATTTTATGCTGTTCTTTCCCTGTATAATCTTATTGTCATTTGATTTCTTCTACAGAATTTTATCATAATATATCATTATGTTTGGCAATCTTTTTTTTTTTAGCAGTCTTTGCAATAAAATAAAGACATTGACATTAAATTTTAAAAAAGGCCTATGACCATAAACTTTGAAGTAGTAAATATTTTTCTTTTGGATTGATTTCTTCCTTTCTTTTTTCATGTTATTTTATTGGGAGAGAGAGAGAGAGAGAGAGAGAGAGAACAAGTGAGCACGTGTGATTGGGAGAGGGGCAGAGAGAGAGGGAGAGAGCGAATCCCAAGTATCACAGCTGACAGTGTAGAGCCCATCACAGGGCACGATCTCACCAACTGGAGATCATGACCTGAGCCAATATCAAGAGCCAAATGATTAACCAACTGAGCCACGCAGGGAGCTCCCTGGATTGATTTCTTTTTCACATTTTCATACAGTTGGTCAACACAATATAATGCAATCTAAAATTCAATACATAATTGTTAAGTGTATAAAAGTTAGTGGAAATGTATCTGATAATGAGACAGATGGCAAAGGTTTTTCTTCAAGTAGTTTAAGTATCCCTAGTTCAGTATTTTTTTTGTGAGAATGAGACAGAGTTCTGCACCAATACTTTTCCCGTTTTTTACTTTTGTTAATGTAACTCCTGAGAAGCCTTTTCACAGAAATAAGTAGACAAGAATGGAAGGACTTTTGTTCTGGCAATACCACTAAATTCTTTAAATGGTCCTCATGATGCCTCCAGAGGAAGAACTACTCTTATACTAAAGCTCAATCCGGCTTAATCATAGGCTGTACCTCCTCCCAGTGCCTTTGAGTTACATGGTAAAAATCAGAGTGTGTGTATCAAACAACATTTCCCATAATCTATTCATTGACAGAAGGATTAGTTTCTCCCTTCACTTGTGTTGAAAGCAAGAATTGGAAAAGATCTTTTACCCAGTTGCTAGAGTGATTCACTTTCTTAACACCTATACTGACGTTTTGAACTGCCCCTTGGGCAGTGGCAGAGGAGGAGTTACACCTGAAGACAATGAAGTTAATGAGATTTGAGCTTCCAGAACCTTCACTTGTACCTGCCCCAGCTAATGCTGAGAGTTAGGAGCCTTGCTACTTGAAGTACGGTTTGTGACTCAGCCATACCAGTGTCACCTGACCATGTCCTGGGGATTGTCAAATGTGTAGAACTCGGAGCCCATCCAGACCTACTGAATCCTAAATGGATCTACATTTTGCCAAGTTCCCCAGATGTTCATAGGTTCTTTGAGGTTTGAGAAAACACTGCTGTTGGGTATTCCAGGTTAGGAAGACCAACCAAGTTGTAATCAGTTACCATTTCTGGTAAGTTGTGCAAAGAGATCTCAAAGGAAAAAGGACCCGGATTCCCAAGTCTCTAGTATTTGGTGTGCTTTCTTTGCTCATTTGAAACAAATATTCACTTTCTGGGGCGCCTGGGTGGCTCAATCGGTTAAGCGTCTGCCTTCGGCTCAGGTCCTGATCTCACAGTTCGTGGGTTCGAGCCCCGTGTCGGGCTCTGTGCTGACAGCTCATAGCCTGGAGCCTGCTTCGGATTCTGTGTCTCCCTCTCTCTCTGACCCTCCCCCGTTCATGCTCTGTCTCTCTCTGTCTCAAAAATAAATAAACATTAAAAAAAATGGAAATAAATCTTCACTTTCAGACTAAATTTTAGGTTTGTAATGTTTTTCTTAAAAGGGACTCTTAATACTGTACAAACTTCAGGGCTTACCAAACCTGTTGTGTCCTGGCCGGGGGGGGGGGTGTGTGGGGGGGTGGGCACTGAGAGCAAAGAGTTGGGGGGGGGAAGAGGTGAGGAAAGATGCAAAGGGAGAGGAAGCTCAATGGGGAAAAGCACCAGGGCTACGTGTCAGTGAGGAGGGCCTACTGGAGGTTGGCGATACTGCTTTGGCTGTGTGACCTTTTTTTTTAGCAGCTCCTAATGATAGACAGGGTGGGTGCCTTCTTTCTCCACAGGTTCATGGGGTAGATTCAAGAGAAGGAGGAGGAGTGATGAGAAGATGGCAGTTTCTTATTTCTCATTTTATCCTCATGACACCTTTATGATATGTGAGGGCATACATACGACCACCATTTTAGAGTTGATGCTGGGCCTTGAGTCAAGTACTTTTCTAAGATGCTACACTGTTCTTGACCCAGTTTATCACCTCCCCAGATCCACTTAGCTTTTCCTGCCTCCTGCATCTTAGCCATTTGTTCAGTGGAGAGATGCATGGACCCTCTAAGCCCAGAGGGGTGGGTGCTCTGGGAGTGTTGGCCTTTGGCACGGCCTCCATGATGCCTCCAAAGGAAGAGCCGCTCTTATGCCAAAGCTCAACCCAGCTTGGCCATAGGCTGTACCTGCTCCCAGCGCTTCTGGGCTCAGGCGAGCACTGTGCCATAGGCAATGCAGCGGGCCCTCCAGCAGTTGCCTAGCAGGGTCAGACAGCAGTGTGTGGGAGTCAGCGCCCCAGGGGATGAGACACAGGTAGGAGCTGGAAAACAAACTCCTCTCCCCTCCTAGATGGTCCTGAGACTCAGGACTTCTACATGGCCCATCTGGCTGGTGTCCTGGGCTAGGAACCAGCTGCGTCTTAATCAGCAGCTGTAGCTGGCTCAGTAATATATGTATCACCTTCATTTTGCTTTCTGTTTTCCTCTCTTTCTGAAGGCCTTGGGGTTGTACCTCCTGAGGAGGCCTCAACACACAGCTCTGACTCAGTGTTTGCTTTTGGAAGTGCTCTGGACCAGGAGACACTTATTCAGGACACAGTAGAACCAACCATAGAAGTTACCTCATTGTCAAGGATACACTATATGCCAGGCGCTGAGCTGGAATGAAAAGTAAAACAAACAATATGTGGCCCCTTCCTTCGGGGGGTACAAATCCAGCCTTCCCATCTCCTGGTCCCATGTTCTTTCTAGAAGACACCATAGTGATTGCAATGGACGATCCATCTCTAAAGAATGGATGGAAACTCACCAGAAATCTCCTACTGGAGAAAGTTCAAGCCCTCTTGTCACACTGCTCAGAATTCATCAGTTTCGTTTTCTGAGTGGATTTTATGTGAAAGTATAGCTTGTTCTTTCTGTGTCTATAGAATAGAAAGAGAGCAGCAAACAATATATCCCACAAAAATAATTTATCTCAAATGGGAATTTTTTTCCCTAGAAGATATGCTTTTCATTCACTCCATTGAATCTGACACACCTTGTGGTTATCTAGGTTATTAGCCACTCTAATAATGAATGAACACATATCCAGTCCTCTCTTCCCTTGTCTCCTCCATAAATGTCATTATTCATACTTCATTCATTCATTCGTTTGTTCGTTCTTTCATTCATTCATGTATTCATTCACAGAGAAAGGGTTGTTGCGCTGAATTTAACAAAATAAAATATCGACTTCTGGTGTAACCTTAGCCTTTGGTGAAGAGCCAGCAGCCTGTTCTGAGCCATGATATTGAACATTTGGGAGGATGCAAAGTTGGCATAGTATAGGCCATAGGGATCCTCATTTTACACAGGAGGAAATGGAGTCCCAGGGAGGATAGAGGGATTCTCCAACACTAGTTAGTGATAGAGCTTGGACTTAGGCATAATCACGCTCTCTTACCATCATGATGTTTGGGAACTATTTTCTTTATCAGAAAAAAACATGTTCTATTTTGATATGCAAGTATTCATCCTCCTACTGCAATCCTCTCTTAAGAGTGAGCAACTGGGATGAAGTCTACTTCTCAAAGAAAGGGCCATAACCTTGGAGTTAAATATTTATGAGGAAAGCATTTCTATTTGCAACTGCCACATAAGAATTTGGGAACAGCTGCAGGGTCAGGCCATAGCATATAATGCTTCTTCCCCCACTCCAGCGTCAAAGACAAGATTATCTCTGCTAAATTTTCTAGGTGATTTCCCCTGCTTTATATTTTGTCCAGATTAAAAATGTCCAGAACACCCTAAATGTAATTTTGCAGAATTGACAATATTTAATGATGCTAACATCTTGGTAATCATTACTCTGAAATGTGCACCTAACTGCCTGGCCTGAATAAGGGAAAATGTTTGCCTCATCAGGCTGTTTAGTGGATTTTAAAGTGGATCGATCCACTGGGAAAGAGTTTATATGAGATTATTCTGGTTTTTTTTTCTTTAAGTTAATTTTTTGAAATTTGCTGCATAAGAATAATGAAATGAATTCCAATGGGATTAATTTAGTATAATGCTTCCTATAATTAAATCCCAACTTAAGTTCAGTACTGCAAATATGAGTAAGCATCTAAATTAAATCTGTTTTAACTAGGCTCTAATAGTCTAATTGAAAAAATCTATGCTAGAATCAAGTACTCAGGTTTATAGTAAATGAGCATCTCTCATATGACATCAAACTGTAAAATGGAAATCTTTGGTAAATTTTGATAAATATCTAAATACTTTGCCCCCTATATTTTGAATATGTTCTCTCTCCACCCCCTGCAATTTTTAATATTTGCTATTTTAGCTTGAGAATCTGGGGAAATGGCTCCATGGTTAAATGTGGAGTAGTTAACATAGTCCTACATTTTGATTTAAGGGACTTAAGTCCTGGTCACAATTCTACAACAAGACATCTTCTTTACAAACCCACTTAACCTCGGGTTCATTATCTGTCAAATAAGAGATTTTGTCAACCAGACAATATCTGTGTTTCCTGCCCCATTCAGTCACTAAATGAATATTAGTCTTTGCTCTAGTATCGGAATGTGCATTTAGCCTTTGCTGTGGTTTTTATTATCACACATTTGGAGATATTGCCTTAACTACCTTTGAGAAATAGTATTACATAAGGAAATCATTTTATAGATACGCATATCAAGTAATTAGTAGTGGTTCTTGAAATCATTCAATGTCAATCAGATTTTAAACCCTTCAGAAGCGTCCTATTCTTAACTTATGGTAATACATATCTTTCCAGGAGACGTTTTCTAAATGAAAGGAATTTTTAAATGTATATAATCGTCTCTAATTAGTGAAGAAAGACATCAGGCCTCTTGTGGTTTACAACACCCAAGTAAAACACTTAGTCAAGTAGATTGTTTATTTGGAATATACATCAGAACATAGCTTGCAAAGTTTGAAGGTATTCAGTCAAAGATTTTGTAATCAAAGACCCCTGAGAGCAAATATCTCCCTGTCAAATAAAACATGGTAGACATATTAGATTTGGTCATTTACCAACTGCATGAATTAGACAGGATGCATGTTTATATTCCAATTTTACAGAAGAAAAAACTGACCTTCAGAGAGTTTAAGCACCTTGGCCAATTTTACACAGCTCTCCCACTGGGACCAAAATCCAGGCCTTTCATTTAGTTACTCTGTTAACTACATCACAGATTCCTTTAAGTTGCCTAAAAGGAAAACAAAATTGCACATGGAAGGTAAGAAATGCCACTTTATTTAAATGGATAAACAGGGTAACAAAACAAAAGCCAACTGCTCTAAGAATCCCAGAGGAATTTGAAAGCGTTGTATTCACGTAATTTCTCTCACATATAAGTGCTCTTGCTTCTCTGCCCCTTGTTAAAGATGGAATTTGTTGAAAAGATTGGTTGAAAGAATGATTTTCATAAGGAAGGTTAAGGCTTGAAGAAGGGAATGGCAGTTTATAAAAGCTCCCCTGTTGAAGGAATTACTTCTTACCTAGAATGTAGGGCAACAGACCATGGACCAGTGAGGTGAAGACGCCAGCGGGGTTGGTGGTCCTTTGCTGAAGGCTCACA
Source organism: Panthera tigris (assembly GCF_018350195.1). NCBI lineage: Eukaryota > Metazoa > Chordata > Mammalia > Carnivora > Felidae > Panthera > Panthera tigris. Next base: position 225,046,607 of record NC_056660.1, read on the forward strand.
GGGCAATTGAGTAAAACCTGAATAAGAAATAATTTGATTCAGACTTATAGAGATTACAACAAAGAGTGGCTAGCTACTTAATTATGTGTTCCAAGTCAGAAAAATTATCGACAACCGATGGCAGAACAAATATAAATAGTTTGTTGTATTACAGTTTCTTCAGATAAGAAAAAACAGCTTTCTTTGTATGAATGAATGGTCATACTTGGCATATTTGAATCATTGGTGAACTGGTTATGTAAAAAAGAAATGCAAGGATTCCATTTCTTTGTTCTCCTGTTTTGCCTTTGGAGAAAGTATTTTTGGCATTGTGAATGCTTTATTTAACTATAGGAAATGTTAACAGAGGTGGGTGTAAGGTGGTGATTCTCAACCCTTGATGAGCAGTTGGGTCATTCAAAAGGGCAGCCAGAATGGGGAGCTCCTGCCACAGTGGAAAGGCCATGGGCCTCGATGTCAGAAGACCTGAGTGTGAGGATCAGTTCCTAAATTTATTAATTTTCTTTAACGAATTTAAAAATATTTGTTTGATTTGATTAACGTGTGGTCTGTAACATTTGACTTGTAGTCATTTTCCAGGGGTGGTACGAGAGGGCTGCACCTCGTATAATCTGGGGAGAACTTTTCGAGAAAAAGAATAGAAAGATGTCTTACCTTTGCAAATATTAGAAAAGCTGTCCAACCAAGTGGACGCAAGGCAAGCGTCAAGCGCTTCACAGCAATCCCCGCTCTGGCTTTACCGTCGGATCATTGTCGGTGTCTGTTACCATCAGGTGTCTCGTTGAACAGTGGATAAGCTTGCATTCCAGCTTTAAAGAACTTTATGCAGTATCACTATGGCAGCAGGAAAGGGGAAGGACAAGGCGTTGGGGTGGCATTGGTAGAAGAGAGGGAGCCTATTCTAAAATTCACGGGCTGAAGGAAGATGGATCCTTGCTGAACGAACAGCGCCACCATCATTGGGACACGTACGTTGAATGCTTTCCCCTGATATTTTGTAGTCTAGATATATTCACTGGCAACTTTTTTATTGTTGTTCAAATAGTTTCCTTTGTTACTAAAAGAAGTCATCCTTGAAATTACTGTCAGACGTTAGGAATGTACAAGTTGGATCTGGAATAAGGAAGGTTGTTGGCTTACATGGAAATTATAAATTCATAAATATAAAATGAAAATCCCCCTTTGGCTCTTTTTATAACATATCCTTTTCTATATCGTAGAGATCTTATCTGTTCATGTGGTTTCAACAGCCACATTTGTCTTCTCATTTTATGTGTGCCATGGTTGCACATTTAACTCACGTGCCGATCAAACACAAATGCCAGTTTCCAGTCGTCTCTCTTGAGTGCAAGGTACATATAGGGGCACCTGGGTGGCTCCGTCAGTTGAGTGTCTGACCTCAGCTCAGGTCATGACTCATGGTTCGTGAGTTTGAGCCCTGCATTGGACTCTCTACTGTCAGCTCAGAGCCTGCTTTGGATCCTTTGTCCTCCTCTCTGTGCCCCTCCCTGGCCTGTGCTCTTTCTCTCTCAAAAATAAAACCTTGGGGAAAAAAAGATACGTATAAATGCCTACCAGACCTCCACATTTCACCTTGAACCTCCTCCGTTCACAAGTGCAAGCATGGAAGCTACCCAGTCTCCTACCAGGATCCCTATCTTAGTGAAAGACCCACTACCTACACAGCCACCTAAACAGGAGGACTTGGAATCACTTAGACTCCTCCCTCTCCCTCACCCCTGACATCTGATCAGTCATTGAGTCTCACGGATTCTGTTCCTGTATCAAATATCACCTTCTCTGTCTTTGCACCGTCTCTAGCTTGCATTAGGCTCTCCTCGTCTTGCAGCGAACTATTGTAATGTTTGAGGAACAGGTCTACCCCCCGCTTCCGATGCACTACTAGAGTATTCTTTCTACAGTGCAAAATTCATCATGTTTGCAATCCTGCAAAAGCCTCCTATTTTTGAAGATAAAATCCTCAAGAGCATATCACATTCAGGATGTGGTCTCGGACTTACCCCTCCTATTACCCCTATTGTCTTTGGTCCGATACGAAAGAACCGGTTGTAGTTCTTTAACATGCCAGCTTTCTCACTTTTATGCCATTGGTCATGCTGTCCTTACTGGCTTCTTTGCCAGCTCCTTCTGCATATAACACATTGCATCCTATAGGGCGTAGCATAGGCATCACCTCTTCACAGAAGCTTCCTTGGCTTCCTCCCCCAATATCCAGGCTGAGTTACATGCCTCTTTGCTGGGAATGAGAGAAGAAGTAGAAACAGCAAGTTTCGATAACTCATATGAAAGGGAACAGAAAAATGAAGGAGTAACTAGGGTTAAGTAGCTTCAACTCTACACAGGATAACCGTGACAGAAAACGGTGAACCCTGTCTGAACTCTTCAACTTGATGGCTTCAGCACTGCCCAGCTCAGGAAGGAATCACATGCATTGGTGCTTTTGACTTGGATTTGTTTGTTTGTTTGTTTGTTTGTTTGTTTGTTCTGATTTAGTTCTATTTCCTCGATGCAACTTTTAAGATTTTTTATGATACTTATACCATTTAGACATGAGGCCAATCTCTTAAACTAGTGCTACTCTTAAAAATCAAAGGGTAAGGGTGCCTGGGTGGCTCAGTTCATTGAACATCCAACTCTTGATTTCAGCTCAGGTCATGATCTCATGGCTCATGGGACTGAGCCTGCATGGGGCTCTGTGCTGACAGCGTGAAGCCTGGTTGGGATTCTCTCTCTCCCCCCTCTCTCTTTGTTCCTCCCCCACTGGCATACCCATGCTCTCTCTCTCTCTCTCAAAATACATAAATAAACATTTTGATATATATATTTTTAATGTTTATTTATTTTTGACAGAGAGGGAGACAGCACGAGCATGGGAGGGGCAGAGAGAGAGGGAGACACAGAATCCGAAGCAGGCTCCAAGTTCTGAGCTGTCAGTACAGAGCCTGACGTGGGGCTCGAACTCACGGACCGCGAGATCGTGACCTGAGCCGAAGTCAGACGCTCACCCGACTGAGCCACCCAGGTGCCCCCATAAATAAACATTTTTAAAAAATCAAACAGTAAAGATAAAAACCATATTTTGAGCTCTAATACATTTTATAAAATTGATATTATTTCTTCTTTGGTAGAATCCATGAGTGAAGCCATCTGGGCCTGGAGTTTGGGAAGCCATCTGGGCCTTCTTGGGGAAGGTTTTTGAATACAAATACATATCTTTAATTATTGTAAGTCTATACAGATATTTTTTAATGTTTATTTATTTTTGAGAGAGAGAGAGACAGAGACAGAGCATGAGCATGAGCAGGGGAGGAGCAGAGAGAGAGGGAGTCGCAGAATCTGAAGCAGGCTCTAGATTCTGAGCTGTCAGCACAGAGCCTGATGCAGGGCTCAAACTCGCAAGCCATGAGGTCATGACCTTAGCCAAAGTCAGACGCTTAACCGACTGAGCCACCCAGGCACCCTGTCTGGATTTAGAATAGAAAATAGATTTTAGAATAGAAGATAGAAAATAGATTTTCTATGACCTCTTATGTCAGTTTTAGTAATTCATGGCTTTCAAGTACTTTGCCCTTTGGTCTAAATTGTTATATTGATATAAAGTAGTTCATAAACTTTCTTTATTATTCATTTAATGTCTATAGATCATTATCAATATCTTCTCTTTCATTCTTGTTATTGGTAACTCATGTTTTCTCTATTCTTTTTTTTTTAAATTTTTTTTTTAACGTTTATTTATTTTTGAGACAGAGAGAGACAGAGCATGAATGGGGGAGGGGCAGAGAGAGAGGGAGACACAGAATCTGAAACAGACTCCAGGCTCTGAGCTGTCAGCCCAGAGCCCGACACGGGGCTGGAACTCAAGGACCACGAGATCATGACCTGAGCCGAAGTCGGACGCTTAACCGACTGAGCCACTCAGGCGCCCCATGTTTTCTCTATTCTTATCAGTCTAATTAGGATGTTTCCCTAGATTCTCAATGAAAGCAATGGCTGTTGATTTTAATCCTTTCCTCTTTTTTATATAAGCATGTAGGAATATAGAATTCCCCCCAAACACCGCATCCCACAAATTTGGATATGTGATATTTTCATTATCATTCATTTAAGAATATTTTCTACTTCTTCTTTTACCCATAAGACATAGGTTTCTTAATTTGCAAATATTTGGGGATTTTCTGGTATCTATTTTTAAATAATTTTATAATTTAACTACTTTGCTGTCAAAGAATATACCCTGTATGGTTTCGATCGAGATTTATTGTAGCTTGTCTTATGGCCCAACATATGGTCTATATTGGTAAATGCTTCATGATCGCTGGGGAGGAAAAGGGTATTGTGCAAGTGAGGTTAGTTGATAGTACTATTTAAATCTACTGCATGCACATGGCATGTTTTATATACTTATTCTGTCTACCTCTGACAAAGGAGGTTTGAAATCTAAAACTTTAAGTGTGAAATTTTCTATTTCTCCCTTCTGCTCCATTAGGTTTTTCATTGTATATTTAGGATTTCTCTGTTTAGGGGTATACAGACTTATGATTCAAAGTTTATTTATTTTGAGAAAGAGAGAACATGAGTGGGGGAGTGGCAGAGAGAGAATCCCACGCAGTCTCCGTGCTGTCAGTGTAGAGCTCACTTTGGGGCTCGATCTCACGAACCAATGAGATTATGACGTGAGTCGAAATCAAGAGTCAGACGCTTCACCGACTGAGCCACCCAGGCACCCCACGTTTACGATTTTAATGGCTTCTGGATGAAATGATCATGTTTCCATTATGAAGTGTCTCTCTTTATCTCTGATATTTTTTTTGTCCTAAGGTCTAATTTATCTAATATTAACATAGCACCCCAGCATTCTTATGATGAATATTTCAGTGGAATACTTTTTTCATCCTTTTCTCTTTCATAAGCAGCATATTGCTTTTTTTTTTTTTTTTTTTTTTTTTAGAGAGACAGAGAGCCGGAGCTCAGGGAAGGGGGGTGGAGGGGTGGGGCAGGAGCAGAAGAAGAGGGTGAGAGAATCTTAAGAAGTTTCCACACCCATTGCATGCCTAATGCAGGGCTCAATCTCACAATGGTGAGAGATCATGACCTGAAATCAAGAGTTGGGTGCTTAACCAACTGAGGACCCAGGCACCCCAACAGTATATTGCTCTTTTTGAAAACAAAAAATCCAGTCTGATCATTTTTTCCTTTAATTAGAGTCAGTCCCATTGAATGTAATTATCAGATAAATATGATTGTGTTTAAATATGTTATCTTGTATTTACTCTTTTTCTGTCCCATTAGATCTTTGTTCTTTTTTCCTCTTTCCTGCTTTCTTTTGAAACAAGTTTTATTTATGATTCTATTTTATGCCCTCTGTGAGTTTTTTTAGATTTGCCTCTTTTTTTCTTTTTTTCTTTCTTTCTTTCTTTTTCTTTCTTTCTTTCTTTCTTTCTTTCTTTCTTTCTTTCTTTCTTTCTTTCTTTCTTTCTTTCTTTCTAAACTAGTTGCCCTTCTGTTTCCTGGGTATATCCTTGACATATCACAGTCTACACAAATATAAATAAATAAATACATGTTATGTATAAAACATATTATGTTTGTAAGTATATACACACACACACACACACACACACACACACTTATAGGATACTTCCGTCTTTCTGTAATTAAGCAAGAAGAAAGTGATCAGGGGCAACGTGCTGGCTCAGTCAGAAGGACATGTGACCCTTGATCTTGGGGTCATGAGTTTGAGACCCACATTGGGTGTAAAGATTACTAAAAATAAATAAATAAACTTTTTCACAAAGAGAAATACTCATTTATATTTGTTTACATATTTACCTTTCTTGTAATTCTCCATTCCTTTGTGTAGACTTAATTTCCATCTAATATCATTTTGTTTTAGTCTAAAGAACTTCCCTTAATATACCTTGTAGTGCCTGTCTGTTGGTTGCAGACTCTTGTGGCATTGATTCGTCTAAAAGTTTCTTGATTTTTCCTTCATTTTTGAAAGATGTTTTCACAAGGTTTTAGAGTTTGTTCTTCCTTTTGTCTCTGTTTTTCCTTTTAGTACTTTAAAGATGCCGATCTAATATAGTCTGCCTTACTTTGTGTCTAATAAGTTTAGCTTATGAACTCATATTTCTTTGGCTGACCTCCTTTAAGATTTTTCTCTTTATCACTTTATATATTTTAGAAAGTAGTCCCTTCCCCCCAAAAGTATCATACTTTCTAAGCATTCAGAGGTTGAGATTAATCCCATGTTTCCAAAAATAAATTGTTTACACTTTGTATTGACTGACGTTTCTTTTGGTTCTGTATCGCATTTTGCTGCTTCCTCACAATGTCTAATAATTGTTTATTGTATGCTAGATACTATGGAGGCTATGTTGCTGAAGAGCTGGCTTTTATATTCTTTCTTAATAGACAATATATTGAGTATCGTTCTAGCAGAGAGGTAAGTAATTAAGCTTGACACTTTCAAGGATTATTGTAGAGATTTGTTAGGAAAATTTTAGAGTAGCTTTTACTGTGGAACTAGATAAGCATGACTTTTTCTGGGTCTCTGTTGAAGGTCAGGGTTATTTTACGAGGTGTCTCCACTCCACCTGGTCAGGACTCAAATATCTCCCAGGCTTGGTGAGTTGAGCAGTTGCTCAACTCAAATTTCCCCAGTAATTTTTCTTCAGTACTTGTTTTTTGCCTCATCTTACAGATTCTTGCCCCATGCATACACGGTTTGGTATTGGACCAAAGACCAAGGGGAACCATATGCAGAATTCTGGAGTTTTCTGCGTCTCTTCTCTCCATTCCTGCCCTCCCCGGTGTCCAGCCACCTCAGTAGCCTGGAGCTATGATATCTGTCTACTCAGTCCAGTGAGATTACTGTACTCTCTTTGACTCCTTCCCCTTACTATTCGCAGAGTGCCTCCAGGCACAAACTGGTATAACTTCATCTTATGTTTCCTTTTCTCTGGGATCGCAGACCTGTGTTCCCTATTGTCACATCTCAAAATAATCATTTCCTGTATTTTATCTAACGTAATAGTTGATGAGAAGATTAGTCTGACACAAGTTACATTGTTGGTTTGTTTGTTTTTTTATTTTTGTCAAACTTTATTTTTGAGAGACAGACACAGAGTGTGGGTGGGAGAGGGGCAGAGAGAGAGAGAGAGAGAGAGACAGAATGTGAGGCAGGCTCCAGGCTCTGAGCTGTCAGCCCAGAGTTCAACACAGGGCTCGAACTCATGAACTGTGAGGTCATGACCCGAGACATAGTCGGACGCTTAACTGACCGAGGCACCCAGGCGCCCCTGACACAAGTTACTTAGTGATGGCCACAAGCAGAAGACCTCTAACATGTTTTGCAATATACCTTGTGAAGTTATAACTCAGCCATCTTTGTAAGTTTTAAAAATTCATTTGTCTTATGAATATTACATGAAGAACAGGTTTTTTTTTCTATTTTGAAAATATTGGCTAGACTTTCCCAAGTCCTGAGAAGTAAAATTTTCACTGTATAAACCTTGGATGCCTTCCCACGGTTTGCTGTTTCAAAACTGAAATGGCAAAGAGAAAAAAAGTAATCAAAATTCTACAAGAAATTTTATACTCTGGACATCCCAAGTACAGTCCTAATGCTTTTTTACAAAAAGCAGAGGGTGATTTATTTATTTTTTTTTAGTTCAGAATGGTGGCCAAGTGTCAAAGAGCATTAGACTAAAATATCAGAAAATACTGAGTCTTATCCTGGTTCTGCTGCTTCATAATCATGTGATATCGGATAAAGGCGACAGTTTCCTCATCTGTGAAATTGTGTCTGGTTTGTTGACCTCATGAGATTAACATGTGGTTTCCATGTAGTTAAATAGATCAGAAAGGATGTTGCTCCTTGTACCCTGGGAAATATAAGGCCAATTTATGGGTAAAGATGCAAATTTCAAGTGTGAAACTCTCAAGTTAAGAAGAATGTCAATAATGGGGTGAAAATAAGAACTTACCTACAGGGATAACTTATTTAGTTTTTATTTGTAACAAAGAAATTAGAAATCATTTTTTTTCTTTTTCTTAAGCTTTTATTTAAGTTACAATTAATTAACATACAGTGTAATATTAGTTTCAGGTGTACAATATGATGATTCAACATTATATTAGTTCATATTCAGCATATTCAACAACAATATGATGATACAACACAGGTGTTGTATGGACAACACCTGATACTCATCACAAGTGCACTCCATAATTCCCATCACCTACTTCACCCATTCCCCCACCAACCTCCCCCCCACCCCGCCCCCGGTAACCATCAGTTTGCTCTCTATAGTTTCTTGGTTTGCCTTGCTCTCATTTTTTCCCCTTTTCTCATTTGTTTTGTTTCTTAACTTTTTTTTTTAAGTTTATTTATTTATTTTTGAGAGAGACAGAGAGAGTGAGTGGGGGAGGGGCAGAAAGATAGGAAGAGAGAGAATCCCAAGCAAGCTCCACACTGTCAGCATGGAGCCTGACGTGGGGCTCGAACTCACAAACTGTGGGATCATGACCCGAGCTGAAACCAAGAGTCAGGTGCTTAACTGATGGAACCACCCAAGTGCCCCTGTTTTGCTTCTTAAATTCCACACGAGTGAAATCCTATGGTATTTGTCTTTCTCTGATTGACTTATTTCACTTAGCATAATACTCTCTAGTTGCATCCATACCATTCTTTTTAATGGCTAAGTAATATTCATTATATAGATACACACCCCCTGCCCCCACACACATACCATCAGTATCCATCAGTGGATGGACACTTGGACCGTTTCCGTAATTTGCCTGTTGTAGATAATGCTGCTATAAACATCAGGGTGCATGTATTCCTTTGCATCAGTGTTTTTGCACTCTTTGGGTAAATACCTAGCAGTGCAGTTGCTGGATTGTAGGGTAGCTCTATTTTTAACTTTTCAAAGAAACCCCATACTGTTTTCCAGAGTGGCTACATCAGGTTGCATAACTGAAAGTCACTTAAGTGTTTTTATTTTATTTTATTTAAAAAAAAAAAATTTTTTTTAATGTTTATTTTTGAGACAGAGAGAGACAGAGCATGAACGGGGGAGGTGCAGAGAGAGAGGGAGACACAGAATCGGAGGCAGGCTCCAGGCTCTGAGCCGTCAGCCCAGAGCCTGACGCGGGGCTCGAACTCGCGGACCGCGAGATCGTGACCTGAGCTGAAGTCGGACGCTTAACCGACTGAGCCACCCAGGCGCCCCACACTTAAGTGTTTTTAGAAGCAGAGCAAATTTCACTCAACGTAGTCAAAATATGTTTAAATGTTGTATGATCAGTTGTTTTTTAGTATTTTAATCACACCTTAGTTTTAGTTATTTAGCTTAATAATTAACACTAATTAATAAACTAATAATTTTATCAGCCAAAATAAAATTTCATTGAAGAAAGAAAATAGCTGTGACTTATATCAGTAGTTCTGATAGAATTATAGTCTGTGCCTTCAAATTTTGACCCAAATTCAAAAGAATACATTACTATTCTTAAACAGTGTTTTCCAACAAGAAAATCACACCTTTGAAACCTTGAAAGATTGCAATTTACCCCATTTTGCTAAAAATAAGCTATTTACATTTTTTGAGCCAATTAGTTCAAAACATCACCAGGGATTACACTTTCCCTCACCAAATTAATGGGCTTATTTATGTCAAAAAGAACTTACTTCTCTCAGTAATCTTATAATCACAGAATCATAAGACAAGGGGTCCAGAAGACACCATGGCCCTGATCTGACTGAGCCAAGATTTCATGTTGGAAAATCAACCATTCTGATGGTGACCAACTCCGGGGAGCCCATGCACAAAGCAGACAGAAAGAGACTGTATACAAATGGAAAAATAAAATAATGCCACGTCAGTCTACAACTATAGTAAAATATCATCTTGTTTTTAGGAGTTATTTAATCTACTAACGTTTTAAATTTTTTAAATATTTATTTATTATTGAAAGACAAAGCACGAGCATGGGAGGGGCAGAGAGAGGAGACATAGAATCCAAAGTAGGCTCCAGGCTCTGAGCTGTTCGCACAGAGCCCGACGCGGGGCTCGAACCCACAGACTGTGAGATCACAACCTGAGCAGAAGTCGGACGCTTAACTGACTGAGCCACCCAGGAGCCCCAATCCGCTAATGTTTTTGAATGCTTCTGTCATCACTAATGGAAAGCACTGTACTTGGTGTTTCGAGAAGTTACAAAGGAGTGAACAACAGAGGTCCTTCGTTCAGATCTTATGCTGAAGTGAGAAAGAAAGCCTGGGGCAAGGATATTGCATCATTATTTCTGTATATGAGTTGGGGGAGCTGAATTGAACTTAATTCCATGAGGGCTTATGTAACAGGTGGCTGTAAGTGCAATGGGAACAAATATGTGAAAGAGAAGGCCCTAGCTCTCTTGTACCTTAAAGTTTCGTAGTGATGAAGGATATATGAACAAAGATGTGCATTAATATAAGCAGGTCCTGGATTGATAAATATTGTAATAAGACAGAAGGATGTGGTAGGAAATGAGGCCACAAGAGGGAAGGCAGGGGCAGCGGGGATGAAAAGAATGGTGGAAATTTGTGAGATATTTAGGAAAGAGACAATAGGAAGTGGTAACTAGATGGATGTAGAAAGAAGAAGGCACCTGAGAGGAGACTGGCTTATTCGTTTGGGTGAATGGGTGTGGGATGCAACCACCAGACAACAGAGAAAATACCAAAGAGCTGGAAAATGAGTGGCATTAGGGACAAGAACAATGGTTTTCATTTTTTGATATGTTGACTTTGAGATGTCTGTGGCAAAGCCTGGCGGACATGCCAGGAAGACTTTGGATACGTGGGAGGCTTTAATCTTTAAGTCCTAATGCAAATAGCGGGCATAAATGAGATTATCTGGGGAAAGAGTGTAGAGAGAATAGCAGCCCAAGAAAGAAATCCTGGAGAAGACCAAAACGAAAGGGACTACGTGGAGTAAGACGACGTTACGAAGAAGATCCAGAGCATATGGTGAGGAAGGTGGAGGTGAGTTCTGTCCTCCTGTATGCGTGGCCCATCAGACCCCGTGTGTTGTAGAATGACACCCTTCCCTTGTCCCAGGAAAATGTACAGTGATTACGATGCGCCAATCGTGGACATCTACCTTTGTCAGTGATATGATTATCCATGAGCACGTGAAGCCGTTCTGGCCACGAAGAAATAAGGGGAAGTCTGAGGGCTGCTATTGTTTTTCAGGCCTAGCTCATAGATTTGCCTGCTTTCCGCCTCTCAAGGAAGATGTCCGAGGCTGAGTTCATTATAACTGTAGCACCCATCTTAGACTCTGAAAAAACACGCCTGAAAGTGAAAGCCAACAACCTACCAGGGGCAACAGAGGGCACAGGAGGCACAGGAGAGATTTTGCTGTAGGAAGGGCTGAAACTGTGCGTGTGCCTACTTTATATGGGATGAATTATATGTCTTATGGACTAAAGTGTGTCCCCTCTTTTCCCCGTATTCATATGTTGAAGCCCTAACTTCCAGGGTGACTATATTTGGAGATAGGCTATTTAGGAGGTAATTAATTTTAAGTGAGGTCCTAAGTGTGGGGACTTAACTGAATAGGGCTGATGACCTTATAAGAAGAGAAAGAGGGTTCTCTCTCTGTTTCTCTCTGCACATGCACAGGCAAAAGTCCATGTGAAGACATAGCAAGAAGGGGGCCATTTGCAAGCCAGGAAGGGAATGCTCATTAGGAACTGAATTGACTGGTGTCTTGATCTGGGACTAGACCCAGAACTGTGACCAAATGAATTTCTGTTATAGCCACCCAATCTGTGATAGTCTGTATGATGGCCTGAGCTGACTAAGATAAGACCCTGTATATTGTTGAGAGGGAGAAAGAAGGGAGAAGGGAAGGAAGGGAGGGAGAGAAGTCCAATTAGGAGAGGCTGATGTGGAAATCAGACAAGATAGAGTATTTCCAAAGGATGGAATGGTTGAAATCTCTAAAGACTCAAAGATCGAGTTCAGTCATACCGGAAATAATTTCAGAAGGTCGCTGGTGACCTTAACAATTTAAATGATGTGGTCACTATCCAGATGGCACGAGAGCAAGGAATGACTAGGAATTGAGCACGGGAAAACCAATACAACATTTTCAAGAGAGTGGATTGAGAAAGGAAGATAGGGAGGCATTTAAAGGGATACAAGGTCAAGGAAGACTTAGTCTCTACTATGGGAAAGGTTTTTAATTTTATAGGCAGAGGGTCAAGAGTCAGGAATGAGGGAGAGGCTGAAGATGCCAGAAGGAGACTTCTTTATGGGGACTGTCTCTGAGAAGGTGAGAGGGGGTGGGCTTACGAAGAAAGATGAGGATTTTGACCTCGAAAGGACACATCCTTCTCAGTCCATGGAGAGAAGTGAGGAGTGTGAGAGGAAGGGATGGGCAATAGAAGCCAGAGAGGTGATATTATTCTTTGCCTTGAAGGGGGAGAGAATTTTGTTTGTGGCGAATGAGGGGGTGGGTGTCGGCTGGAAGCAGGAGTGGCCACACTCTGTATCTTTGGACAAGCTCACGCAGCTGCCTCTTGGCAGACTGGGGAGTAGCATTAGCCCAGGAATGTGACCCTGTTAAGTCATGCATCTCATTGCACCCAAGCGAATGACGCACCTTTGGAGTCACTGCTATATTAGGTTAAAGTACATGCCACAGGGCCTTATCAAGATTGAGAGTGATTCCAGGGGATATGTGACTGCGTCAATAAAAAGAAAGTAAAAGATGAATTAATATGTTAAAAATAAGGAAGTAATTTTTGCAAGGTTACTCCTAAAAATGAATTGTATCTCTAGGAGTTGATATCTGGTGACTTGATTCTATCACCTTAGTACCTACGGAGGGATGACCATATTTTTTGTTTTTATTTTTTTTAATTTTAAAGATTTTAGTTTAGTCTTAATTTTTAAAATTTATTTATTTTTGAGAGAGAGACAGAGAGAGAGAGAGAGAGAGAGAGACAGTAGGAGAGGGACAGAGAGAGGGAGAGAGAGAGAATCCCAAGCGGACTCTGCACTGTCAGCACAGAGCCCGATGCAGGGCTCGAACTCACGAACTATGAAATCATGACCTGAACGGAAACCAAGAGTTGGACACTTAACTGACTGAGCCACCCAGGCACCCCTAAAGATTTTATTGTTAAGTAATCTCTACACCAAACGTGGGGGGTCAAATTTACAACCCCAGGATCAAGAGTCCCATGCTCCACCAACTGAGTCATCCACGTGCCCCTATTTTTTATTTTTGAATTAAATACATGTATAGTAATTTGAGCATAATGTGTATTATCCCAGCCTCTGGCTTATGTAGGCCATTTGCCATAGAGAAAGCAGAATCCTGTTGATTCTGGTAGCACACTTAAGAAAAGTGGGCAATATGGTGATCCTTAAAAAAGGTCATGGTCCATTTGATCAGAATTTTGAAAAGTGAACGTAAGAAATAGGTATGATATTATTAGCTATTATTTTCCAGTGGCTTATTAAATAGCAACAACCACCACCTGAGTTTCTGCTCTGTACCCATCGTACTTATTTATTGCCATATAAGGAATCGTACCAAAACAACCCAAATCCCTTTTATTGTTTTCTCCCATTTTTCTGGGCGTTGACAAGGCTCAGTTAAGCAGGTTTTTTTTAAATTTTTTTAATGTTTATTTATTTTTGAGACAGAGAGAGACAGAGCATGAACAGGGGAGGGGCAGAGAGAAAGAGGGAAACACTGTATCCGAAGCAGGCTCCAGGCTCTGAGCTGTCAGCACAGAGCCTGACACGGCGCTTGAACTCACGAACTGCGAAATCATGACCTGAGCTGACGTCAGATGCTCAACTGACTGAGCCACCCAGGCGCCCCTCAGTTAGGCAGTTTTTGCTTGGGGGAATCTCATGCTATGGTAGCAGATGGTGTGTGGGGCTAGAGTGATCTTGTGACTCACCTGCTCATATGTCAGGAGGCTAAGGCAGCTATCGACTGGGACCTCAACTGGAACTTTAGCCAGAAAGTTATACTTGGCCTCTGTGTGGTCTTGCTACATTCTCACAGCATAGTGGCTAAGTTCCAGAATGAATGTCCCAAGAGGACCAGGTAAAATCTGCATGGCTTTTCATGTGCTAGCCATGGAAATTCCATAGTACCGTTTCTGCGGTCATCACAGTCCCGACCAAGATTCAAGGAGAGAAACAAAACCTCCATGCCCTATAGAAGGAGTGTCAGCATCACACAGGAAGAAGACAGGTTGGATGGAAGTCTTGTCGCAGCCATCTCGGAGGACACAATCTACATACTGCTTTACTACAGGTTTATTGCTCCATTCCTCTCCTCATAGAAATGTAAAGAAAAAGTACTTTGGCTTAAAAATGCTTTGTGTAGCTATTCCTGAAAGTAGTAATTCTTCTCTGACAAATACTCCAGATGCCTAGAGTCTGTCATCTAAGGAAGAAATGGAACCCATTAAAGCACTAGGTGAATGGAGACTATGTCTGGTGGAGGAAGCTATTGTGGAAGGTACCTTCTCTCTTTAAAAACAAGAGGGAACCGGGGCACCTGGGTGGGTTGGTCGGTTAAGCGTCCGACTTCGGCTCAGGTCACGATCTCGCGGTCCGTGAGTTCGAGCCCCGCGTTGGGCTATGTGCCTACAGCTCAGAGCCTGGAGCCTGTTTCAGATTCTGTGTCTCCCTCTCTCTGTGACCCTCCCCCATTCATGCTCTGTCTCTCTCTGTCTCAAAAATAAATAAACGTTAAAAAAAAATTAAATAAAAAAAATAAAAAAATAAAAACAAGAGGGAACCAGAAGTTTTTCCATTACTGAACATCTACTCTGATTCTTCCCTTCAGCCAAGATTAAATCAGATGGAAGTCTGAGTCTGGGAAGCCTGAATGAAATGTTTCTATCCCACCAAGTACATTTTGTGCTAAGAGGAAAGAGAGTACTGATTTTGTACTTGAAAAAAAAAACGATCTGATTCAAATATAAATTAATTTCTTCTCTTCAATGGTGGTTGCCTTCATCCCCAAACGGATGTCATCATTATGGTCATAATAGTCATTTGACTGACACGGGAGGAAGTGATTAAATTAACTACATCAAAATAGTTTTTACAAGCATTATTTTAGACCTGGACAAATGATAGGAAGTTTAAGCCTAGGGCTATTTTTCTTAATAAAATGAATCGAAACTAAAATAAGGAGGATTATATCATCAAATATGTTTCTACTGATCTGTATGATCTTTGTTGTTGTAAATACCACATAGCTAATTTTTATTCCTGGTGTTTGTCTAATATTGACTACGTCAATAATGACTAAAATGATAGCACTCAGAAGGATGAAGTTTAGAGAGATGGTCCCGGTGAAGGTAGTTGAAGTAGTAACAGCAAGTGCATTTTATTTTACATTGTTCTTTTTTTTTTTTTTTAAATTTGAATAAATAGATCTTAGAAGGGTTTAATATTTAGTGTGAACTTCACTTATAAGTTTGGGGACAAAGTTTCTTTAAAAAAATTTTTTTTAATTTTTATTTATTTTTTTAGAGGGACAGAGCATGAACAGGGGAGGAGCAGAGAGATAAGGAGACAGAATCCAAAGCAGGCTCCAGGCTCTGAGCTGTCAGCACAGAGCCTGATGCAGGGCTCGAACCCAGGAGATGATGACCTGAGCCAAAGTCGGACGCTTAACCGACTGAGCCACCCAGGCGCCCCCAAAGTTTCTTTAATAAAACACATCTTGTTCTTAGGAGTCTGCTATTTCAACATTGTTCATTCCCTTCAGTGTTTTTATCTTAGCGTATATGTTCTATTTTATTTTTGCAAAAAGTTATAATGCTCATTTTGATGTAAAGAGCATATTGAGAAAAGAGCATATTGTATGCAAAAAAATTCCCTGAATAATGCTCCGTTGAAGACCATCCTGTTGACGCATATATCACTGTTTTCCTGGCTTAGCTCAATGAGGGTAAAGCTCAGTGTCTGGGTCACAGCCAAATGCTCTTTAAGAACTATGAAGTACAGACACGAAATTTCCTTTTACTCACATAGAAACCTATTGCCTAATGTTAAGCCATCTTCATTGAATTGATGGTCTTCCTGTCACTTATTTTACTTAATCATATTTATTAGGGAAGCTTAACACATCAAAAGCACATTTAAAAATAGTCCTATGATTAACCTTAGGGCAAAAAAACTAATGTAATGTATATTGCCAAGTTTATTAACTATCTTCCTGATGAGCTAACAGCTGTGTGATGGAGACAGTAGCCATCAATTAGATGAACAGTGATCTTGAGACCAGAGTTTTCATCATGAAATAGTCATCTAAGTTATGGGCATTGAAAGGCAACCACTGGATGGACATATTTCCAAGGATTCCTCAGTTCTATGCCTTATAGAAGAGTGCTTATGAAAAACCTAGGCAAATTGGCCAGGTCAGAAAGCCAAAACACATTTATGTAGTTTGGGAGAATTTTAACAAAAAGTGATTTTTTAGAACATTAATGTATTATGGAAGTACATATTCACGTTCAAAGGTTGTTATTCATCTAAGGTATTAGCAGGTATACACAATAAGAAGTATAAATTATTGAGCTTGCTATTGTCCTTACTCCTTTGCAGAAAGATGTCATTAAATAAAAATATAATATAAGAGAGACAGCCAATACTCATATAATTGGTATTTTTTGATGAAGCAAACAGACACTACTTTGAGGGACAAGAGTTGACCAACATCTCAAAGTAAGAAAGAAATGCTTAAGTCTTCTGCTCCATTAAGTAAGATAAATCATAACACAGTTGTTCTAGGGCAGGGGTAAAAGGAATTTAGATATTTTTTAGGCCAAAGTGCTTCTCTTTTTTCTTGCAGAGTTTGCAGAGGATCAAGAGGGAAGTTGTTTAAATGGTGATACATGTGAAGGGCATATTCCTAGAGGTCGCAGACACTTGCATAAAAACAGTGGAAGTCTCTTCTGGTCATTATGCTTAGAAGAACCCATGTGAAGCAGTTAGTCCAGGGCGTGGCTCAAAGCCAAGGGCTCAAGACATTTAACTGTTGTTATCATTTCATTTCATTTCATTTCATTTCATTTCATTTCATTTCATTTCATTTCATTTCATTTTTAAAGTTTATTTATTTCCGAGAGCGAGAACCAGTGGAGGAGAAGCAAAGAGAGAGGGGCCATAGGATCCAAAGCAGGCCACATGCTGACAGCAGAGAGCCCGATGTGGGGCTCGAACCCATGAGTCCTGAGACCAGGACCTGAGCCAAAGTAGGATGCTTAACTGGCTGAGCCACTCAGGTGCCCCTAGCTATTGTTATTATTATCCCTCCAAAAACAATTGCATAAAAGCTCTAGGTTGTTGATTCCCACCTAAAGATATGGTCCCCTAATGATGTTGATTCACTATAACATTAAACTCTGATGAGAAGAAAAATCAAAGGTGTAACATGAAAGTTCTCCTTTGATTTTGCCCAGGGAAAATTAAGAAGTTTCATAAACCTGAGATCATTTTATCCAAAAAAAAAAAAAAAATCCAAAGTGTTATTGGAGTCTGAAACCTCCACTGAGAAACTGTCTCTATTATTCTAGAGAAAAAAGAAACGTTAATGAAATGAAAGTCCTAAAAATGCTCCTCTACCATGAAAACTTGGATAGATATAAAGACATTTGTGTCCATCAGCCACTGTTACTGAGAGCTGGCTTTGAACCTGGGAGAAATGAGTAGGTGTTATTTATTCTGTCACTGAGTCCTATCTCTTTGCTAGATGAGGAAGAGACTACAGAGAATAAGGAAGCTAAGTTCCTTTCTATTAGGGAGCCTGTGGTCCGATGGGGAGTGGGAAGTTAAGGACAGACAGTATACAAATAAATAATAAACAATATAGAATAAATAATGGCAAAAATACAATAAATAAAGAAAAGGAAATGAAGAGAGTGAACCAGAGTGACATATGGTCATGTGAGATGGCTGGAATTGGTGACAGTCTTGGTGATGACGGTCAGTGATGACATTTGAGCTGAGAACTGGATGGTGAGAAGGAGGCCGGTGGCCATGTCAATATCTTTAAAAAGAACATTCTAGGCAAAGAGGTTAGTATGATAAACAGTCTCCAAAGATGGCTTCCACCAACTCCTTGCTTTCCTATCTGAGCAGGCCTCTCCTCCTGTCTTCTCCCTTCACTTGAATCTGGGCTGGTCTTGTGACCTGCTTTGGCCGACGTAGAGCTGGGCCAGTTCCAGACCTTTATCTGTGAAAAGGCCTGGCAGCTTCTGTTTTCCCTCTTCAAAACCAGTTCTGTCTCTTCCTAAGTTCAAATACTCTGAAACTGCCATGCTGTCAGGAAGCCCAAGCTACCCAAAGAGGCTCCACAGAGCTCCATCTGGGCACCAGACTTGTGAGTAAAGACTTCAGAAGCCTTCCAAGAGAGTAACACGATCCACACAGAAGAGAAGAACCACCCGGCTGAGGTGAGTCAACCCACCAAATTGTGAGAAAGAATAATTTGTTATTTTACGTCACAACTTTTGGGGATAGTACCCAACTTGGGGGAACAGAACAGCCTAAGGAATGTGCTTTCTTTTTTAGTGTGCTTTCTTTTTAGGGTGAGAGTAGTGGGTGATAGAGTGTCCTCCAGTTCTACAGCCCGTACTAGAAACATCCTCCACAGGACTTGCTAGGAGGCGGGCATCTGCTTAAAAAGCATCTGTGTAAGGAATCACCAGTCACTGAGTGCAGCAAGCTTGGAAGTGTATTTGTAGGGAAGAAAGTGCCAGGTGTTTCCTTTTTCTTTTTCTGTGGGGAGAAGGGATTAGTCCTGGTCCTTCCTCCAAGTCCTGTGCAGGAAGCAGTAATTGAACCCTTTGCCGGGGCTGGGGGTCGTTTACCAGAAGGGGAGACCAGAATCCTATGCCTTCTCTCAGAACTTGCTTAGAGAAGCTCAGAGCTCCGCCTCCTGCTGCTATCAGAGAAATGTGAAAGGTAGTTCTTGGAGAATCTCCGACATAGGTGGCAAAGAGTCTGTTGGCCAAACTTTGGTTGGAGAAGACCCAAGATATGAAGGTGGCTGAGGAAGGTGGTGACGGTAGGGCGAAGGGAGAGAACAGAGGGGAAGGACACCAGCAGCTCGGGAGGGGGGTGGGTAGGGGGCTGTGGGGGGGCATCAATGTGAGAAAGTGCCCAGGGACCCTGTGGGCTCTGTGGAGGCAGCATAGCTTGAGACTGCCCGAGAGGCCTTCGTCCGAAGGCTGCCTGCTGAGAGAGGGGGAGTGGGGAGTGGGGCGGGGAGGGGGTCGAGGACCTCTGAGCTGCCTCCTCCTGCCGTTTCCAAGCATCGGGCCAGACCTGAGCCAGGGAGAGGGGACAGGCACTACAACGGGGGTGAGGCGACTTTGTTTTCTTTACAAAGTGAGCGGAAGGCCAAGAGCAGGAGCTGGCACAGCTTGAACGGGAATGGGAGAGCATTTTTTTAAATGGAATACATTTGACACATCACATCGTGTAAACTTAAGCTGTACAACTTGCTGCTTTGATATATTTATATATTGTGATACGATTGCTGGTGTAGAGCTATTTATCACACTACACGATTACCGCATAGTACGTTGCAGTCTGCACTCGTCACGCTGTACGTTAGATCGCCATGGCCTGGCTACTTCTTGTTCAAGTCAGCAGAACAATCCTCAGAGGGGCACCGGGGTGGCCCAGTTGGTTAGGCGTCTGACTTCGGCTCAGGTCATGATCTCACAGTTGGTGGGTTCGAGCCCGGCCTCAGGTTCCGCACTGACAGCAAGGAAGCTGCACCTGCTTCCGATCCTGTGTCTCCCTCTCTCGCACTGCTTCTCCCCCGCTGTCCTTGCAAGCTCGCTCTCTCTCTCTCTCTCTCTCTCTGTCTGTCTCAAAAGATAAATAAATAAACTTAAAAAAAAAAAAAAAGAACATTGTTCAGAGCCCTGGTAGGAGAAGACTAAAGCTCTTTTCTGATTACACCCACCCCCTGCCCCAAGTTTAGCCCATTCCATTCAAAGTTCAAAAGCTCTAAGGGAGAAACAGGTTTATTATGTGCGAGGATATGAAAGAAGGTGTCTGTGGCAGGCAAGCGCGGGCCAGCAGAAAGCAGGGGAGAGTGATGTAAAGTGAGGCTGGAGAGGAGAGGTAGGCAAGGGTTCCTTCCTGTGTCACTTTGTCGCCCAAGAGTGTTTTACTGAATTTTACGGAGTGTGTCAGAAAGCCATTGGAGAGTTTTAGGCAGGAAAATAATAGGATCTTAGTTTCACTTTTCAAAACCTCTGGCCTCTCTTGGGGGAACCGGGTGGGAGGGGGAGAAGGGCTGAAGCAGGGAGGCCAGTAGGAGGCCCCCCATTGATGGGGATGCCACTTGGGGAGCAGTTAACATGCAAATCCCTTCTGATCTCCTCTGATCAATGGTGTGGGGCCCTGGAACCTGCACTGTTAGAAGCACCTGCATGCTCATAACTTCTTTGACATCAGTCCTACAAATATTTCTCTAGATATGTCTCCTCTGGCAAGGGAAACAAAAGCAAAATTGCACTATTGCAACTCCATCAAAATTAAAAGTGCCATATAGTGAAGGAAACCACCAGCAAAACAAAAAGGTAACATACCAAATGGGAGAAGGTATTTGCAAAAGCTCCGTCTGACAGGGATTATTAATATCCAAAATACATAAAGAACTTCTATCATTCAAGACAAAAACAAAAACAAAAAATTCAATTAAAAATGGGCAGAGGACCTGAATAGACATGTTTCCAAAGAAAACACTCAGATGGCCAACAAACACATGGAAAGATGCTCAACATCGCTGATCATTAAGGAAAATGCAAATTCAAACCACAATGAGATATCAATCTACACCTGTCAAATGGCTAAAATAAAAAAACATGAGAAGTAGCAAGAGTTGGCAAGGATGTGGAGACATAGGAACCCTCTTGCACTGTTGGTAGGAATGCAAATTGGTGCAGCCACTGTGGAAATGGTATGGAAGTTCCTCAAGAAATTAAAAATAGAAATACCATATGATCCAGTAATTCCACTGTTGGGTATTTGCCCAAAGAAAATAAAAACACTAAATTGAAAAGTTGAAAAGACATATGCGCCTCTACGTTTATAGCAGCGTTATTTACAATAGCTGAGCTATGGAAGCAATCCAAGCGTCCATCCCAAGCGTCCATCCATGGGTGGACGGGTGAAGAAGAGGTGATTACTCAGCCATAAAAAAGAGCGAGATCTTGCCATTTGCAACAACCTACACCTAGAGGGTCTAATGCTAAGTGGAACAAGTCAGTCAGAGACAAATGCCATATGATTTCACTCATACGTGAAATTTAGGAAACAAATGAACAGGGGCACCTGGGTGGCTCAGTCTGACTTTGGCTCAGATCATGATCTCACAGTTCACGGGTTTGAGCCCCGCGTCGGGCTCTGGGCTGACAGCTCAGAGCCTGGAGCCTGCTTCGGATTCCGTGTCTCCTTCTCTCTCTCTGCCCCTCCCCCGCTTATGCTCTGTCTCTCAACAATGAATAGATGTTAACAAAATTTAAAAAAAAACGAACAAAGGGGGAAAAAAGAGACAGCTGTGCCCCTAAACCGACTCTAACAAAGTGGTGGTTGCTGGAGGGGAGGTGGTGGGGGGGGAATGGGTGGAATAGGAGAAGGAGATTAAGAGTACACTTCTTCTGATGAGCACTGAGTAGTGTGTAGAATTACTGAATCTTTCTATTGTACACCTGAAATTAATATAACACTATATGTTAATTATATTTGAAAATGAATGAATGAATGAATGAAATTTTAAAAGTGCCTGCATTCTCACACAAATGGTTCTGGGACCCTAAAAACCTCTGAATCCAGAGGCCCCAGTTCCCTGTGATTTGGGCTTTCTCAGATGTGCAGTTAACTCTGCACTCGGAATTTCAGCACTTATTAAATATTTTTCTTTTGTTGTTTTACTTTCTCCATTTTATGCTTTTTTACTTCCAACCCTTGAACTTTAAACACTTTGAGGACTAGCTTTTTTTCCTTCCTCCTTCTCTCTCTCTCTCTTTTTAAGTGTTTATTTCTGAGAGAGAGAGAGAGAGAGAGAGGCAGAGAGAGAGGCACAAAGAGAGGGAAACAAAATCCCAAGCAGGCTCTGCACTGTTAGCACAGAGCTTGATGCAGGGCTCGAACTCTCAAACCGTGAGATCAGGACTTGAGCCGAAATCAAGAGTCAGATGCTCAACGCGCTGAGCCACCCAGGCACCCCTCCTTCTCTCTCTTTTTAATTACCCTCCTAAGGGAATAGAATTCCAAGTGCATAAGTACTTCTTAACTGTTTTTAAAGCAACACCATTCACAGTATAAACACTTTTAAAGGACAATGTATCAATTACTAGCAGAACAATTTAGAGACAGAAGTGGCTTAATGATATAAATAAAGGACTCATTTTCTCTAGGAAGTAACAGAGACAGTGTCTCCAAATTTCCCCTCCTATAACCAAAGACATTTTAGGAGAATAGACTTCCAGCTCACAGGCAATAAATGGTAAATGAAAATATACAAATGTCTTTATCAGGCATTTTAATCTAAAAAGCAAAAAAAAAAAAACACCCCTAAGGTTGCAGACATTTAATGCTGTGCTATCGGACCTAATGTGGGACAGCTTGCTTTTACCTACAACAAAATGGAATTTGTTCCAGATATCTGGATGACCTTGATGTAGCAGGAAATGTGTGATTTAATCATGTGAGCCATAATACCTCCTATTGGTACAACCAAAGTTGGCAAATGTTCCAAACTGTCCCCAACAAGATCATCCAATGGGGGATGGCGGAGGAGGGAGGCTGGGGGTGGGGCAGACATTATACCTTTATGCTGATGAAGGCAGGAAATCATTCCAGTCATTAATGCAGACAGAAGCAAAACTTAGGTGTTATAAGTGTTTTATTATTTTCTTTCAAGTAATCAGCTCTCCCCCCGCCAAAGGCCCAAACAAAGTCCAAATGACACTTTAAAAACAAAGTATCTTTCTTTTCAAAATACTTTTCTAATAAAATTTGTGTATGAAAAATCAAGAATTACTTTTATCTAGTCAAAGCATGTGGTAAAAAAGACAAAGACCTCAGAAAAGCACCATGTGTAAGTGAAAAATAAATTTCTATTTTTTTCTTTTTTAAGTTAAAAATTTTTTTTGAATATTTATTATTGATTTTTGAGAGAGAGTGAGGCAGAGCATGAGCAGGGGAGGGGAAAAGGGAGGGGGAGACACAGAATCTGAAGCAGGCTCCAGGCTCTGAGCTGTCAGTACAGAGCCGGACGCAGGGCTCGAACTCATGAACCGTGAGATCAGGACCTGAGCCGAAGTCGGATGCCCAAGCTACTGAGCCACCCAGGCGCCCCTTTATTCTCTTTCTGATTGCTTTTCTAGGCCCAAAGAAACTGATAGTCAATGCAGACAAGTTGTCCAAGAAAACTTATTTACCCCAAACTGAGGCCAGATCAACAGAAAACAACTAACCAAAATATGGTGTTTGCCACACCCGAAGAGCAGGCAGAACACCTCACAAAACCCACCTGAGGATCGATTCTTTTGTTCCACACCGTTGTCCTCAGACAGGGACACACATGAACGGCTTGTCCCACGGTGAAGAAAATTCAATATGCCTCATGTGATTGCTTGTCGGATGGTGACACATGGCATACAAGTGGAAAGCCAATTGGCATTCAGTCACTTCTATTTCAATAAGCAAGAAAAACACTCATCTCAAACAGAACTAAAAGAAGTCCCTTTTCAGTTTCAGGCCAAGAGCTGGACAGTTGATAGATACACGTCTGGAATATATCAGCAACTTTTCTGTTGGGAAAAATACTTCCCTAAGTAATAAAGTGTTCTCACTGTGATTGAATTCCAAAGTAGAACATGGTATTTTTTGATGTTTATATTTACAGAAAAGGGACCTGCTACTCTTCTCCTTTCTTGAAGAAAATGATTGCCTGATAAAAAGCATTATAAATGTGAAAACACTGTTGTCTCTGGAGTTAGACGGAGACAGTATTAAGGGGAAAAGTGAGACATTTGTTGAGCTAATGAAATTTTTAAGAACTCCAAACTTTTTAAAAATTTTTTAAAAATATTTATTCACTTTTGACAGATGGAGAGAGACAGAGTTCTAGGAGGGGAGGGGCAGAGCGAGAGGGAGACACAGAATCCGAAGCGGGCTCCAGGCTCCGAGCTGTCAGAACACAGCCGGACACGGGGCTTGAACTCAAAAACCCTGAGATCATGACCTGGACTAAAGTCAGACGCCCAACTGACACAGCCACCCAGGTGCCCCAAGAACCCCAAACTTCTTAATAATTATTTATAAAAAATAGTTTCATGCCTCAGTGGAAATTACCTAAAATGTAGGAAATTGTTTCAATGGCATTAAAATCCAAGATGACACAGAAAGGTTTGAGATGATTGATCTATTATCCCTAGGTAGTGTCTCTGCCAGAATCCACTTGATAGTTTTTATGGGCTCTTCAAAAAATGTCCAATTTCTGAAAAGAAATTGACATGTCTGGACTATGTATAGAAGCATTACATCATTCACTTATCTCAGAAGAAAGTCTTTGGTACCAGAATGGGCCTTTCTTTTTCTTTCTTTCTTTCTTTCTTTCTTTCTTTCTTTCTTTCTTTCTTTCTTTCTTTCTTTCTTTCTTTCTTTCTTTCTTTTAGTGTTGTCAGATTGATCAAACCATTGGAGCACAAATTTTCAATTCAAAAAGGAATGTGTTTGTTCCTGTTAATTAATACAGCAGGCTCTGGATTACAAGGGGGTAAACCAGGTTCTAACCTCAGGAAAGGAGGTTTATGGGAGCAGGGTTCATTACTGCTTGTCTCTGGAAAGGCTGTAAATCAGCATGCAGACTTCAAGGAGGAAACTCTTTAACCTGGTCATTTACATAATTATGTGTCAGCACACTTTTTCCGCCCCTTCTCCCCTTGGTTGGCATTACATTTTCTTCAAGTATTTATCTTTTTAAAAACAATATCTCCATTTGTCCTTCAATGTAAAATCACAGACAGGACCTGACTGATACAGGCAACAGAAAACACCTACCCGAGACTCTAAAATGGCTCAACCAAAACACGTTTTCTTTGATATCCTGTAGTTCGAGGCATGTGCTATTTCTTGAGCAGATGGAAATTTTTTTGTCATCTAATAGAGTTCAAGGAGATATCTGGCTGGGGAAACCAATGTATAAAAAAAGAGAAACCGCTATTTAATTTTGTTTGTTTTTGTAGCTAAAAGAAAAAAAAGTGATTGTCCTAGATATGCTCAAATTTACCATCTGGTTCTCATTCCATATTCTCGTGGTTCAAAAAAATCACTAGATCCAGGACTGCCTATTAGGGTTATTCTGATTAAGAATGGTTAGGAGGACAGATGGTAGAATTATTTGGTAGAGAAAGTGATGGGGGACAGTGAACTACTTAAAATGAATACTCTGCCAGCATAGGAGCTGTTGAATTATTGGGTGGAAACTCTAAGTTGAGTGTCATGTCTGGAACATCCCCATGCGGAAAGCATTGCTCACAGAAGGTAAAAAAAAAACTTGACAAAAACGTATGTACATTAATATAACAACCTAATCATGTGTCATTATTATTGTTTGTTATAGTTAGCACTTGTTGAGAATTTATATATCATAAATTATACTGATTTCTTTTAATTGAAGAATAATTGACATACGATATTGTATTAGTTAGTTGCAGGTGCACAAGTAGTGAATCAGTATTTACATACTATGAAATCGTCACCACAGTAAGTCTAGTTACCATCTATTGCCATACAAAGTTGTTACAATATTATTGACTATCTTCCTATGCTATCCTCTGTGTCTCTGTGTCTCATTTATTTTATAACTAGAAGTTTATACCTCTTAATTCCACTCACCTATTTCGTCCCTCTCCCACAGGGGCCCTCCTCCCCTCAGGTAACCATCAGTTTGTTTTCTGTATCTTTGAGTCTGTTTCTGGGTGTTTTTTTTTTTTTTTTGTCTATTTTGTTTTTATTAGATTCCACATATAAGTGAAATAATATGGTATTTATGTTTCCCTGTCTGACATATTTCATTTAGCATAATGCCCTCTAGGTCCATCCATGTTGTTGCAAATGGCAAGATTTTATTCTTTTTTTATGACTTGAGTTGTACTAATTTCTGACATGCACTATGTCATTCCCTCCTCAAACAACCCCAAGAATCAAGTATTCCTACAACTTCCTTTTTTTCACACCCAGAAATGGAGACCTTGAGAGTTCCAGAATTTGCCCAAGGTCAACTAAGAAGTGGCCAAATGGGAGACTCAAAAGAAGTCCAATTTTGAAGCCCTTACCTACTAAACCACACTGCTTTCTGTAACCTTGAATGATTGTGAATGCAGCCAGTAGGGGTCCATCTGCTTTAGTCCTCCATTCAACTTGTTTTTCCCAATGTCCACCCTCTCCCTCCACTCTTCCCTTGACATATGCCTTGAACTTGACTGTGATTGAAGGAGTTTCCAAGGAATACCACTTGCGATACAGTTTCGAATTCTAGATGTCATGTCTGCGGTCGCTTACATTTTCCTTGCCTACAGAACCTCCTTCCTTGGTGTACAAAACAGCACTGATCATTTTTAGCTCGCCTCTGTTCTGCTGCCATGCACGATTAACTTTGCCGTTACCCTCGGGCCTTTTGGGACATTAATATTTGACTGACTTCACTCATCCATTGGCAGTCCATGTTTCGAATTCTTTGTTAGTTCTCCAATATATTAGATTGTGACTCGCCAAGTTGAATTTCAGTCCCTCTGTGGTTTTCTCCTCAATTTATTCCTCTGCCATTGCAGCAATTCCCCATTTAGCATCAGATTTCATTACTGTGGTATTTCCACATTCTTCCAGTTTGTCAATAGAGATGTTAAGACCAGAGAGACCTTCAAAGTGACCCCTTGGTTCCTGTCTCTATTCTCTACCAGTGACACCAACCAGGAATAGGTTAAAGCGAATACAGATGGTGAAACTGGATTGCGAGAAGCACCTAAACTTGTTGCCAAGGGTCAAAAGAATTACCCATGTGGCAATCATATGGAAGGGGACTTGGAACAGCAGGAATCGAGCGGTTCCAGTAAAACTAGAAAACACAAGGGAGAGGATGAAACAACCTTAGTTCTTGTTGCTAGAGATAGCATGAGGAGCGACGTGTATAGTGCCCAGAACATTGTTACAACTTCTTACAAAACAAATTGTATTTTCTCAGAAATGGTTAATGTCATTTTACTTTCACAGCCGGGGTTGTTTTTCATCTCTTCAAAACCATCACCCCAGAAGGTGAACGTTATCTCCATTCAACGTATAGAAATGGGGAAGCACAAAAAGATACAAAAGCACTGATTTGAAGTGATACATGCACCCCCATGTTTATAGCAGCCTTGTCAACAATAGCCTAATTATGGAAAGAGCCCAAATGTCCATCAGCTGATGAATGGATTACACACACACACACACACACACACACACACACACACACACTGGAATACTACTCAGCCATCAAAAAAATGAAATCTTGCCATTTGCAATGATGTGGATGGAACTAGAGTGTATTATGCTGAGTGAACTAAGTCAGAGAAAGACAAATACCATATGATTTCACTCATGTGTGGAATTTAAGAAACACAACAGATAAGCATAGGATAAGGGAAGGAAAAATAAAATAAGATAAAAACAAAGAGGGAGGGACAGCTAGGTGGCTCAGTTGGGTAAGTGTCCAACTCTTGATTTCAGCTCAGGTCGTGATCCCAGCGTCATCAGATTGAGCCCCGCGTCTGGCTCTGTGCTGAGAGCACAGAGCTTGCTTGGGATTCTCTCGTCCCCCAGCCCCCCTCTGCCCCTTCCCCCTTTCTCTTTCTCTCTTTGTCTCACGCACACTCTCCCTCTCTCTCTCAAAATAAAAATAAACTTTTAAAAACCAGAGAGGGAGGCAAACCATAAGAGAGTCTTAACTATAGAGAGCAAACTGAGGGTTGCTGGAGGGGAGGTAAGTGGGGAAATGGGTAAATGAGTGATGGGCATTGAGGATGCTTGTTGGGATGAGCACTGGGTGATCTATGTAAGTGATGAATCACTAAATTCTACTCCTGAAACCATTATTACACTATATGTTAACTACTATATGTTAAGAACTTAAATAAAATCTTGAAAGAAAAACAAAATAGAAACCTGGAAGCAACTTGACAAAGCCCCTTTCTCTTTGGCATCAGACCAAAGTCCACTCATTTCTAGTAAATTTGGAAAGGCATCTGAAATTTAGCAATACGACTAATAAATTGTACATAATAAACACACAATAAATATCTGTTTAATAAAAATCCTTTGCAATCAAATCAGAAGTTCTGTCCTGAAGGTTCAAGAACTGGTGTTTCTACAAGAGAACCATACCTTGATCCTTCCCTACCCTCTCCTGTATGTCTGTGGGGGCATTTGACTTCTATCTATTAGAAGACTTGTGGTACTACTTTGCTCAGGCTGCCATATAAAATGCCACAGTCTGGGTGGCTTCAACAACAGACATTTATTTTTCACAGTTCTGGAGGCTGAAAGTCCAAGAGCAAGGTGCCATCAGGGGTGGTTTCTGGTGAGGCCTCTCTTCCTGGTCTGTAAAGAGCCATCTTCTCGCTGTGTCGTCACGTGGCCTTCCTCTGCATGTGCATGGAGAGAGAGAAAGAGAGGGAGAAAGGGAGAGAGATCTGGTGTCTCTTGTTCTTCTTATATGGACACCAATCCTATTGGATCAGGGTCCCGATCTTACAGTCTCATTTAATCTTAATTACTTCCTGAGGTGCTTGGGTGGCTCAGTCAGTTAAGCGTCTGACTTCGGCTCAGGTCATGCTCTCACAGTCCGTGAGTTCGAGCCCCATGTCAGGCTCTGTGCTGACAGCTCAGAGCCTGGACCCTGCTTCGGATTCTGTGTCTCCCTCTCTCTCTGCTCCTCCCCTGCTCATGCTCTGTCTCTCAAAAATAAATAAATACATTTAAAAAAAAATCTTAATTACTTCCTTAAAGCCCCAGTCTCCAAATACAGTCACATTGAGGGTGAGGGCCCCAACACATGAATCTGGGGCCGGAGGCAGGCACAATTCAGGCTCTAACACGTGTTGGTGCTGCGTATCACCTTCATAGTTGAGCTCTGAGTCTGGTGTGGGTGTAGTAGGTGTGTTCCATTTTTCCATTACGCGTCTCTCGCTACTGCTCCAGAAACACACACACACACACACACACACACAGACACACACACACCCCACCCTACCACCACTTTGAAATGCCAGGCTTCAGAAAATAGTGAGGCAGTTCTGATCCTCTCGTGGGCCTAGGGTGACACCCTTATCTGAGACGGTGCTGTCTTCCGGTTCCTCAAGAGAGCAGTTTCTCAAGAAGAACTGTGCAGACCCCTTGGCTAATGTACTAAGTTGTACAGTGTCCCCTCAAATTCCTGTCCGCTTCCAACCCGTGAATGTGACCTCTTTCGGAAACAGGATCTTGAAGATGTCATCGAGTAAAGATGAAGTCACGCTGGATGACGGTGGGCCATAAGTCCCGTGACAGGTGTCGTTATGAGGAGAGGGAGACACAGATCCACTGAGACAAGACAGCCAAGAGAAGGCAGAGGGAGGAACCAGACTCATAGAGTTACAAGCCAAGGGACCCCAAGGATTCCTGGCAGGCACCAGCAGGAAATTCGTGATTTCTCTCCTTCACATGGTCCTGTCCAATTCATAAGTAGCACTCATGGAGGGCGCTTCTAAGATGTGTCCCGCTCCTGACCACTTCTCTCCGTCCCTATCTGAGGTCGCTGTCGACCTCATCTAAGCCATGGTCAGCGTTCATTTAAAGTACTGGGATACTTCCTCCGTTGGCCTCTCGGGTCTCGCTCTTGACACCCTATAATCCATCCTGTGCACAGGGGCCAGTGTGATTTGTAAACATTTAAATCTGATCTCCTCGCTCCCCTTCTTAACCCCCCACAAAGGTTGCCCATGGCAATCGGGGTGAAACCCAATTGGCTTTTCCTGCTCCTACCACGCACCTTCTGTGATGCAGCCTCCGTCTACAATTCCACCTCCGCCTCACGCCCTCCCTGCTTGTACACACTTTCCAGCCACGTCTGTACCCACGATGCCTAGTTCTCTGCTTAGGTCACACTTTCTCCCGGGTCTTGTTGCACGTGTCTGCTGCTCACTACCGCACACGCACACACTTGCTCAATTTAAGTATCACCTTCTTGGAGAGACCTCCTCTGGGTGTACAATTTAAAATAGTCCCTTGGGACTCCTGGGTGGCTCAGTCGGTTGGGCGTCCGACTTCGGCTCAGGTCATGATCTCAGGGTCCGTGAGTTCGAGCCCCGGGTCGGGCTCTGTGCTCACAGCTCGGAGCCCGGAGTCTGCTTCGGATTCTGTGTCTCCTTCTCTCTCTGCCCCTCTCCTGCTTGTTCTCTGTCTCTCTCTGTCTCTCAAAAATAAATAAGTGTAAAAAAAAATTTTAAATCGTCCCACAGTGTTGGTCCATCACATCAGGTCTCTGTAGGCACTTTGTGTTTGTTTTTCTTGTGTATTTGTTTGTTTGTTTTCCTCCCTCACCTGTAATGTAAAGTCCACAAGAGCAGGGACCTCTTCTGCCTTGTTCACTCCAGAAAGCCAAGGATGGGAGCATGGCTTGACACAGCGAAGCTGCTCGGTAAATATCTGCCTAATGAAGGAGCAAACAAAGAGCTGGAGAAATTATTGTCATGATGGTGTTTGTGGGGGTTTCCAAGGATCACCAAGTCACAGAGACCCTTCCTTCCTTTCCTTTGCTGAGAGGATCTCGGTACCCCTCAGCGTCACCCATGGCCATGACATGATCCGGCTTTGAAACATGTTTGTTAAAATTTTTTAGCGTTTATTTATCATTGAGAGACAGAGACAAAGCATGAGTGGAGGAGGGGCAGAGAGAGGGGGGGATACAGAATCTGAAGCAGGTTCCAGGCTCCGAGCTGTCAGCACAGAGCCCGACGTGGGGCTCAAACTCACAAACCACAAGATCATGACCTGAGCCAAAGTCTGACGCTTAACCAACTGAGCCACCCAGGTGTCCCATGTTTTTGTTTTTGTTTTATTAATCACCCTGAGTGTTTCACCTATTTCACTCTGAAAGGAGTAAGTTATCAAGTTATTATTATTATTATTATTATTATTTATTTTATTTATTTTTTTTTGCCCGCCTCAAGGGATACAAGATAGTTAAGAGTATGTTGAATATACAAGGGGTAGTATGTGATAGTTTCCCTGGGCTTGGGCAAAAACTTTTGACTGCTCAGTGATGCCTGAAATTCCTCTACCTAAGCGAAGCTTTTCATCCTGGATCAGAGATGAAGTTTAAAGATAAAAGACACAGCATTGGCACCTGGGGAGGGAGGTGGGAGAAACCACCTGTGAGGGCAAGAGTTGAACATCGGTCCCTCTGTGTGGCTTCCTTCGCGATTTTTATCCTGCCGTAGAAGTGAGAAGTTGGGTCACAAGAGCTGCCTAACTCTGACTAGTGGGTGAATCAACACGCATGCTCCGTTACGCATCCCGACTGCTTTGGAGCCCCCTCATTCTCTCCACCTTTTGCTAGGCCCCTTCTCCCTACAAACTGTCTTAGGCTGTTCCTTGCGTGCGGAAAACGTATTTCTCTCTGGCTTTTTTCTCAGCAAAATCCGTCTCCTGCAAATTTGTTTTCAGAACTATGTTTCACCAAATCTTTTGAATCCGGTCCCCGAGTAAAATTCCCTCCCTAGGAGGAGAAGGCCTGAGACGTGGCTCAGGGAGGAAGAGAAACAAGACAGAAAGTCAGTGATTCCTCATCCGCGAAGCCCGCCTTCCTTCCAGACGCTTCTTTCTGGTTTCTTATTTGCTTCTTGTCCTGATTTGCCCTTCAACCGCAGGCCCAGTGGACGAAGTCTGTCCCCTCCTTCGTGTTCTCAAAAGCACTCTATAAATTACAAAGGCACCTGTTTTGTTGTAGTTTCCCTATGTTATCTGAATTGCTTCCCTTACGCAGACTTTTTCACAATGATAGATATCCATGCTGTCCTGATTCAACATCTAGTTTCAGTGAGGGACACAGAGTTGATGATAATGCAGGGGTTCGGAGCACAGAGCACAAAGCCGGAGATATGGATCTAAACGTAGTAGTTATGCATCCCCACTCTGCACTTGAAATTGAAATTTAGGCCATATTTTATCAGGGTACCTCCATTTTATATGTAAAGAAAGGGGGGAAAAGGCAAGGTGAGAGTTGTGTTGGGCTCTAAAATAAAAATAGATGTTAGCAGAATCAGGTAAGATAAGGCACACAGATTCACTCTGTAAAACATATGTGTATACAAGTATAAAGTCATAATGTATTATACAGACAGTTGGGTTGTTTTTTTTTTTTTTTTTTTTTTCACTTTCAGACTATGTGAGTGTTTTAAGCTTTCAGAAATTTTTTGAATTTCTTACCAGATGGAAGAGGGCAGAAGGTATAAAGAGTAACTTAGTTTTCTCCTCTTTCTGATTCTGCTCAAAGGTTTTTGTAGGTTGCTAAAGAAAATGGGTGGAGAATTTACTTATTTTCATATGTTCTTTTAAAAAAAAAATTTTTTTTTCTTAAGTAGGCTTCATGCCCAGCATGGAGCCCAATGTGGGGCTTGAACTCACAACCCTGAGATCAAGACCTGAGTAGAGATCAAGAGTCAGACGATTAGCCCACTGAACCACCCAGGCACCCCTTTCATATGTTCTGAATATTATTTTATTATCTTGATTTCCTCAAGTTATGAAGGAGCCAGTCACGATGATATAGGTCCAGTCGATGTCCTGTTCCCAGAAAAGAAAGGAAATGTGTTATTAATAATCCCTGTTATTAACTGAAATGATTAGAACTGATTTACATCATCAGAGGGTACTTAATATTTGAATAGTTCAGCATCTTTGTGGTCTTTATCCTGGTTAAAGCTCGACATCTCTGAGAAGAGAGAAAAGCAGAAGTGTTCTACCCACTTTACGGATGGGCAGACTGAGGGCCAGAGAAATTTACACCTGGGATTATAATCAGTTGTGTGCTGTTAATCGACTGTCCTGGGGAGGGAACCCCCGAACCCTGATTTGTAGCATTTGCTGGTTCTTGGGGTGTAAATACTCCCACGCGGCTGGCTTCAGGCTGCCTATGTGAAGCCAGTCAACATGCATTTGGAAGAGATCCAAATGGTGGCTGACGCGCGATGCCGAGGAGATTGAGGTGCGAGGCGCGCGGGCAAAGCCAGGTCACGTAAGTCCAGAAACGAAAGCTTTTGGAAATGGAAAGCACAATATACCTCTGAAAGCGGGGTTTGCCTGGGGCTGAGGACAGAGATTGTCCACAGGTGTTGACAAGTTACCCCCCCGGGTCCCCTTGCTTTTTCCATTTTCATCCTGATTCCAGCTCTCCTTACCTGGCAGGAGACGAGAGAATTATCCTATAGAGAAGCTGAAGCAGCCAAAATCCAGGTTCCTGCTTCTCCAGACAGGTTGCCCCGAGCCCTTGTGCTGCACTCGGCTTCCCGCTCTGCTCCCACCCCCAGAACTGCTGCACTGGGGGGCTGAATTCTGTGGCGTCCCCAGAGGCTGCCCGCCCCCCCGCAGGGTCTGGTGCAGGTGTGGGGCGGGCCAGGGTCAGCGGGGGGCCCCCGGGCTACCAGTGCCAAGGCTATTTGGTGGGGGACTCTGCACAGTCTCCCCCCTGCTCCCTATTCAGGAACCAGCACAAAAGGGCAGTCACCTGGGGGGGCAGGGGGGAAGGTGGGGGTGCAGACCGTGCCTTATTTTCTTATTCGTTTGGTTATTCCTGTCTATGATTTTATCTTTCTTCGGGAACTGTGAAAAACATCTGAAATCTGAGATAAAGGCGGGTTTCTCCAAGCAAATTTAGCTGTGCTTTGTCAAGGCACTGTGGGTACCGCCCATCTAACTACTTTAAATCGGTCTTTCTCTTAACAGAAGACCATGGGGGAGGGGGAGGAAAAATAAAAGTTAGAGACAGAGGGAGCCAAGCCATAAGAGACTCTTCAAAAACTGAGAATAAACCGAGGGTTGATGGGGGGTGGGGGAGAGGGGAAAGTGGGTGATGGGCATTCAGGAGGGCACCTGTTGGGGTGAGCCCTGGGTGTTGCATTTGCCAAGAAATTTCATATTAAAAATAAATAGTGTAAATCGGTGTTTCTCAAGGAGTGTGTTATTAGCATCTGGGGTGGGGCATTTCTTGATTATGGAAGTTCCGTGCCTCTGCTTCTACCTGAAAAAAAAATGCCCAGGGTGCTCCCAGGAATAATGAGAACTCAAGAAAATCCCCAGTCTTTTCCAAATGTCTCTTCTGTCAAGTGCTATCCTCACTGGATGAAAACCCAGGTTCTCGGTGATATTTTCGGCTTGAGGCTTTTGGGATCTCGCAGGTAGTTTGAAATACGGTTTCCATTCTCCCCGGGACCAACTGGTAACTCCAAATTCTCACGGCTTTTTTCTACTATAATCTGTTCCGAGACAAGGGTTGAGACATTTGCTGTTCCCTGTAGTAGCTTGAATCAGAGGGTACGGTCTTGCTTTCTCCTTTTCTCCCATGCTCACGGGTAACCCTTTGGAATCTCATCTTCATCTAGACCATCACTTATTGGGACCCCCACCTGGGGCCCACCTTGGACTTCATATTCTGCCCGTATCTGCTGAGGTCATAAAAACTAAAACTCTAGGGCATCGGTTTAGGCAAAGGACCTGAGCACCAAAGCTGGATTGAGTGCTCTTCTGGCCTCCCCTCCTGGTCTGACAATTGATATCTTGTTTTTCTGTTTGTCTTCTTTTCTTTTTTTGTTTTTGTTTTTGTTTTTTTTTTTTAATTTTACCCAAGATTTCTAGTCCTTTTCAGAAGCTGGAGTGGTTTAGCTATCATAACGGAAATCTTGGCAAGGCATCAGTAGTTACAAATTTCATAGCTTGATTAGGAAAAAAAAGTGTTATAAAAATGAGCACTTTTATGAGAAAGGCGAAACCACGGGATTCAGGAATAACACGAATCACGCGATATAAGGAGAATCCAGAGTGTGGGAACCAGAGAGTTTTGGGTCTGAATCCCCGCTGTACCACATCCTATCTGTGTGGCTTGGGGTAAGTTCTCAAATATCTTTAAAGCTCAGTTTCCTCCTCTGTACATTGAGGGAAAAAAAAAATCACACCTCTCAGGGCAGTTGAGATGATTGAGGAGATCGTATATTTTTGGCCCTGTCCCTTCCCCTTTATTTCAGCTCTGGGGACTTTCAAATCTTATTCACGTTCCTTTACTTTAAAACAAAACAGAACAAAACAAAACAAAACAAAACAAAACAAAACAAAACTCTTGCCATACTCTTGTCTTTGCAGTGGGCCTCGCAAAGGGAACTGGACACACCTGGGTGCCAGATGAAGTTTTAATTAAATCTCTAGAAGCTCAGGGAGCAAATTGAAGTATATCCTCAGATATAGAACTTAGAATCTCTCTCTCTTTTTTTTAAGTTTATTTATTTATTTATCTCTTTTGAGAGAGAGAGAGAGAGAGCATGCCTGTGAGCAGGGGAGGGGCAGAGAGGGAGAGAGAGAATCCCAAGCAGGCTGTGCACTGTCGACACAGGGCCAGATGTGACACTCGATCTCACGGACTGTGAGATCATGACCTGAGCTGAAATCAAGAGTCGGATGCTTAACCGACCGAGGCACCCAGGCACACCAAACTTAGAATCCCTTAGAAGAGGCCCCAGTTGTAAATGAACAGACCACTTCCCATCCCCAAATACCTGACATATTCCTCAGATGTGTACTATCGTGGATGCCATTAGCTGTTTGAGAAAATGGACAGTGTCATGAAAATACAACCCCAGATAATGCCACTGAGACCGTCTTTTATGTTCATTAAAAACTGGAAGAAATAGACAAATCCAGCTTGTTCTCATGTGACCAGAGTACAGGGAGCTCAAAACTCCAGGTCAGAAATCACACTTGTGATGATCAGAAATGGGAAACCATTGGAAGAGGGAGTGAGTAGACAGGTAAGCTCTTGGTTACAGTTGGGTTTTTAATAAGCTACTGAGAACAGTTAGGAAAACTCCCAACGTAGACCCAGAATATGAATTATCTCAGAGAGAGAGAAGGAGACAGAGAGGAGGGGGGAAGGAAGAAGAAAGAGGAGGAGGAGGAAGAGGAGGAGGGAGGGGGGAGGGAAAGAGAAGGAGGAAGAGAGCGGGGGAGAGGGAGAGGGAGAGAGAGAGAGAGAAAAAACATTGTGATGATTCTGCTCGCTATTTCATCAAAGACCATGTACCTTCAAAGAGAATGAAATGGAAGCCAAATCTGTTGTTGGTCCTGGGGGACCTGGTTGCAGAATATCTCATACCACCGAAAATGATTCTCATTTTGCATATATATTTTATCCATAGAAAATGGCTTTTACATGTATGCAAGCCAGTAACTTCATTTGATATGGAACTGATGAAAAAGCAATCTGTGGTAATGTGAGATTACATTATGTGTAAATGTGAGAGAGATTTGGCGGCCTTGGATTTGAGAGAAAAGGAATGTCTACCTTCGTTTGGGTGATTGTCGGGGGTAATTTTTTTACACGTGATTTTTGCCAAATAGGCCGACTTTAGAATCTAACCCAGTACAGTGTAACTCTACCGTGATTGGAATTTATATTCTCTACATGATAATCAATAAGCTATGTTAGCACTTGGATTGGTGAGAGCGAATCTGTTTTTATATACCTTCAAAAGTGTAAAAAATTAAACATAATTCGGATGAAATCAACCACCAGTGGAAGCAATCTACCCTCAAAATCATACAAAAACCCTCTTTTCTTTCCAAATCTTGATCTAAGTGCAAGGGTGTTTATCAAATACGTAAGAACTTAAGTTATAGCCACCATGAGATAAATGTTGATGCATTTAATTCTGGTAGATTAGGGGTAACGTCCTAAAAGATGTGAAATCTCGCAAAAAGAGATTCAGAGTCAGAATTTTTCAGGAATAAGTAAACGCTGTCCAGGAGGTGGACCAGGAAATTTTCTACTTCCTGTATCCCAACAAATAAATAATGCATATGCTTGGTGAGCATACAGTGGCAGCGAAGGGGGTTTAATCATTCTGCAGCCTATTTTATCCAGGTTGTGGTAGATTGGACGCTCCAGCTATAGAAAATTATCCTTCTAGGAGGTCCTGATTGAAGATAATGGGTACCTTAGCACAAAATCCCAACAGACACATGACAGACTATTAAGTCTGGACTAGATGCCAAAAGTTCCACAGCAACTTGGTGTTTGAAAGAATGTATTTCATATAATTATCAAAGTTGCAACTAACCATCTGTTTCAATATCATGGCATCGTGCTGTTGGTCAGCATTGTAAAAATGAACATCTTGTTGTTTTTGATGAGCACCATTTAGGTTTATCTGAGCATATGAAACACTAATGGTAATTTAATTCAACATTCATTGTGTGTCTAGAATGTGAACAGCATGGCAGTAGGCAGTAGGAGAAAGATTGGGCAAAAAGAATTCCTTTTCTCAAAGTGTTTGCCGACCGGCAAGAGAGACAAAGGCGTGATGGGGTTATTTGTCTTAGACATGTTTTGCACACCTACTCCATGCCTGGTACTGTGCTTAAACCTGCGGATACAGCCTCACGAGACACAGTCTTTGCTCTCAAGGAGGTGACAGTAAGGTTGCAGAGGGCAGCAGGAAGAGACACGGCCATGGAAAGTCACGTATACTGTTCTTCGTGCTATGATAGAGAAAACCGGAGGGTACGTTGAGTCACAAGGGAAGAAGATCCTATACCGTCCTCCTTTGGGGGCATCGGGAAAGGCTACTCAAAGACCCCTAGGCTGAATATTTAAGATCGAGCATTTATTGACTGTTTCACTCAGCACATGCACACTGACCCCCACCCTCTTCTGCACGCTGCGCGAGACAGAGGGGCCCTACAGCAGCAACACGATGAAGCTCCCTGGGTGCATGGAGCATATTTTTCTAGTGGGAGGAAAGAGGGAGTAGTGAGTAGATGATGAAGCTAGTATCAGCTGCTAAACTCGCTTTGAAACCTTAGGTTATGTGGGGACAAAAATAATAACTATATGTTAACGCTGAATCTTCTTAATCAGAAAACACGGTACTTAAATTCTACTATTTTCATTGCTTCGCTGGATTAGAAACACATCTCCTAAAGACAGCAATCATCTGTTAATAGTTAAGCAATCTCACTAATTTAATTATAGCCAACCGAGGAAGGGGTAAGATGGGAGCAGAACATACCAGAAAGGAAAACAATGGTAGGGAAACATACCACGTTGGCAAGTCATAGACACAAGGGAGGACGATGTCCTCGCACACCTGTAAACGTATTTAGTGTGGCCAAGGCGTAGGGGATGTTGCAGCAAGAGGGAAAAGTAAGCAGTAACTAGATCATAAAGCCCTGTCTGCCCGACTGAGGAACTTGGACGTTATTAACAAGGGAGATTTTCATCCTGTCATCCAGATGATCAAATGTTCATATTAGAAAGATGAATCTGGCAGCAGAGTGGGGAATGGTCAGGAGTGGGGGCAAAGTTGGAGATGGGGGTTAATCACAAGGCTGCTGCAATTGTCCAGAGGAGAAGTGATGCGGGTCTGAGCTAAGGCAGAGTCAGTGTTGACGGACATGAGCTAAATTAAGGAAGGCAGAATCCTTGGGGGTCTAGTAATTAACAGGGTATGGAGCCTCTGTCAGATGCTCCAGTGAGAGGGGCGCTCGTTTTCAAGATGGAGACCCTAAGGAGGAACATATTTAAAAAGCCAAATTAACCAAGACCAAATTAGGGTGTTTGAGATATGTGAGGGACAAATAAATGGGTGTCTTCAGGAGGCAGCTGCATCTATGAGTTTAGAGCTCAGCAGAGTTGGGGACTGGGAATCACTGAATCCAGGGCCGTCTGGGTGACTGAGGAAGCTATGGGAGTATCTGAGGAGAGAACTGAGGAGAGAAGCAGGAACTGATGAGAAGAGAAGAGAATATTCACACTGAGGTGCAGCCAGAGAAGAGAATATTCACACTGAGGTGCAGCCAGAGAAGAGAATATTCACACTGAGGTGCAGCCAGAGAAGAGAATATTCACACTGAGGTGCAGCCAGAGAAGAGCCCCCTCAAAAAAAAAGACCAAGAAGGAGTTGCAGGGATAAAGGGAGAGCAGGGTTCTGGAAAGCTAGGGGATTTGTAAGCAGAAGGGAGTGGGCAACTGTCAATCACAACAAGAGTTTGTGATATGGAGCCTGAAAATTGTCTGCTGTTCAGCGACGGCAAAGCCTGTGGCCACCTTCCGCAGAGAACTTGTAGAATGTGTGTGGCACGGGGCTGAGGATGGGGGCTGTGTACAGGGATGAGGAGGCAGGACATTATAAAAGGTTAAAGAAAAGGTGAGGGATTAAAGAGTGGAGACAAT
This sequence comes from Panthera tigris, assembly GCF_018350195.1. Classification (NCBI taxonomy): domain Eukaryota; kingdom Metazoa; phylum Chordata; class Mammalia; order Carnivora; family Felidae; genus Panthera; species Panthera tigris. The sequence continues at coordinate 225,086,209 of NC_056660.1, forward strand.
GTTTGGAGAGAACACTCAAGAATGTTGACTCTGAAAATAACGAAAGTGAATAGAACTAGGGATGGAATCAAGAAAGCACCCTCTCCTTTGCCAGTGGGAGAGGCTTCAGGTGATTATTTTAAGCTGAAGCTAATGGCGGGGGGTGGAGGAGGGAGAGGGAGAGAGAGAGAGAGGGAAATATTTCAGAGAAAAAGGGACTCTGGCTCCCAGAGGCAGGGGGAGATACAGGTCCAGAGCAGAGAGGGAGTGGCTTTCAACTGAAGGCAAACAACTTTTTCGATTAAAATGGAGTGAAGAAGGTGTGATGTTTAATTTTATGTGTCAGCTTCAGTGGGCTAAAGGGTGTCCAGGTAACTGGTCAAACATTGTTTTGGGGTGTGCCCATGGGAATGTCTCTAGGAGAGATTAGCATTTGAGTCAGTAGGCTGAGTAAATGAGATTGCCTTCACTAATGTGGGGTGGCAGGTGGCTGTGGGGGGGGGGGTACATCATCCAGCCCATTGAGGGCCTGCCTACAACGAAAAGGCAGAGGAAGGTTGAATCACTCTCTTTTTTGCTGGAACCGAGACACCTATCCTTTGCCCTTGGACATTGGTACCTCTGGTTCTCAGGTTTTAGGACATAGACTGGAACTTACACCATCAGTCTGATTCTCAGGCCGTCAGACTCGGAATTTACCACTGGCTTCGCTGGTTCTTCTCGCAGAGGGCAGACTGTAGAACTTCTCAGCCTCCATAACTATGTGAGCCAACCCCTCCAATAAATCTCCTCCTCTCTCTAATGTAGATATACAGATCTATAGCTATAGCTATATCTGTCTCCTGTTGGTTCTGTTTCTCTGGAGAACCCCGACCGATACAGGAGGTGTGGCTGTGTTTGTGGGCTGGGAAAGCTAGAAGCCAGCGGAACTCAATGCTCGTGGGTTCTGTTTTCACTCTGAAGTAGGAGGAAGGGTCAAATGCCAAGTAACGATGATAGTATGTGTTATTTGGGATGGGAGGAGAGGAGGAAAATGTGAAGGGCCAAAAAAGAGATGGATATAATTTTGACTAATGTGTAGGACAAGGTTTTGTGGAGGAGGCAGATTTGGCCCCACTGTGGACAAGATGGAGGAAGACGGTGAAGGAAGAGGAAGTTCCGGGAAGGGGACTACAATGAGAAGAAGAAAGAAACTGAAGAGTGAAGGTCATTTCAAGATCGCCCATTCACAGAACTGAGAATGTTGGTTAGATAGCAGGATGCATGAAGGCAATTATACAGATATAATAATGACAAATGTTATGTTTATTTATGCGTCTATAGAATCCAACCTGGCTCCTGGCACAAATATGGGTCCTCAATACATGTGTGTTAAGTGAATGAGAGCAACTTCATTTGCTGTACCACAAATTAGAAAAATTAAAAGGAGTGTCCAAGGGCAGCCAATGGATGCTAATTTCCTTTTTTTTTTAATAGCAAAATATTGGGGCACCTGGGTGGCTCAGTTGGCTAAGCGTCTGACTCTTGAGCTCAGGTCAGGATCTCAGGATTCCTGAGGTCAAGCCCCACATCAGGCTCCACGCTGTCAGCATGGACTCTCTCTCTCCCCCCCTCTCTCTCTGTCCCTCCCCATTTGCATGCATTCTGTCTCTCTCAAAATAAATAAATAAACTTAAAAATAAATAAAATAGAAAAATATCATTACATTTCGTTTTCCATCTATGGAGATGCTCTAGTCACTATTGCTATACAACAAACTATCCCAAAACTTAGTGGGTTAAAACAGCAACCTTTCAAAAGGTGAAGGTCACTGATTCTGTAGGCAAGGAATTCGCACATGGCTCAGCTGGGTAATCCTTCTGCTTCTGGTGACTTTGAGGTTACTTAGTGGTACTCAGTTAGCAGATGGGCTAGTCTGAGGGTCCACAATGCTAAACATCCTATAATGCATGGGACATCCCCCACCCACTCTTCCTCACAAATGATTTTTCAGCCCAAAGTGTCAACAGTGCGAATGTTGAGAAATTCTGCGGTAGATCCTGGGACCCAAGAGAAACAGACAGCGGCTGCAAAACCTTCTGAAGTCATGCAGAGGGTCACTTCTCCTCCACTGTATTAGTTACAGGATGTTCACAAAGCCAGTCTAGGGAAAGGGACCAGACTCTACCTCTTGATGGGGGTGGGGGTGGGGGGTGGGGATTAGCAAGGCTTCATTGTGCTACATCATGTGGACAGCACAATTTTGGTAAATGCAGTTTACTAGGACAGAGATGGAAGCACAAAACAGATGAGGAGGCAGTATTTAATGCCAGAGAAGTTGGAGTCCAGAATATATGTAGAATGCGGACGGGAAATGGAATGGACCCAATGTGCTTCACAGAAAAAGTGTGCTTCCAATAGGAAAGCTGAGAGAGAAAACTGCCTCTCCCCCATCTGGAATTGTCCAGTTGACAAGCGACAAATCAGTGGTGGGTGGGCCTATCAGGAAGAATTGGGCTTCCCCTTCTGCTAGTTCCTTGGGACATCACAGTCTAGGGTCTTTACTGATGCTGAGGTCACTGAGCTTAAGCCATCAATACTTTCACCAGGGATACTCACTCTCTGAGCTCTTGGTACCCATGGAGATTATTGAGAACAGTTCTTTGGTTTGTGTTCATTCTTGTTACCCTCCCCTTAGGGCCAGATCACCCGTGAGGCCAAACCTCTGAACCTCTACTCTGCCTTCCGTCAACATGAATTCTTTTGTAAAAAGCTCCTTGGGCCTTTATGTAAAGTCACCAACCTGTCAAATTGGATTTTCAGTTGTATTTTGCTTATTAAAAACATTTTTTTTGTACTGAATCTTTAAAAGACACTTAAACAAGTTGTCAGTATCTCAAAATTAGAAATTTTGCATAGAATAAAAGAATTTGTTTTTGCTACTTTTGCAAGCCTGGAAGATCCAGATACATTGGACCCACAATTTTGACAGCAACAATTGTTGGAATCAGGTAGCAACTGCCTTGGAGATACTTTGTGGTGGAAAAAGTCTGTGAAGTACAAGCGAGAGTCCTCATCTTAGGAATTCCCAATGCATGGTGGCATATTATCCCCTCTGGCGAGCCCCGAATCATGCCGATAGTAATGATAATGATAATAATCACGGTGTAATTTTGTTTAATGGAGCATTTTCCAATGGGCAAGAAAAATTTTCTTTAAAAAAAAAATGACTTTGAGACAGGTAGAAGCAAAATGTAAGCAGGCCCTCGTGAAAGCCTATGCTTTGGACTTCATGAAAATACCTGAATTGGGGATCTTTGGTACATGGCATATATATATATATATATATATATATATATATATATATATACACACGCCCTAGTGACTTGTTTGGCTAATAGGGGAATAACAAATATGACACATGCATAGATTTAAAATTCCTATGTATTATGTCTTGCCCTTACTTCCTTAGAATTCTGAGACCACCATTTGAATAACCTGAGCTAGCCTGCCAGAGAGGCCAGGGGGTGGAGAACTGAGTTGTCCCAGCCTACAAACCAAGCCAACTGGTAGACTCATGTACGAGCTCTCTGGGACCAGCCACTCTACAGACACTTTTCCAAATAACCACAAATACATACACAAACCCAGCTGACACCACCTGGAACGGCTAAATCTTCCCAGCTGAGCCCTGCCCGAAACGCCAACACGCAGCATCATGAGCAAATAAGTGGTCGCCATTTCAGGTTGCAACTTTTGGGATTGAACAGCAATGGAAGACAGACACGTATCACCATCTGAAATTATGTAGGATGATTGGCTTAGTCACTGCCCTCGCTCCTAGGATTTAGCCTAGCGAAGGCAGGAACGTAGCCTCATTTACACTGTGGTTGGCAAGCTTAGAACACAGTCCGGAAGCCACCTATGGAAACCCTCAGGAAATATTAGTTGAATGAATGAAAATCGCCTGAGAATCTCTCATGAAGCAGCCTCATGTGTGCTCCTCCACCTTCTGGAGAAAGGGAAGAGAAGGAGGCGCCCTCAGGAGAAGTGAGGGGATTATAAGTCTGGGTGATTTGGAGTAAACAGTGCTTGACATTTTTTTTTAAGCGTGGAAAATTTCAATCTGCACAAGAGTGGAGAGACTGGTTTTAATACGCTCCTCCTGAACTTGAACTCCTTCTTCAACAATCATACATTTATGACCAATATTATTTCATTTATTCTGAGTGAAAACATTTCTGGAATATCTGAATATGGCCACCCCATCTGATACAAGGTGTGTGTGTCTGTTTTTTTAATTCAGTTGATTCTTAAGTCTATTAGAGAGAAAAATGACTTGAAGTCCTTTTAATTTTTTCCTGAATACAATATTACAAATGAAGCAGCCAGGCTTACTCATTAAATTCCAATCCTCTCAAAAATCTTGGCATACTATTTTAAAGACTACTATATATTAGCTGCACATTATGAACTCAGTCCAGCAGTCTGAATAAAGACAAAACTCCCATTTGGATGAGAAAAAAAAAAAGCAATTAAATGTAACTGGTAAAGAGGAAGAAATGGGAAAAAAATATGAGATTAAGACCAAGATTATTTTTTTTATGTGAAATCATCAACACAGGTGAAATTATTTCAAAGATCAAAGGACTGACATTTTGTAAGGAAGCCAAAGAATGTACTATATTTGCTCTGTGGGTCTACACATATGGCGTCCTGGGCTTTTCTCCCCTCGACTGGACAGGCTCTTTTAATGTAATCAGTTCAAGTTCTGAATCAAGTTTCATTTCAAAGGAGGAGCAGTAGAGCACCAGTCCTTTATTATGCAAAACTATTTTACTATCTAATGAATTTACTGTCAAGATATCTCTGCAGGCAATGTTGCTTCCCCCTTTTTTTTTAACAGTCTTTTTTTCAGTTTATAAAATTGCATGAGAATCTCAGGAACAGAACCTCTGAGATCGTAAAAGCCATATTATTCCTGCCTCAATTTTTACTATTAACATAGACAAACAAAAGAGTTGAGACAAAACTTGGGCATAAAATATAGGTAATTGTATCATGCACCCTCATTAAGACTTTAATTATTGTAATTTTGAAATTATGCATATGATCAAATACCAAATGTTACGAAGAACGTATAGTAAAAAGTAGCCCTATATGCCCCCTTTGCCCACCTGTCCCAGAGTGCCTTTTCCAAGAGTCAACGATCCAAGTTGTTTCTTACACCTTTGTTGAGATATTCAGTGCACACACAACCATTGAGTAGGTGCCTCTGTTTTACCTTTCTCACTCAGATAATAACACAGTATAAACACTCTCCAACACTGTTTTCTATTCCCACCATATCCAGCACATCTTGGCAATCATCCCATGTTAGAATGACTGGTGCTTCCTCACGGTTTTCAACATTGCATAGGATTCCATTATATGATGTATTATAATTTATATTATCATTCCTCTATTGATGGATATTTAAGCTGTTTTACTCTTTAGCTGCTGTAGAAAGTGCCACAGTTAATAGTCTACTACTCTGTCTTTAAGTTTCTGTGTAAGTATATCTGTAGGATAAAAGCCCTCAGGGGCACCTGGGTGGCTCAGTCGGTTGAACGTCCCACCTCAGCTCAGGTCACGATCTCACGGTTTGTGAGTTCAAGCCCTGCATCGGGCTCTGTGCTGACAGCTCAGAGCTTGGAGCCTGCTTCAGATTCTGTGTCTCCCTCTCTCTCTCCCCCTCACCTACTCATGCTCTGTCTCTCTCTGTCTCAAAAATAAATAAAAACATTAAAAAAATTTTTTTAAAAAGCCCTCCAATAGAACTGCTGAGACAAAAGGTATACATGTTTTAAATTTTCATACATATTGACAACTTTTAGGGGGATTATATAAAAATTATACCACCAATAATAATATACCATGTGCCTATTTCTCCAAAATCTTGCCCAATCAGGGTGCCACATAATTTTGACAATATAAGTAAGAAATGGTATCTTTTAAAAATTTTTTTTGATGTTTACTTATTTTTGAGACAGAAAGAGACAGAGTGTGAGTGGGGGAGGGGCAGAGAGAGAGGGAGACACAGAATCCGAAACAGGCTCCAGGCTGCGAGCCGTCAGCACAGAGCCCGATGCAGGGCTCGAACTCACAGACTGTGAGATCATGACCAGAGCCGAAGTCTGACGCTTAACCGAGTGAGCCACCCAGGCGCCCCAGAAATGGTATCTTATTATAGTTTTCATTTGCAATCTCTTATTTTGAGGTGACTTTCTTTTCATAAGCATGAAAAAGTTTATATCTCCTTTCTGAGAATTACCTACTCATGACCTTTGCCTGTGTGCATAAGATTATTGGTTTCTTACTTCTTAATAATTTGTAATAAATCAGTAGTATTTATAGTAACCATTAAATATATTTATATAATTAGAGACACTATCCTCTATGTGAATATTGCCAATATTTTTTGCAGTTTGCTATTTGTTGGTTGACTTTGATCATGTTGTGGTGGAATTTTTTTATATGATTATTTTATAAGCAACCTATTCTATCTTTGAAGGTCTCTGTCTGGGAGTCAACACTATAAAGTATATATCATATTTGTTCTGAGAATTCAGATTTAACCTAAATTTTTAAAAACTGTTTGCTAGGGGCCATGCATGCCAACATGCTTTCTAGGTGAAACGGGAGAAGATTCTAGCAGCAACCAGTGGACAGTGAGCACACTCAAGTAGAATCTGACCACAAGAGAGTTGATCTTTGAAAAGGTTCTACATCTTAGATGACAGGGAACGTAGCATTTAAGATACAGGATAAGAGTCTCCATTTAAAAATATTTACTCTGAGGGGCTCCTGGGTGGCTCAGTCAGTTGAGCGCCCAACCCTTGATTTTGGCTGATGATCCCAGGATCATGGGATTGAGCCCCGTGTCTGCCTCTGTGCTGAGCGTAGAGCCTGTTTAAGATTCTCTCTCTCCCTCTGCCTCTCTCTCCCACTCACACATGCACTCTCTCTCTCTCTCTCTCTCTCTCTAAAATAAAAACAAATAAATAGATAAACATTTAAAAAATATTTGCTATGAAAAACAGAGGTTAATTTGGAGAAATATTTGCTTCCATGATCAATGAAATGTAAGGATAGATGAATTCCGGGAAATAAGAGACCGATGACAAGATGAAAACCCCAGTCTTGCATGAGTTGGGATGTACCTGAGAGGTGGGTGGAGATAAAAAGATAACTGGTGAGACAGAGAGGGTTGAAAACAATGTCAAGACAAAATTATGGAGGTAAACTTGTCGTTGGAAGACTAATTGGTACTGTAGAAAAAACAAATCATGAGGTGAAAGAGAACGTAAATATTTCAGAATACACAGGGAAAGGACAAAAAGAGAATAAAAATGAGCCAAAAGAAAATGAAAATAGAGGAGGAAACACAGAAATGGAAAGCCGCTGATGTTGATGAAGACGCTAGAAGAGGTGAGAGTAACAAGAATGAGGACAGTGTCGCGTTCAGATTTCTTCACTGCAAGCTGAAGAAAACAATTCTGGGTCACTTCACCAGAGAGAAGAATTTACTTACAAGTAGTGGTTAGCTCACAATATCTCTAAGAAGCTTCCAGAAGCAGGCTTGACGACTTGGGAACCAGGAAGCAGGCACATCGTTAGGCAAAGATGTTGCTGCCTGGACCTCAGAAGTACTGAACGCGGGATCCAGAATGCCCCCACTTCCTGCCGCACCGTGTGCTTGGGTGTAGCTGCTCCCACTGCTTTTTCCCATGAGTGGCTTTTGTTTCAAAGTCTGCAGTGGTACATCTAAGTGGGTAAGTGTAGACCATATCCCTGTATCCCCGACGCTAGGAAGGCAGTGAATATGTGGTGACTGCCATTGTCACTTTCTGTAGAGGTGCACAGGCTTTTCCAAATGAGAGAAACTTCAAACATGAAAAAAAAAAGAGCATGCGACTCTTGATCTCAGGGTCCTGAATTTGAGAACCACATTGGGTATGAAGCCTACTTTAAAAGAAGAAGAAGAAGGAGGAGGAGGAGGAGGAGGAGGAGGAGGAGGAGGAGGAGAAGAAGAAGAAGAAGAAGAAGAAGAAGAAGAAGAAGAAGAAGAAGAAGAAGAAAAAGAAGAAGAAGAAGAAGAAGAAGAAGAAGAAGAAGAAGAAGAAGAGGAAGAAGAAGCCGCCTAGATGGATTAGGTTGGATTTAGAGACATGTTTCTAATGAAGAGAATACAATAAAAGTGATGGGATATCCCTTCCAAGATTAGGTTACAAGAGACTGACTGCCTCCTTGCTGGACTCTCTCTCCCTGGCTCCTGTCACTTACTCATTTGATGACACAAGCTGTGACGTGGAGCTGTTGAACATCCAGTGGAAAAACGGAATCCTGCCAACAGTTACAGGAGTGGGCTTGGAGGCAGATACTTTCCCAGTTGAACCTTGAGATGAGTCCCATCCGAGCTGACACCATGACTGCATCCTGGAAGAGATTCTGAGTCAGAGCCTCCCAGCTGAGCCACAGAAATGATGAGATAGGATATGTTGTAGTGTTTTTTTTAAATATCTGTTCATTTTTGAGAGAGAGACAGAGACAGAGAATGAGTGAGGAGGGGCAGAGAGAGAGGAAGACACAGAAACCGAAGCAGGCTCCAGGCTCTGAGCTATCAGCACAGAGCCTGATGTGGGGCTTGAACTCAAGAACCGTGAGATCGTGACCTGAGCTGAAGTCAGATGCTTGACCAACTGAGCCACCCAGGCGCCCCAGTGTAGGTTGTTTTAATCTGCTAGGTTTTATAGAGTTTGTTATCAAGCAATAAAAAACCAGTAAAAACAAAACAAAACCCTAACTACTTCCTAATGATTCTTAGATCAAGAGTTAACCAAAACTAAAACTATTGATTCCTCAGGAAAAAAAAAAAAACAGCGATGAAATAAATCACGTATCAAAATAAATAGGTGAGCTTTGACTTCTGACCTCAACGGTAGAGTCTGTGGCTGACCAGTACCTCAGTGAGAACAACCAAAGCTGGTTGCATTAAAAAAAAAAAAAAAAAAAAAGATTCTATCTGAAGGTTCCAGAGACTGCAGACGCAGCCTGGAAGTAAGGGGCCAAGCTCCCGGAGAGAGGCCAACTTATTGGCTTGGATTTCTGCCAAGGCTGGGAACTGAGGGGCTAATATCCTGGACAGAAAGAAGAAGATGGAAGCCGGTAGGTGAAGTATTTCCCTTTCCTTGCCCTCCCCTCCCCCATAAAGACCTTGCAGAGGTGCAGTTGGCCTGAAGCAAGCCCACCTGCAGGGCGCCATTTCTGCAGCCAGGCTCCCAGGGACCCTCCTGACAACGGTGCCTCATTCCTGCTCCTGGGAATGCTAATTCCTAATAAAGTAATAGCTCATAAGCCCCTCCGCCTGAGGCTTTGCTCGGCATTGAAACCAGACTCCAAACAAATGAACAGAAACTAAAACATTTTTAAGACACCAACAACAGCTAATTAGGAAACATAATGGGAAAAGCACCCCGTACGTTTTATTGGGTTGTGTTTTCATTATCAGTTAAACATATTTTCTAATTGCCATTGTGATTGCTCCTTCAGAACCATAAATTGATACACGTGATGTGCTAAAAGGTATATGGTACACACTGTATAAGTGCTGGCTTTTATTCTTGAAAAGCATAAAGATAACATATCCATAACGGTACATGTATGTACATATTAACATACAGTATTACAAGTAAAAGGAAACTTACTGTGTATATGGCAAACAAAATAATAAAACAGATGGCATTAATGCAGTGCCCTCTCTGTCTTATAGGACAATACCATGTACTTTTATCCACACTTTATAAATGAGGAAACTGAGGCACAGTCATTTGTCCAGGTCATACAATTGGTAAGTGACAGAGCCTAAATGTGAACACAGGCACATCTGACCATTGATAACGGTCCAGTTTAGATAATGAGAGGCATAATAAAGACTTTTTCTTTTTCAAACCCTATTAAAATATAATAAGAAATCTCTAAGTAAATCCATAAGAGACTGGAAAGCCAGTGGGGGTGCTAATGGCGTAATAAAACAGGAAATTCTGGAACATAGAAAGCAACTGGTAATTGAGTGATGGATATGCTAACAGAGCTGAGAACCTACAACCTGAGGACACTGTAACTTGAGCTCAAAAAAAAAAAAAAAGCGGGAATGGGAGAAAGCATGGGCTGAGCAGGTGAGCCTTCTAAGCAAGGTTCCTCAGGAGCCCAAGTTTCCAAGAACCCCCGAGGGATGTGGAGATCTCACATCACAAGCACGGACAGTCTGTCTCGCTCTGTGTCTGTGGGTCTGTCTGTCCTCGTGCCTCCCTTCTCCATGCTCTCCTGTCTCCCTTCCTCCTGCCCTCACCCATCCCCACACCCCACTCAGCACCAAATGCTGTGTCGAATAGAAAACATAAACGAAACAAAGGTCATTCCAGGGGTGCCGGGCTGACTCAGTTGGAAGAATATGTGACTCTTGATCTTGGGGTCATGGGTTTGAGCCTCACTTTGGGTGTAGAGATTACTTGAATAAATAAAGATTATGGAAGAAGAAAAAGGTCATTCCAAATTACTATAAGCTAAATAATTATTTTAATTACATTATATATTATGTAGAATATATAGTTCTTATATAAACACTACACATATATTAAAAGATACAAACTTTACACATAAAAGTGTATATTATATAAATATAATAGTAAATAAGCTTAATAATAATAATTAGCATGTTTAAAGAGTTTCAATATAAAGCTGAATGAACACAAATCCAACAGACTCATTGAGCGATTTTCACACTCTTAAAAATCGGCACATCAAGGAAAGAAAAGCCCATTTACAATGTACATATGACTTTGCCCTAAACAAAATAAGAATATGAAGTCTTTTCAAGCGCTTATGAAAAAAAATGACAAATGTTCACCACAAGCACTATGTTGCAAAGGAAATCTTACATGTTCCAAAGCAGAGAAATCATGCTGGCCCCATCTTCAGTCCACAATGATGTAAAAGCAAAAATAAGTGATAAAAAGCGTGCTCTTCTCTTAAATATATTGTCCTTGAAAGTTTTTTAAGTCATTAAAGAATACCATTTGAGAGAAAAAAAATTAAAATAGAAACGACATTCTATTTAGAATTGAATGAAAACGCTCAATGGGTTGCTGCCAAGACACTGCTTCCAACCATTGTTTCTAGTTTTTGAAATAGAGCAATGACAGCAAAAAGAAAGCACAATTAAATTAATTAAATCGAAACTTTAATTTTTGGAAAGTAGCAAATGAGATAGTACAAATAAAACATTAGGTCGGAGGACATAATTATAAACATTTTTTTAAATAAGATATGAAACTTCGAATCGTTGTCTTTGAAAGTCTACATGAAAAGGGTAATTTTCTTAAAATTTTTTTTTTTTAACATTTATTTATTTTTGAGACAGAGAGAGACAGAGCATGAACGGGGGAGGGGCAGAGAGAGAGGGAGACACAGAATCGGAAGCAGGCTCCAGGCTCTGAGCTGTCAGCCCAGAGCCTGACACGGGGCTCGACGCGGGGCTCGAACCCACGGACTGTGAGATCGTGACCTGAGCTGAAGTCGGACGCTCAACCGACTGAGCCACCCAGGCGCCCCGAAAAGGGTAATGTTCTAAGGAAATACAAGACGGAGGAAGAAACCTCAAATAAGAGGGGTTAACAATGTAAGGACAAAAACCTCACAAAGAGAGAGAGCAAAAAAGTATTTGCTATGCATGTAGCATTAGGGATTAATACCCAACCTATATAAAGTATTCTTATAAGACACTTAAAAGAAAACTCAAAATTAAAACACACACACACACACACACACACGCACGCACACACACACACATTCAAGAGATGGGGTGGGGGACACCTCAGTCACTTAAGCATCTGACTTCAGCTGAGGCCACGATCTCTTGGTTCCTGAGTTCGAGCCGCCCCACATCCAGCTCTGTGCTGACAGCTCGGAGCTTGGAGCCTGTTGCAGACTTTGTGTCTCCCCCTCTTTCTGCCCCTCCCCTGCTCATGCTCTGCCTCTCTCTCACTCCCCAAAATAAATAAACATTTAAAAAACTTTTTTTAAAGTAAAAAAAAAAAAAAAAGATAGGGGCTCCCAGCTGGCTCAGTCGGTAGAGCATGTGATTTTTGATCTTGGGGTTATGAGGTTGAACCCCACGTTAGGTGTAGAGATTACTAAAAAAAATGAATAAAAACTAAAAAAAAATCTTAAAAAATAAAAATAAATTTAAAAATATTCACAAGATATAAATATGTTATTCACAGAAAAGGGGATAATGAACAATAAACCGATAGAAAATAATGCAACCTCACTGGGCATCAGGAATATGCAAATTAAAACCAGAAGACTACTTCTGTGCTCTTTCTCACCACATTATAATTTAAAACGTTCAAATGATGGCTCATATCCTGTTCTTTTGGACGTGAAGGGAAACATATAGGTGGAAGATAAATTGATAAACCAGTTTGCAATGTATGTGGGCAGCATCTATCAAAATTCAAACTCCGCCATCTATCTTTTATTGTAGATTTCTACTTCTAGAGACTTCCTGTTTGGAAATATTCAAACAAAATGTATTAGTAGAAACATCCTATAAGAAACAATGGACAACTTACGTTGTTACACAGAGTAAAGCACATTCAAAAATATGAACAGCCCTACAGCTTTAAAAAGAATGATATGCAAAGTATTATGGAAAGAGATATTTAACGTCATTCTATTTATTTATTTATTGTTTTATGAAAAAAAACATTTAATGCAATTTTAAATCTCTTTTTAAAGCTCCATTTGGCAATGGTATCAAAAGTCTCTAAAACTTTCATCTTCTTCCTGCTGTCATCTTGGATCTCCCAACGTGCCCTGTTAAGCCACAGACACCGTTCCTGCCACGCAGCCGCAGTTGCACAGTCCTAGGCTGGGACAGGGTCGGAACAGAACCTGATAGTTGTGAATCCATTTAGGAGCTGCAGGAACAGGATTCCACACAGGCAAGCCCCACTGGCAACAATGCCTGAAATAGATGGTCCAGTCAGTAAAAGCAAAGCAAAGGAAGTCTTGGGAGGCCATGTCCACACCAAGTCCTCAACAGGCTACAGAAGTTACTGGAGTAGCCTCCCAAATTCTTAGAGTTCTTAGAATGTGCCCTTTGTCATCACAAGGCCACATGTCTATAAAAGCCCAGCCTCAGACACCTACATAATTTTAGGGGAAGAAGCCAAGGTCAAGGGTCTGTCTCAGCAAGCATAGCTAGCAGCTGCTGAGAAATTCAAAATTCAAGTGAGGCTGTTTAGAACCTTCCAGAAAAAGAGAGACTCCAAGTGCCTAAGAGGAGAGTGAATGGAAGGAAGTTAATGAAACAGATGTGAACATTCAGGCCCTGGAACTGATCGTGTCATAAGCAAATGTGTCGAGCGCAAAGGCAGTTGGCGCCCCGCAGAACAGCAGTAATGACACTGTGAGTGTTATTATGGAATTAACAATGAGGCCATCCAAATAGAAGGGCTCTTCCTTCTTTCGGTGTTTCAAAAGAGCGACTTAGCTTGGTTTTACATCTGTGCCGTTTTCCACCATTGATACAAGTACAGTTTCTGTTCCAAACTGTTTGGCCTATTCCTTCTAATGCTGTGAATCTTCTTTAGGAAATGATCATAAAACACAAAGAAAAAAAATTCTATACTTATGCTTATACACATATTATTAAAATATAAAAAAAAAACAAAACAAACAACCAAGCAAAAACAAACAGTGACAAACACAGAAAAAAAGAAAAGCGAGCAATACTGTAACTGTCCCAGGAGAAAATAAACAGGATCTCCATAGAATGCGGTGTGACCTCGATGTGAGGTCTTCGAGTGCAATGGTCGAGAAAGAATTCTTCAGACGGTTGACAGTGCAAAGAAGTGCTTTTGTTATAGCGTGGGGACAGGACCCCTGGGCAGAAATGGCTGCACTGGGGTTGTGGGGAGTGACTGCTCATATAGGGTTTTTTATCCTGTGGAGGAGAAAGTGATGTTAGGGCTCCAGGACATTGACTGTACAGGTTCCTGGAGGTCTGTTACTCAGATTGTGCTTTTCTTGTAAAGCGTTAAGACCATGACAAACTCTGATCGAGTTTCTGTCCTGCATGACCGCAAATCTTTATCAGTTGACCATTTGTTGCTCCCCTGCCTTTGTTCCTGGGCAGACCTGAGGGACGTCACAGGTAGCCCACCTTTGGTGTGTGTGGGGGGGGGTGGTATGTGGGTGTCAGTTTGCCTTTTGCCCTTTCTTCAATCTCACCATTAAAAAGTCTATTTTAGGAGCTCCTGGGTGGCTCAGTCAGTTGAGCATTCGACTTTGGCTCAGGTCATGATCTCACGGTTTGTGAGTTTGAGCCCCGCGTCGGGCTCTGTGCTGTCAGCTCGGAGGCTGGAGCCTGCTTCAGATACTGTGTCTCCTTCTGTCTCTACCCGTCCCCTGCTTGTGCTCTGTCTCTCTCTGTCTCTCAAAAATAAAATGTCAAAAAAATTTTTTTTAAGTCCGTTTTAGAAGGATATGAGAAAATGATCAAAATATAGTGTCTGTAGAGTAGACTTCCATTAGCTGAGCCATATCTTTGGGAGGACTGCAGGGCTTAGTTAATTCACTAAATTAGGAAAACTTTCTGTTAAGTCTGCATTCCTAAAGACTAGCCTGTGGAGATTTCTTACTACGTTAAGGGTGTTCTTATTATGATAAAGGTGTTCTTAGTCCTGTGTCCCCTCCTCTAGGCTTCAGTTAATCTCTGGCTCACTCCCCAACTCTGTACTCTCACCTAAACCCCTCTTCTTTGTCTTTCTGAAGAGGATTGGGGGAAGGGCTCAGATGCTTCTGGCCCTTCAGGGAGAAGCATTTATGACAGAAAGAGAAAGCATTTATTTGTCTACCCTAACTTCTGGCTCAGTAGCAGAGACACCCCTTTGGCTCCTTGTCTGTCACATTGTTATTCCAATGGAGACTGTGGCTCTTTTCCTGCTCTTTCCAAAGATCCCTCCTAGGAAGGCATTTCTGGAGTGGAGAGAAAAGCTCCTATCCTACGTACTTATGTTTGGGTAATAGAATCGGTAGTCACTGTTTTATTTTTTTCATTTGTTTTCTGTATTTTTCAACATTTCAACAGATAACATATGTAGGGAAGGAAAGGTAATTTTTTCCTCTACTCTTCTAGGTTCTTGGTGGAGAAGGCCCCTGGATAGAAGATTAACAAGAGAAAAACAAACAGAAGTTTATTCTGGTATACATGGAGGGACCCAGGAAAACATCATCTTAAGGCTTAAGACAGAAGGATGCTGGGGGGAGGTGACCAGGAAAAGCTCAGGAAACAAGGTGAGGCTTGTTACATAGATCTAAACTGAAGCCTTCCCCATTGCCAAGATTCTCAGGATTTAGAGTTGGCCTTGTGTTACCAGAGGGAAACATCCTTACACATGCAGATTTCCCTTGTAAATGTAAATGCCCCTTAAGAAAGGGTAGCCTCTTGGTTTTCAGGGCTTTTGCTGTGGCTGAAGTTTCTTCAAAAATAAAAGTTAAGGGGCACCTGGGTGAGCATCCGGGCTCAGGTCATGATCTCACGGCTCCTGAGTTCGAGCCCTGTGTGGGGCTCTGTGCTGACAGCTCAGAGCCTGGAGCCTGCTTCGGATTCTGTGTCTCCCTCTCTCTCTGCCCCTAACCCACTCGCATTCTGTCTCTGTCTCTCTCAAAAATAAATAAACAAAAAAAAAATTTTTTTTTGAATAAGAAAAGTTAAAAAATCAGTCCCAGATCATCTTTATGCCAAAGAGGCATATTTTGGGGTGGAATGTTTGGCTCCCCTTCTTATAAAAAAATCTGCAAAAAAAAAAAATCAGTCATTACAATTTTTTCTTTTTGTCTTAAGAGTTACTAACATGATATTGGATGATAAAGGATTTCTTCTGAGTGTTTTGTATTTATGTATTTATGTATTTATTTATGTACTTATTTATTTTTGAGACACCCCAACATATCTTTGTGATATCTCTCCTGATAGGATGAGGGCCCCCAAACGTGGGGTGACCCAACTGGGTGGAAGCTGGTGGGATGGGAGGTGAAAGGATTCACCCAGGGCAGAACAAAGGAAAGAGAAGTTTATTGAATGCACCACCACAGAGCTGCAGGCGAGACAGCAAAGCAGAGACTATCTGCCTCAAGGCAGTGAGTGAGGGTTGTATTTAAAGGGAGAAGGTGAGGCTGTATGGGGACTTATGGGATACTCCTTTTTTGGGCCTGTGCCTGGTTGTAAGTAGCCCATTGGTTAATTAGGGCCTGTGGATATTTTGGGTGGGTCACCTGATGGGCCTGTCTGTATTCAGCTGGAGAGGGGCTGGTTACTGTGGGCCCTTTTGCCTTGATCGGGTTTCCACTGCGCAAGCCTCTTGCCGAAAAGTGGCTTCTACCATCTCCAGACATGGACAAGTAGTCCTAGGGTTGGAAGATACAAGTGGGCAAAGTCGCTCCCTATTGAGAACCGCAGGATTAGGGCCAATTTTAGGTGTGTGTTGCCATTTTTCCATTATGATTTATAAAGGGATTACTCTCTGAAATATGAAAGTGAATACGCCTTTTACACCTGGATTTTTTTTTTTAAGAATACACAGATAAGAGCATAGGAAGTACCATACTCACTCGACTCGATGACCCTTCATTTCTGTTATTTTCTTTCCGCTAGTGGCATCCAAACACGATTTTGAAAGAGTGTGGCCATAATACTTGAAGCTATCAATCTCAAAGGGTCAGGCACGTCTCAGCCCCACCTCCCCAGTGCCCCATCCTAACACTCCCTGCTACTCAGGAGCAGAAGTGAAAATGAAGATGAAAGTCACGTTTACCTCTATTGAAAACAAGACATCAGGCCCCAAGTGGAGTCTCTTATGCTAAACCTCACATTGCCAATCCAAAACTTAATTATGGTTCCTGTTTTCCCAGAAATGGAGTCTTAAGCCTGTCAGTTAGGAATCTCCTGGTCAGCACCAGACGGGCTAACCCTGCTAGCCCCTAACAGAAAGTGACTTTGCAATAACCAGCCCACTTTTTGTTGCCCCGTATAACTTTCTTGCTCCTTCTACCCCTTCTGCCTGTCAGTCTTTCATTCTGCATAGCTTCTCAGAGCTCCTTTCTATCTGCTGGATTGGGTGCTACCAGATTGATTTTTGCTCACACTCAATATTTTTTACACGCCTCTGTTTATTTCCCATGCTCACTGCATCATTATTAACAATAGCCAAGAAATATAAATGGACACAGAAAGTGTATTCTATATATGCAACAGAATATCATTTGGCCTTAAAAAAGAAAGAAATTCTACCATTTGCAACAACATGGATAGACCTTGAGGATATTATGCTAAGTGAAATAAGTTAGGGAAAGACAAACCCTGTATGATCTTACTTGTATATGGAATCCAAAAATGTCCAGCTCACTTGTATATGGAATCCAAAAACGTCCACTCATAGAAGAGTGGTTACAAACTGAAGACTTTTGTTTTTTAAGTGGTGAAGCTACACTGATGATCTTAGCTGTCTCAAGCCACACAGGTTTCTTTTTGGTCTGCTATGAGTTAGATGACACGGGAGGCGTGTAGCAGAGTGGGTAAGGGGATGGGCTTGGGCATCACATTTCCCGGGGTGAAGAAGGCAGCCTCTGCTGCTTACTAGCTGCCCGGATGGGCACAACTCCTTTTCTCCGGTCCTACTTTCCCATCAGTAGAATGAGCATAATTGCACCTGCTTCATGGCACTGTGGCAAAGATTAAATAAATTAACGCATGTCCAGCGCTTGGAATGGTGCCTGACCCAGGAAATGGTCAATCCATTTCAGGTATCATTGGTTAAGTACAAGAGAATTGTTCATGTAGTTAAAGGTTCATTCATTTTTAACATAAATCTTCTTTCAAAGTGTTACAATCACGTCATTTCTCTGGTTCATGGGCTAAAACATTTTTGGCTCCCCATTACATACCAATGCATTTGTACTTAGCACTGGGAGCAAACCATAAATTTTGTATGTATATAAATGATCTGGCTTCAACCCCTTGTGATCTGCTGGCAGAGAAAGAAGCAGAGAGAGGAAGAGGAGGGAGCTTGTGTGATCCCCGCCCCACTTGGAGTTGGGGGAGGGGGAACTAAGGGGGCCTCCATGCCCAGCCTGGAGCCTGATACAAGTCTCCATCCTAGGACCCTGGGATCATGAGCTGAGTGGAAATCAAGAGTCTGTGCTCTCAACCAACTGAGCCACCCAGGCACTCCTCTGAGAAAAATTTTTTAATCTGGTTACATTAAGTGGTAAAAAGTTGTAATTTACCGTATTGGAAGGGAATCTTCTGAACATGTGCCTCATCAGTCTTTACAGGTTGCCCAGGCTGTTAACTTTTCTCAGGGACTCAAGCCCTTCATGGTGAATAACAGTGATTGCGCAAGACTACAAGACAAACATCCCCCCTGCCCCTCCGTGGCTTCATAAACTGTGTGCAAAGCTGTTTGCTCTTAAATGAACCCTTCCTGCTAAGATTTTTATTTTTATTTATTATTTTTTATAATACTCTATTTTTTTAAGTCATTTATTTATTATTTTTAGTAATCTGTACATGCAACCTGGGGCTGGAACTCATGGCTCTGAAATTAAGCATAGCATGCTCTTTCTAATGAGCCAGCCAGGTGCCCTACCGCCAAGGTTTTTCAATTATTGGGTTATATTCCTAGATTGGTTATTTGTAATTTGCTGTGGATAGGGAGATCAAGCATAGTAATTAGGATTATATTTAAAATCAAATACAACTTCTAGCGGCTTCACATGATAATGTGACTCTGTGGGGTGGGCTGTGGTGCTTTTCTGGAGGCTGATTTATTTCCTGGTTCTCAGGTGGTTCCAGGTCACGTTTGATGCAAGAGTGATTTCTTAGGAATTACATGGTCCAAACCCTTCTACAGTGATGTTTTTTCCAACAGAAGGAGTGCTCCTCTTCTAGCATTTCAGGAGCTAATAAGTTATCCTGCTTATCACTGTCTTCATTTTTTATGAACTTGAATCATTTCCTCAATCACCCTCCCTCGTCTCTCTGGTCTTCGTGCTTGAGTCTGATGCCGACAGCAGGTTCTGTGTCCTCTTGATTTTGTTAGTTGCTGAGATGGGCGTGTACCTGGCACACTCCTACCTAGCCTTCAAAGCCCAGTCCAAATGACCCACCCTGAGAAACTTTTTCTCAGGATAACCATCTTTCTCCCGCAGAACTGTTGCTATCTGTACCTCCTGCATGCTTTTAATCTCCCTGCTATAACTCTTAATCTGTGTAACATGTTTATGTCTATGTGCCTATCTTTTTAGTTGGACTATGGCTGTTTTGTGGTGAGGTCCATCCATCTCTCAAAGTCCTTTACCCAAAAAGTTGTCCCTTGGCAATTGCTGATTTTACAAAAAGATGGCGTTTTATGGTCTGTCCTCAATCCCTTTCTGACAATGCCCATGATTGTGGGAATCTCCCACCCACCCACCCACTTATCCCCCCCCGTCCCGCCCCGCCCCGCCCAGTATATTGAGCTCATGCTTGTAGCATCAAAGATTATTATTTATTTTTTTAATGTTTATTTTTCAGAGAGCGTGTAAGCTGGAGGAGGGGGGGAGGGGGATGGGGATCAGCGCCGATAACAGGAGACTGACATGGGCTCAACCTCACCAACTTTGAGATCATGACCTGTGCTGAAGTTGAACTCTGATGTATAACCGACTGAGCCACCCAGGTGCCCCAAAATAACACTTTTTACCTGTATTAACTTATGCCCCGTTATTCAAATTTTCCTGCATTTAAGAAGCCTTGTGCGTAGCTGCGGTTTATAACTCTTGGTTTTGCATTTCAGTATCTTGCAGAGTACAATTTCATATTGTTGGCCTAGCTGGGAAGGGCTACGTTTGGGAGTTCCAATGGACAGGAGGAAGGGGCTGACAAGTACTGCAAATCTAATGGG
The DNA here is from genome assembly GCF_018350195.1 of Panthera tigris. NCBI lineage: Eukaryota > Metazoa > Chordata > Mammalia > Carnivora > Felidae > Panthera > Panthera tigris. Next base: position 225,106,218 of record NC_056660.1, read on the forward strand.
CTAAAAGTCAAATTCCAAGATGCAGGGAGGGTTGTATCTGTTCATGTCTGTCAGTCATGTTCAGTCATTTCCCTGGAAACGACATTTCTCTTCCTTTGAGGAGTTGCTGTTGGACCGTCACAGCCGCGTCGTTGCGTTGAAGGTTAACTTCAGTGGTTGATCAGCAGCTCCTGGTGCAGACTGCGTCTATCATGGTCATTTCATGAAATTGTTAAAGTCTGGAGAAGGGGCGGGTTGGGGTAGAATTGGAAGTGGGATGTGGAATTTGTGATCTGGTGTAAACATGCAACTGTCTCCACCTCTTGTCTGAACGGGGACCCTCTGAAGGGAATGGGAGCAGACTAGTACCCCTCATGGAGGCGGGGGCCCTGGAGAAGAAAGAGGGAGCCTAGGATTTTATGGGAAAGCAACCAGGGTTCAGGTCAGTACCTGGTTGAAGCCAAGCTCCAGCAGGGCATCCTTGTAGGTTTCTGGCTTCATAGCTCCACTTTGCTCAAAACAGTGGGGCAACTGCCCAGCTGCCCAGGTGGTAAGAGAAATATCCTGAGGGGGGGTGGGCAGGGATAGGGAGAAGAAAAAAGAAACGTGGGTGTTTCACTGTACTTTAATTTTTAAGAAGATTTTATTTGTAAGTAATCTCTACACCCAGTGTGGGGCTTGAACGTACAACCTCGAGATAAAGAGTTGTATGCTCTACAGACAGAGCCAGCCAGCTGTCCTTCACTGTACTTATTAATCTTGGATTGTTCCTTAGGGACTCTAATAAAGGGACGTGTGAAGAGTTTGTCTGTCTAGCAAACTAATTTTCTGCTCTCCGTCTAAACATCATGGAAGCATGGCTATCTTTAAGTCATTTATGGAACTCTATCAAAAACTTTAAAAGTGTAAATAATAGTTCTTTTGAAATAAGATTTCAGTTAATATTTACTTATTTAATCCACATTTATTGAGTTCCATTAATATTAGCCATCATAGTGCATGCTTCAGAGAAAAGGTCCATTTAAACAGATCCACTTGAATTCCAAGTAGCTTACAATGTAGCACAAGGTGGGGAGGACACCCAGATAAATGCATACCTAACCACAATGCAAGACATAATGTGATAAAGGTCCTAAGAAAACCATCTAATTTAACGTGTGAGGTTATTATAAAAATAAATGATTTTCAGCTGAGGGAAATCAGTGCTGACTTTCTTCCAGGTCCTTCTAAAGCCTGGAGTCTCTATCAGGTCATGCTGATGTGATTGCATTCCAGATCTCAGTCAGGTTTAGGATATACAGTGTACACAATAAATCAACATATTTTTAAAATGTTTATTTATTTTGAGAGACTGAGAGCACGAGTAGAGGAGGGGCAGAGAGAGAGAGGGAGAGAGAGAATCCCAAGCAGGCTCTGTGCTGTCAACACAGAGCCCAACATGGGGCTCAGTCCCATCAACTGTGAGATTATGACCTGAGCCAAACTCAAGTCGGGTGCTCAACTGACTGAGCCACCCAGGAGCCTCTAATTCAACATATTTCTATATCTTCAGCTTCAGGTATAGGGGAGACAGTATTTCGCCTTCCTCCCTTCTAGGTTCTTTTGGCTGCTCTACTAATTAAAGTAACATGAGACAGATGAATAGGAGAAAAACAAATCATGGAGGTATGAGACCCAAAGGCAAGTGAGGCGGTTGTGGCTTACATGCCACCCTGAGCTTCGGAAGGGGATAGAGACCTGGGGCTTGAAGAAGGGAAGAGGGCGATTCACAGGATAAGGTGAAGAGCAGATTTCTGTAATTAGATGTTTGCTTTGCCATCTAACTTTTAGATAAAAGTTATCTCTGGTAATAGTTCTCTTTCTGGGCCATGCCCCCTATCTAATTCTTTATGTAGTTACAGGAGAGGTCAAAGTTTTTCTTGAATCTGCTGGGTCTTGAAAGCCTTCAATCTGAAATAAGGTACCTGCCAAAATGATATATTTTGGGCTCGTGTATTCTGCTGCTCATCAAAGGTCAATCAAGACTTTGATATTACTTCTCCATGGTAGCAAATGACTAGGCAGCAACTATAAATTGGTAAGAGAATAATTTTAGTTAATTTGGTTAAGCAATGGAAAAAAAAAAAAAACGTATTCACATGACACGGAGTGTGCCAAAATGCTGTAACTACATCCTTCATTGTCCTACAGATTGCGGTCTCACTTGGGAAGTATGGTTTAACCAAATGTACAATGCTTTAGAGACAGAGACTGATTGGTTATTACCTGCTTGACTGGACGGAGTTATTCATATACAGTAAAACCTTGGATTGCGAGTAACTTGTTCTGGGAGTGTTTTGCAACACAAGCAAACATTTCTTCTTTTTTCTTAATGTTTATTTATTTTTGACAGAGAGAGAGAGAGAGAGAGAGAGAGAGAGAGAGAGACAGATCCTGAGCGGGGAGGGGCAGAGAGAGGTGTAGACACAGAATCTGAAGCAGGCTCCAGGCTCTGAGCTGTCAGCACAGAGTCCCATGCAGGGCTCAAACTCCCAAGCTGTGAGATCATGAATTGAGCCCAAGTCGAACACTTAACCAAATGAGCCAATAGTTCTTGAAATTCACTTTGATATATGAGTGCTTTGGATTACAAGCTTTGATATATGAGTGCTTTGGAATGAACTTTGCTCGCAAACCAAAGTTTTACAGTATTTGTTCAATAAGTATTGGCTGAACACTACTCTGACCAGGCACAGCGGACAGAAGTCTCCAATGGAGCAAATGCTTCAATAGAAGATGTTAGATAAGAAGCAAACAGGGGTGCCTGGCTGGCTCAGTTGGCAGAGTGTGCGACTCTTGATCTTGGGGTTGTGTGTTTGAGCTCCACGTTGGGTACAGAGATTACTTAAAAATAAGATCTTAAAAAAAAAAGCCAACAGAATACACACAATATGTAAAGACAGGCATACCTCATAGATATGTGGCTTTGCTTCCAGATCACCATAATAAAGCAAATATCACAATACAGTGAGCCTACTGTGTTTTTGGTTTCCCAGTGCATATAATAGCTATGCCCACACTACACTGTGGTCTATTAAGCATACAATAGCATGATGTCTAAACAAAAAGTACATACCTTAATTAAAAAATTCTTTGCTGCTCAAAAATGGTAACCATCCTCCGAGCTTTCGGTGAATTGCAATCCCTGATCACCATAACAAATATAATGATGTAAAAAAATTCAAGGGGCGCCTGGGTGGCTCAGCCAGTTGAGAGTCCAACTTCAGCTCAGCTCACGATCTTGCGGTCTGTGAGTTTGATCGCCGCGTCGGGCTCTGTGCTGATGGCTCAGAGCCTGGAGCCTGCTTCGGATTCTGTGTGTGTGTGTGTGTGTGTGTGTGTGTGTCTGCCTCTCTTCCACTCACACTCTCTCTCTCTCTCTTTCAAAAATAAATAAACACTAAATTTTTTTTTTAATTCAAAATATCGTGAGGATTACCAAAACGTGACACAGAAATGCTAGTGCTGTTGGGCAAATGAGGCTGACGGACCTGCTCGAAGCAGAGCTACCGCAACCCTTCTATTGGTAAAAAACACAGTATCTGTGAAGCACAATGACGGGCGATGAAACGGTGTGCCTGCATGTAATACTGAGTAGTGACATGAGAAAGAATAAAACCGGGATAGGGTCAGAGTTAAAATGGGGCTGGAGGATTCTATTTCTGATAAGAAGGTTAAGGAAGGTCTTTTGGATGAGGCGCCTCAGAGCAGAGATCTGAGTGAAGTGAGGGAAAGAGTCATAAGGAGCCCAAAGAAGGTTGAAGAGGGAGTGTACTTGGCAAGGTCAATGTGGTAGGAGCGAACAACAGGGAAGAGGAATGGGGGCGGGGGGGAAAGCTATGGTCATGTCTTCAGAGAGGTAGCCAGAAGTTAGAAGGAAGACTTGAAGGGCATGCTCACATTTTTGATAGTGCACAACGTATGACGGGAAGCCATTGGTGGGTACTGAGCAGGAGCACGCGTGATTAGACTCACATTTGAATTGGATCGTCCTGGCCGCTACTGGGGATGGACTCAAGAGTAAGAAGCAGGGTGACAAGAGGCTATTTTTTTTAAATAACATTTATTTATTTTTGAGAGAGAGAGTGCAGTGGGGTAGGAGCAGAGAGAGGGAGGGGGAGAGAGAGAGAGAGAGAGAGACAGAGACAGAGACAGAGACAGAGATCCCAAGCAGGCTCCACGCTGTCAGTGCAGAGCCAGATGCGGGACTCAAACTCACTGACTGCGAGACCGTGACCTGAGCCAAAGTCAGACGCTTAACCAACTGAGCCGCTCAGGGGCCCCAACAAGAGGCTATATGATAGTCCTGGAGCACCGTGATGGTAGTTTGAATTGGGATGTCGGGGTGGTGAAAAGTAGTAGTAAATTTGGAGTATATTTTGAAAGTACACCTGAAAGAACTTTCTGATACACTGAACGTATGATGTGAAAACTCAGTCAAGGATGCCTCCAAGGATTTTGGCTTCAGTAACGGGATGAATGAACAACTAGCTTACTGGCATAACGAAGGTTGGGAAGCGAGCAGGTTTGGGATGTTGTTTGCTTTTGGACTAGGTTGGTTTGAAATGGCCCTTCGGCATCTAAGTAGGGCAGTCAAGGAGACACGGTGACACGTGAGACTGAAGTTCAGTGGACAGGTGAGAGTAGGAGATACACATTGTGGACGGGGCTGCACATAGCACTGTTCTATGATGCTGACACCGTTTTAGTTCTGACGTACAACAAAGCTATGCTCTGCATTGAATATTTACAACACGCAGATTGCACTTCACTATCCTCTCTAAACACTCACACCCCCACCCATACAACATAACCTAATTGCTCTATAGCACAGAGTTCTTTTCTCTTAGATATTTGAAGGCAACTGAGGATTCTGTGTATTGTCCTTAGCGACCACAGAGACAAATGAGTGCACCCCAGCCAAGTAAATGCTCTCCAAAACACTTTGCAAAAAGATGTAACCATTACCATGCGTCCCTGCTGGTTTATCCATCTTTTAATCACTAAATTATTCAATGTGTATAATGAATATTTGCTATGAATTCATATTTACAAATATGGTATAGGATATAGCTTAAAGAACATTTTTCATCGGTTTGGGAAAGAGAGAAAGGTCTCATTAAATAGTTTTGTGAAAATACAAGACTACCTTAAAACTAAATGTCTGGATTTGTGGTGTAAATAAGAAATACAGAAGGAATTTGAAGGAAAGAGAAGCTAAAACAGAAACAAAACAAATTAGTGCACTCCAAAGGTGCCAACTATACAATTTTGGAACATCTCTAAGAGTTTAACTCGAAAGAATCACAAAGCAATTCTGAAGAGCTCTCCAGGCTAATTTTCCTGTTGTTAACCCTCCTATTGAAGGGCATATCAAGGTCATCACACATAATCTAGCTTCAAGATCGTTTTGAAACCGTTCTGACCTAGTGTAGCCTGGATTGTTTTCTATTTAAAATCCCTAATGTGACCCCAGAGGATAGATTCAGGACAGGGCAACATGGGAAATTCAAGGAGGATTCCTAGAGATATCCACGAATATCACCAAGTAACTTTTTGGGACATACTTGCTTGGGCCCCTCCTAGCTCTCCTTCATTCTTGGATTCAGCTCAAGAAACTTCTGGTATCTTCATAGTGAAAGGACTGTTTTGGTGAAGGGTACATTTCACTCAGCCTGTGCGTGAAGGGAGGTGGGTGGGTGGGGGTTAAGATATGACAAGGGAGACTTTTCTGGCATTTGTTATATTATTTGTATCTTTCTTCTCCTTTACATAGGTTGAAGCAGATTGGATGTGCCTTTCAGCATTTTGGTAGATGCATGTTGGCTATTGGATGCCTGTCAGTGGCCTGCTGGTGCCCTGATATTCTTTATCAGATGTCTGTGTCTTAAATGAAGATCAGGAACACATGTCCCTTTTTCAGGGAAGGGTCAGCTTTGGAGGTCAGAGAAGCTGGGAAATAATGTTTTTATGTGGTTACTCACCGTATCGATGAAAGTTAATTTTCTCTTCCTAGCATCGTTTTTCAGAAACAACTAAGAGGACACATCCAGCACTGTGGCTCTTTCCTCTTTTATCCATGATACTCTGCTGTCTGAATCATTCCGCATCTTTTATACAGAAACCACGGCTTGTATGCTGTCCTTCAAATATTAATGTACTTTGTCTTGCCTGATAGAAATTTACTAGTTGTTAATTGAATTATTTAGGGGATTTTTAAGGACAATTTAGACAGCTTTTAACTCAATAACTGAGGATCAAGGCTTATGACTATCTTAAGCCTGTGGCGGTATACAAACGGTGTGCAATGTCATTTTGACAGGTGCAAACATATGAAAACAGATCTACAACCACATTTCTTCAGCGTGGTAAGTTCCGAGGGCATTCAGGGATTATTATTTTAAAAATATGCTTGCTGCCTGCCACTCTGCTACCAAAAATAAGCAAGTCTGAGGGGCGCTAAGTGTTAGAGGACATTCCCGGGAACTATTTCATTCAGGACCACGTGTGACAAAGCATTTCTGAACTTTTTTGTTCACGACCTTCTTTCCCCGCTTTGCAATCAAACCAATTTATGTCTAAAGACCTGGGACTTTTTTTTTTTTTTTTAACCACGTATACTTTTTACTTCCAAAACTTATAAGAGAAAAAATAATCTCAGCTGTTAGTTTATCTCAGTCCTTTCAGAGCATCTATTAGTAGGACGCGGTGCCACCAGACACACCATTTTAGGAGGCTTTATAAAGGTTTGGGGAAAAAAAAATCATTGGGTATTTGAGCTGGAAGATCTGGAGTCAGGGAACTCAAAAGTTTTGTCAGTAGTCCTATGACCTTGAAGAAGTTACTTAGCCTGTCTCATCCTGGGTCTTCGGCTATGAAATGCAGCCTAAAATGACTGCCCAGAGAGAGTCGACTGCGCCAAAGACGTTAAACTGTTAGAAGAGTGAACATCACCATTGACTCGGATAGGCACATTGCACTACGTAAATGCAATGCTTTATGAGTTTACACTGAACGGATTTGGAAACGACTGCATGTGCGGGCTTTTCCGTCCCGTTCCCTGCAGGTATGGTAGTTTATTTCCAGAAAAGAACTGAGGAGAAAGTTGCCCTGCCTATAGAAAAGTCCCAGAAAGGTTTCCCAGAGTGCAAGTGCAGAGAACTGGCCTTGGGCTGCTGGAAACAAGACCCGAGGACACAGCCACTTCTCAGGGAGGAGAGGTATCATTTGAGTCCTTTATAAAAGGGCGAGGATGAAAGTGACCACCCGCCACACAACGTGGCACCGGAGTTCAGCTGGGAGGAGCCGGTCCAGGAAATGACCCAAGATAGTTACAATGTCACCAAGATATTTACAAATAAACCAGGATACTCACTGCAGGAGGGAGGGGGCGAGGAGGACGCAGGGAAGATTCTGGGGCGAGACGGACAGAGGGAGGATATAGGTTCCAGAGGCTTCGGTTTTTAGGGCTCTGGTGGATCCCTGAGAGTGCCCTTGAGGGAGAAGGCTCTGAGAGGGCCCGGAGCAATCCCCGTGCAGCAGCGGTTACCGTCCCCCGGGCTCGCGCGCCCCTTCCCGGGCCCCTGCTCCGCCGGCTTCCGCGAGCCAGGACACCAGCCTCGCGCACCTCAACGCCCACGCGGGTCTCGGGTTCGACCACCCCGGCCCCACCCAGCCCAGGGCTGCCGCAGCCCACTTGCCTTCCCAGTAACGGTTTCTGGACCCGTGGCCTCCGACCCCTCCCCCTCTCCCGGCTCCCGGAGCCGCAGTGCCGCGCCGTTAGGAGAGGGGTAATCCGCCCCGGAACCGACGTGAGCGGCCCCGGGGCGGGGTCGGTGGAGGCGGCTCGGGGATCTCCCCTCCCTGAATTCCAGCCCGAGGTCTCCGCACCCCACACGGGGCTCGCACCCGCCTCCTCAGGCCCCCCTCCTCCGGAGCGCCCCCTCCGCTCCTCCACGTCGGCCCCGCGCCGGCTCCCTCCACCTCCTTCCCCCGCCCACCCCCCCCCCCCCCCGCGGGGCGGCTCCGATACCCCTCCCCCTCCCCCACCCCGGCGCGGCTCTCACGCGCAGCCGAATTCGGCGCCGCCTCCACCAGAGCCGAGCCGGCGGCTCCGCGGAGCAGCAGCCTGTGCCGCCGCCGCCGGGCCCTCCGCGTCCCCTCCCCGTCCCGCCCCCTAGCCCCTGGCGCCCGGGTCCCCCTCCCCACCCTCCTCCCTCCCTCCCTCCCTCCACTCCTCTCTCTCTCCTCCCACCCCCTCCGTTCTCCCCTCGGCTGCAGCCCGAGCCCGGCCCGCCAGCTGGGCTGGCAGGAGGGCGGCGGCGGCACCACCATGAGCTTTGAGGGTGGCCACAGCGGCAGTCGGCGCCGCGGGGCGGAAAGCGGGGACACCGAGCCGCCCCCGTCGCCTCCCCCGCCGCCGCCGCCGCCGCCGCCGGGAGAGCCGGCCTCGGTCCCCGCGCCCCCACGCTACCTGCCACCTCCGCCCGCGCCGCCCGCGTCCCCCGAGCGCGCCGCGGGACCAGACGAGCCGCCGACGGAGGTGGTCCCGCGGCGCCGGGGCGCGGACGAGCTGCCGCCGCCTCCCGCGCCCCTGCCGCCCGCCGGCCAGGAGGTGTCGGCGGCTGGCGACTCCGGGGAAGGTCCGAGGCTCCTTCCCGAGGCGGCGGTCCCCGAGGCGGCGGCGGGGAAGGGCGTCCCCGGGGAGCCTGAGGCCGGCGCGGGCGGGGAGGGCGAGCGGCGGGGCGCCAGCGACCAGCCCGAGACGCGCTCGGTGTGTAGCAGCCGCAGCAGCAGCAGCGGCGGTGGCGACCAGCGCGCCGGGCACCAGCACCAGCACCACCAGCCCATCTGCAAGATCTGCTTCCAGGGCGCCGAGCAGGTAAGGAAGGCCCTGCGGGACCCCGGAGGTGCCGGCGGTGGGCTCCGGTCCGAGCTGGACCGGCGCCTGCCCGGGACGGTCGACCTTTCAGCACCATGGACAGCGCTCGCCTCCCGGCTCTTCTCCTGCCCCGCTGGTCCAGTCCAGCCAACTCAGCGGCAGCTACCTGGGTTCCCTTTTCCCTTTCTGTCAAGGCAAATGAGAATGTCCCGGTGGCGAATGCAGGGTTTAATTGGGTCTGCACTTAATTTTTCTTACCTGGTTTTACAGTTACACATTCCTCAGGTGCTTTAATGATAAAGTCATAAGTATCTCCTTTGTGAATTGCTACATGGATTTTGGTTTATAGATAGAAACAAATCCTTTTTCCACAAATGCCTACGGAGGCAGAGAGTCTTAGAATACAAACTGGGGGTGAGTCACGTCAAAACCAAAAAGGGCAGGGGCTTTACATATTGCAAATTATGTTGACTCACTGATGTGAAAAGCATGTCACAGTGTTTACAAGAGAAATAGGAATGTACTTTGACCTTGCGAAAGAAAGAGTATTTAGCTAATAACTTATTTTTTATTTTGTTAGAAACATAATTCTAACATTATAAACTCCGTAGAGGTACATGCAAACTTCTGTGAGAGTGATCATGGAGGCAGCAGGATAATATACCTCTTACAAAATGTGTGGTCTGAGAAAACATTAGGTTTAGTATTTTTAAAAGTAAGGAAATTGCATAAGAATATGCAGGCTTTCAGGAATATAGTGCCCTAAGTCAATATTTATGATGCTACATTTAGAAAAAATAAAAGCATAACCCTACTGCAAGCTACTTTCAGGGATGCCATGCATTTCTTCTTTAGCAATGATTAAGAATAACTGCAGAGGAAATGCATCTGACCATCCACTTAAAAGTTATTAAAGAGGTTTAATAGTACAGCTTTCCCCCAAGGGTATTGGGAGCTATATCTTGCAGACATTTTGTGTGTTGGTAGAACATTTATGTCATAACATCAAGCAATATCTTTGAAATAGTTTTAAGATTGTAGTTTCATTCCCATCAGAAGTATAAAAATTTAATTTAATTTTCTCATGTAGATTGATGCTTGTATCCATCTGGGTAAATGACTTTGAAAGAAAAGAAAGCAAGTGTTAGGTTTTTTTTGTTTTTTTTTTTTTTTTGTTTTTTTTGTTTTGTTTTTTTAAGTAGAGGCACAAGTACAGATATTCACCTGAGGTGTTATCTTTACAGGGGGAGTTGTTAAATCCCTGCCGATGTGACGGATCCGTTCGGTACACACATCAGCTGTGCCTGCTGAAATGGATCAGTGAGAGGGGTTCCTGGACCTGTGAGCTCTGCTGTTACAGATACCATGTCATAGCCATTAAAATGAAACAGCCTTGCCAGGTAAACATCGGTGACATTTCTTTTTCCTGAAATGATCTTGCTAAACATGTGTGCACTTGAGTTTAGTTATTATGAAGGATGCCGACATAACGCTACTCAAAAACATTTTATGCAAATCCAAATAAAACCAAGATGAAGAATTTGTTGAGTTGTGCTTTGAAAAATCTGTGACACTTTTTAATCTGAGGAACTCAAGAGACATTTTATTCAAATGGTTTCCATTATTAATTTGTTGCTCTTCGATAAAATGATACCCATCTTTGCTTCTAAAAGGACAGGTTGGTAAACTGTGAAATACTTCAGTTAAATCGATTTTATTAATTGGACATGTTACACTATTTTTATAATATTTTGTTAATTGAAGCTTTGAAGCCATGAATGGGCTGCATTGATGGAAAACACATGCATGTAAAGTAAAACTTTACTAGTCTGGAAACTTTAGTTGAGTCTTTTAGTTTTAATCTGAAAACTAGGCTCTTCACTTAACTAGGCTCTTTTTCGTATGATGTTACATTTAGAAGCTTTGGCTACTTTGATTATTTGTTGTGTTCAAGTACATAGTGGATTCAGAGGTATTCCCAACTGTTACTCTCAATACCACTGAAATTGTGTATATTCTTAAACTTTTTGTGTATAATCACATAAAACACAATTGCCATAACCCTACAAATGCCCTTGGAAAAATAGGCTTTCATTTTTTTATGGTGGGGCTGATTCAGGTTCTTTGAATCGATTGGTGGGATGTAAAATTGAAAATATTAAAAATGATGTATTAAATTAATGCAGAATAGTGTGTGACTGATGAGATCTGGTAGTAACCTGGAGCTGAAGTTAGGCAGACATAAAAGTGGAGATTCAAAACAGGGACAAAGGAAGACAAATGGAAGGAAGAGGAAAAAGGAAAAGTTAGGAGGGGAAGAAAGTCATAAAATCTCTCTATTTCTGCTTACATCAACAAATGCAGCTTGCATTGAATAATATACAATAAGTGAGACTGTTAGTGATCGCAGGGGGACCTGGAAGCTGATACACTACTGCTTTCATAATTTAAATTTCATAGATTTTAATTTGTGCATCCTTCATATGGTTTGCAATTAATTTGCATCTCTGATAGTCACCATTTGTAGCATGATTAGCAGGCATGAAATGAAAATATGAATTTTTTCAAGTTGACCTAAGGCTTATAAATAATTTGGAAAGAAGAATAACTAATGTGGAGGAGTGATGTTATCGTGCTGAAGATAGGCACAAAGCTAACACAGTTTCCCAGGACCTCTAATTGATTGAACTACTTGGGTATCAATTTATGGATATATCGTAGCTGTCTTGAAAAACACATGGAACCGTGTCCAGATACAAGGATAAGAGTCGTATAATTGGATCTACAATAATTCTATGACTAGAAACATGGGGGAGATGGGAAAGGGGCAGCTTTGGACCTCCAGTGGAAAAGTCCCATGAGAAGTACCATGACCAGATGTTCAAGAGTTCAAACAGAATGCTAAGTATTTAAAGAACTTATGGCTACTATATCTTAATTCACGTGGGATGATTAATTTTGAAGTAAATAGAAATAGGTCCTTGATGTAATTTTAAAATGCAGAAGAGACAAAGGGCTAGGACAAAAAAATACTGCTTACTAATTCTATAGCAAAATGAAGTGATTGCTACTATGTTTTGTTTCATTCATAAAAGGAATCATTCAGTGTCATTTTAACAAAAGCAGTTCCTCAAAATGTGTATATGATATGAAATCAAAACAACAACAACCAAACCAACGAAAACCGCAAACCAAAATGAACCCAGTGTTACTAATACACTAGAACTAATTTTATTACGACACATGCAGATACTGCCCTGCTCTGCCACCTGACCTGTTTGGTAGAGTTGACGACCAAATAATATTTAGAAACAAAGTTGATATAAGTCTGATAATGATAGCACAGAACATGCCTGAGAAATAGCCCTCCAGGACTATGTCATATGCATATAAATCTCAGTGCTCTTAATGAGTGGAAATCAGTTATAAAGTTCCTAAAGTGTGGATTCTTCTACCTAGGAGCAGGTTATTCTCAGATAAAGTTTTATTAATCGTCTGACATTTCTGTTACGGATGACCTACAAACTGAGCATTTACTCTGATTTTTGGGTTTTCTCCCTTGCTGGTGTGAGGCCGATCAGATTTAGCGTTTATCACATTCATGCTTTTATGACCTGGCAGCAATCCATTTCTTCATGGTGTAGGATCAAACAGGCAGTATGCTGTGGCACTCCTCTTCTTTCCACATCCGTCTAAGTATGGAAGGTTACGTATGTCTTAAGTATAGAGCCCTCTGTAGCTGTGAGTGGGTGGTTCCTTGGATGTAGAACAGAAGAGAGGATAAATAATAATATTAATAGAGAACATTTGCTGAACACTTACTCTGTGCCAGGCACTGTTTAAGTGCTTTACATATGCTGATACTGATATTTAATCTTCCTACGAGGTAGGGAAAAGTATTATCTCTGTTTTACACAAATGGAAACTGAGACACGGAAAAGTTATATAACTTCTACTAGGTACATATCTAATCAAAGGCCAGGATTCAGATTTAGTCAGGCTGGCTCTAAGTCACCACGTGACTTATTGGCTGGCTCTTAGTCACCACGTCGCATATTGGAAAGTGTTCTCAATTCCATCATGGCCATTTCTGGGCCTATCGTGGCTTATCCTGTGTTATGCTGAGCCCATCAGGAGCTGGTTTTTAGCCTGGGTCTCTAACAGGGTGTAGAAAGGCTTTGACTACTTGTTGTTGCATAACAAAGCACCCCAAATACTTACCGGTTTAAACAACAATCACATTATCTCTTCAGAGTCTGGGTTGATCGAAGTCAGCTCGTAGGTTCTTCTCCCTATGTGGTGTCAGTGTGGAGCTGGAGTCATCCAGAGGTTTGACTAGAGTGGAACATCCAAGGTGGCTCACTTATGTGACTTGTTCTTGGTGCTGGCTGTTGGCTGGACGCTCATCAGGGGCTGTCACCTGGCACCCCGGTTCTCTTCCCACGTGACTTGGATTTTTCACAAGAGGTTGTTGAGTTCCAAGCGCATGAAAGCAGAAGTTACAGATCGCTTAAGTACAGTTGCATGCATGTTGTATTCTCTTGATTAAAGCAAGTCACAGGACCGGCCCACATTCAGAGGAGGGAAAATAGACTCCGCCTTTGGAGTCTGTCCTTCTTTTAAAGAGGGTGGCTATCTTTAATCCACAATAAAAGATAGTTTCTAAAATGGCTCTAACTATCCTGGTCTCTGTATTAAGTACTCACTAGGCCCAGATAGGTCCACAGGCACCATCATAACTCCCCTCCCAGGGCTCAGAAATAAAAAACAAGCTTGAAAAAATGTATAGGAGGTTGACTCATCAGTGGTGCTCGATGCAGACCCCCAAGCACTTCCAGAAGTGATTATTACCATGAGGTACCTCCTGGTGCTCAGAGGAATATGGGGACCGAGAAGGGAAAAGAATAGCTAACTAGAAGCAGGTGTACGTGCGAGGGAAACATGTGGCAGTGAGTCTAGAACTTTAGTTTTACTTGTTTTTCTCATTGAGATTAGAATTCTTTGAGAATTTGGGTCTAAAACTCTCCATTCCGTTGGGTTTTAGCGATTCTCAGCAACATGACCCAGTAGAAAACGGATGTATCCCCTAAACATATTTAAGCCTTAATTGCTGTATCATTAGCAGTGAGGTTAATTAAGACATTCCAAGTAATTAACATGCATTTACCCTCCTACCTACTTGCAGAATCTATTTTATTGATTAGCATATTCAAGATGACGCATTAATAATATTTTAAGAGTAAAAGCTAATTGTTTTGAATCTCATACTATGGTATAAAATTAGTGGAATCTAAGGACATAGAAGATCAATTTTATCTTGAGATGCTGGTGACATTAACTAATTAAGCTATATTCAAGGTTCTGAATTCTTTCAGTGCTTTTTGCAAGGAATATAGACGGTTGAAGAGAGAACATTTATTTGGTAACATATGGTAGGAGAATCTTAAGACTTGTTATAAAAGACCTCACTCCTTAAACATAGGAAAATACACTAGAAATGGAAGGTACCTTGGACAAATTACTTAACTCTTTGTGCCTCAGTTAACTCATTTTTTAAAAAGTCATCTCTATACCCAATGTGGGCTAGAACGCACAACCCTGAGATCAAGAGTCATAGGCTTTACGACTGAGCCAGCTAGGTGCCCTCAGTTAAGTCATCTTTAATAGATCATAATGGCATCTATTTTATCCATTATTTTGAAGACTAAATACATAAATATATGCAAAGTGCTAAGAATAGTGCCCAGTACATAATAGGTACCATTTTAATGTTAGCTTTGATTATTATTACTTGTTCATTCAGCTAACAGATGGGGACCTTCAGTCACTCACAGGTCCCTGTTGTTTCCTTCAATCTCTTGTCACCAAAGTGAAGTTAATGACTTCTCTTTCCATATCACTCTTTATCCCTGGATGTTTACACCCCACTTTTTCTTCGAGAGCACATCTCAGTGTCTGAACACATTTATTTTTGTACATAATGAATAAACAGCATTTTAAGAATCAGGTGTTATGCTATATAACAATCTCAGCACACAAGGGCGTATGTGCTCCAGAGATAATATCCCTCCCCATGGGTCCTTATTGGAGTCTACTCATAATCGGGAGTTATGAGATGCTTCCACAGGTGGCCAGGCACAGACCAGTGCGATTCATTTTCTCAGGAGTCATTTGTTTACACTTTGGAAATGCCCCTACTGAGTGGGGTGTGCCTGTGAGCAAGAGGAGGTTGGAGAAGCCCCAGAGATCCCTGGGGGGCAATCACAAAGAGGCACAGGCAGTTGGGCTGAGCCTCAGTCAGAGTGAATGGTGGTGCCCATCAGCTTTCCTTCTCCCCCCTTACTTCAAGTACCAAAGGAAAGGGCTAGGAAGGAACTTGCCTCGGACAGTGTTGAAAGTTGCATGGGGGCCATATACCTTTGTGAATATTAGGCCCCTGGACATTTTTACTAGCCTGTAACATTTTTTTATCAGCATTTCCCTTACTGCTTTGCCTTTCAACACTCAGTGTGCTGTCAGCAACAGGTCTTCTCATAGCAGTAAAAATGACTCAAAGTCTCCTAGGAGGGAGAACGACTTGAGAGCGGTTTTCATTTCTACCCATATTCTCAAAACCCCGGGGCTCATCATGACAGTTTTGAATTAGAGAGGAAGTTGGCACCAGGTGGGTCCCTCTTGGCTAATGTTCCAGACCTTATTTGTACAGCGTTTATAGAACCTTAACTTCTCGAGGACTCTGTGGTCGTTATTTTCCAGAGTGGGGCTGTGTCACGGGAGGGGTGGTCTACCTTCAGAAGTGATGCAGTCATTCTCGTGATGTAGCTGACACACAGCAGGAGAAGTTGACAAGTTATTATAGAAAATCAAGTGTGATTTTGAACATGTAGTAAGAAGACATCAGAGCATGAACTGTATCGCTTTTGCATGCTGTCATTTGAAATACTTCAAAATACTTCAAAATACTTCAAGGCATTTTCCTTTTATGGGTTAAAAATGTCTGCATACATACCACCTGGCTGACATGGTGAACCGCCCTTTCTCTGGTTTTCTCTAACCCCTGCTCTCTTACTAACATTCCCTGCGGGCTTAATAGCAAATGGCAAGCTGAGGAGAAGCTTTTCGTTGCCATGCCTGAACAACTGAGAAACAACATTAAAATGTAATATTTAAATGCATATGTTGGCATATTTTATAGGTAATTAAAAATGTCAAAATAAACAAAGAACACATCATGAGGCAATTTGCTCGCCTTTGAAATTATTTTTGTTCCATTTGCTTACTAATTCTCAAAACACATGAATCTTCATTTTACTCACTGGAACAGATTAATGATTCTCTGCTGAATAAAATATGTAAATTATACTTTGTGTACTACTTATAAGCCATCTTATTTATTGTGTAGGCCACGGGTACAGTGATGTTACAATTTGTCTCAAGGCCAGATGGTTCTGAGATGGCAGTCAAAACAGATGGAGTCCACTGAGGCATCTTGTGCTGGTGTTGACCTTTACCCTTTACCAAAAGAAGACTGGGATGATGTTGCCCGGATGGTGGTACTTTCCAGAACTGTCTTCTATACCCATTTGCTTTTCTACACTTCCTAGCTCTGGTTAAGTGTATTTCTATTTTGATACCCCTCTCTTCTTCACTTTCTTGGCCCCTCCCCAGTTGCCCTTGGAAGAGGAACCCCCCCTGCCCTCCACCGCCGCTGCCAACCTGGGGTGGAACTGGGAAGACTTTTTGGTTAAAGCAACTTACGGTGGCAAGAAAATTGGGTAGTGGTTGGGTAGAGGAACCTTGCAATGGCTCCAGAATGTCTTCACTTGATAACATTAATCTTGGTATGTAAACCAAAGGTCAGCAAATCTGTTCCGTAAAGGTCCAGACAGTAAACTTTAGGCTCTGAGGGCCTAAAATATTATGGTTACTGTCCTAGCATGAAAGCAGTCATAACCGTCGCGTAAAGGAATGGGCGTGTCTGTGTCCCAGTGAATCTTCACTTGTAGACCTTGGAAGTTGAATTTCATATACTCTTAACATGTCAGGAAATAAGATCCTTCTTTTGTCTCCCCCACCCCACCCCACACTGCAGCGATTTCAAACATAAACACTTGTGGGCACCAAAAAAAGAGGTGGATTACCAGCTGGATTGAGCCCACATGGGTTTGACAGTAGTTTGCCAACCCCCAGTTTAAACAAATTAAGTATCAACATGGACTTCGGTATTTTCTGACCTCTTAGAAAATGAGATGGGTGAAGTGTCCCCAAATTTTTATATGTTTCTTTGTAATTTTGAGTGAAATCATCATACACTTACATCGTTCAGAAAATGGTGGGACTGTATCTCCATAACAAAATGCTATCAACTTTACACTAAATATTAAAACCATTGTTTCTTCCGAACAGTTTCTTGGTTGTATTGAACTCAAAGCCTCCATTTCCAGGAGCTGCTTCAGTTAAGTTAGAAGCAGAAGGCGGAGACATCCCAGAAGAAGCCCTCAGTGTCCCTGGAGTAGGCCACCTTCTTGTCCCTTTGAGTTGTAGAATGCATTTTGGAGAGTGTTCGCAGATCCATCCCTAAAGCAGGTCCTCCCAGGCTATCTGCAGCCCAACAGGTATGCTTAGAACACCCACTTTTGAATGTTTCAAAATGTTGTTGAGTTTGGTTGGGGTTTCCAAGCCTGCCTTCTGGGAGGACAAGCTTATCAGTGAGTGGGAGGGGTTTGGGAACAAATTCTGTAACACAGCTCAACAGAGTTTGGGAAAGCTTCTCTTTCTTGGTCGCTTTGTGGTCATTCAGTGGCTATTTGTAGTACGAATGAGTGAATGAATGAATGAACGAGTGTCTTAGTAGGATGAACAGAACCAGGGGGCCATGTTCATATTTGTGCAGTGAGAATACATCTCAAGGAAAATGATCGAACGTGCGTTCGATGCTGGCACGTCAGCCATCTATTGGCTGTGAGTTTTCAGCTTGTTCTTAAGTTGCTTTTCTAATAATTCTCTTCTGAAGCTGTTCGGGCAAGTATGTTCAGTTCTTCAGACCACAGGAAAAAGCCTTAAGAGTAATACAGAGATCTATTTTTAAAAGCCTAAAATTGAAAGGAAAAAAAAAAAAAACCCACAAAAGGTTCCAGAGAGACATGTCTGCTCTTTTCACAAAACAAAATGTCATGAAAAAAGACTCTGTAAATGTGAAATTACCCATGTGTGACACACTTGCTTTCTTGAGGTTGTCACTGGTTGAAGGATTTCATCTAGTATTTGTTCAGAGAATCTGAATAATCTGCCGGAAATTTTGCTGTATGATCATGGGTATAGATGAGCTGCTAAGAACGTCTACGTGGTACAACTCTTTTGGCATGGAATCTGTCACCTGGCTAAAAACAAGGTGAATTTTTTTTTTTTTTTTTTGACAAACGGTTTGTACAGTTGTGATGTAACTCCAAAAGTGCTTTTCTACTGGTGATAACAATACTCCAACACAGAGAGACACGGAGGAAGAGAACAGACTCTTCTCCTTGCTCATTTCCTGCTTGGCACGTGGCTTTACTGCGATGTGACAAACTAGGTTCCCTTCTATTTTCGGACCCTGTAAGAGTAGAATGGTGCGACCGAGGAAGGGTGAGTGTGCTTCTGACCGTTCGTAGCAGCAGGGAGTGGACCGGCAGGAGATAATCGCCTATAATTACGAGTAAATGGATGGTAGTCCCTGGGGTCTCTCCAGGAAAGACTTCGCTATGGCTTGTGCTTTCTGTATCCTTGGATATTTGACCACATGGTCCCTGCCAGAGCGTAACTTACAATTCAACAGCTGTTCTACATGACTTAGCCCGATGAGGTCCCGTGTAAGTAGAGGTGGATGGCGCCCCAGCACGAAGCAGCGCACGTAGGAAGACGTGGCCCAAACCGGAAGCATTTCTATACAGGCAGAGCCCAGAAGAGAATTTACTGAGGATTTCTGTCCTTCCTCTTAGGCGTGGTATGCTCTGGGGACTAGCGTCTGAAAACCTGCTTTCTCTCCAGTGTTTATCTCTTATATCAGTTCTCTTGGCTAAAACTTGGGCAGTGTGTTCTTATCATAATAATAGAGTTTCATTGCCTTCATGTGCCCTTTGGTTTCCTTTCTCATTTTGGTATGCTAATTATGTGCAAGTGGCCAAAGCTTAACTTGGGCACAGGAGGCCCTCCCATAGGCATCTAGCTCTTATTACAGGAACCCTCTGGGCGCTCCTTTGTTATATATGGACTTGATCTTGTGCCATGATACTCATTTGTGTCCTGACTCTGAGTTACGATATAGTTCAAATAAACAAGGAACTATTTCTTCAAGAAATTTATACAGGCTCTCCTTGGTTGGTTCAGCCTGTTAAAAAAAAAGATTTTGTTTTTATTATTTTTTTAATATTTATTTATTTGGAGAGAGAGAGAGAGAGACAGAGTGCAAGTGGGGGAGGGGCAGAGAGAGAGGGGAGACAAAGAATCCGAAGCAGGCTCCAAGCTCTGAGCCATCAGCACAGAGCCCGACTCAAGGCTCGAATTCAGGAGTTGTGAGATCATGACCTGAGCCAAAGTCAGATGCTCAACAGACTGAACCACCCAGGCACCTCCAAAAAAGATTTTTAAGAATGATAACCTCTCTCACAAGTATCAGGGAATTTTAGTTATATTCTTGTTGAAAGAATATTCTAGAAGCCACAGGGGAGTACTTTTTCTTTTCTCTCCCCACCCCCAATCACTCCCCAGTATTAACTTCTTTTCTATGTTACATTTGCAATTTTTTTACATAAATATGTATGTAAGGAATCTCTTATTAATTTAAAGAAAAGATAAAGAACATAAAATATTTATAGTAGAATAGAAAAATAACACAGGATTTACTAGGAATACATGGAACATTCAGTAAATATTTGTTTCATGCTCATTCCATCTTTTTCTTATTTTCTTGACAACATTATCCCCTTACTTTTTTAGCAGAAGCTCCAGTCCTTTGGAGAGGAAGGGTTATCTATTCTTACCCACATTGTATCCCCTAGGATCAAGCATTCCCAAGCTCAAATCTGGAAGTTGAAAGAAAATCCTTTTTTTTAAATTTAATTTAATTTAATTTAATTTAATTTTATTTTATTTTATTTTATTTATTTTATTTTATTTTATTTAGAGAAAGAGCACATGACAGCAGGGGAGGGCAGAGGGAGAGAGAGAAAATCTTAATCAGGCTCCACGCTCAGCACGGAGCCCAACATGGGACTCAATCCCATGGCCCTGGGATCATGACCTGAGCCAAAATCAAGAGTCAGACACTCAACCGACTGAATCACACAGGCGCTTATGGAAGTTGAAAGGAAATCTTGGATGTAAAACCACCTTTTCATCCTTCTGAAACTGCTTTCTTGTACCCTTCATGAGGGCCTCTCAGTCCTGCTGCTAAGGCTTCTATTAAAGTCATTTTCAAATCTAGATAAGACTTCTCAGCAATTTAAGTAGTATAAAGAAATGAAAAAAAATGCTAAGCCAACAAGATTACAACTAATTGTGTCGAGATTTGTTGGGTACATTTGGATGACACGTGGTTCTTAGAATATGGTGGGAAAGATGCTTGGATACTGAAACTTGTTTGACTAATTTGGTGAAACACATAACAATGGGTGACTAATCTCCCTACCTCCTGCCCACCTCTTCTCTCTGACCTACACCCTACTGAGACTGAAGGTAGTATCTGTTACAGATAAGGACATTTGAGACAGAAATATGCTACTTTCATTTTGGACATGATTAAGCTCTACTATAGTAAACTTTAGGAGGAGAAAACTAACCATTTCTTGAGTTGCTTGTAGGGAAAATTTCAATGCTAAGTGATGATGAATGTGTGGAGATTATTGATATAACAGGGCATAGCAATGGATTAATATGTGTATTTTTGGTCTAGAAGATGACTTCACTTGTGTCAAGGGGTAGCCTCAAAATATTTCATCTTTGTTATTTCTTACTAAGAATTATATAATTAATACTTTTCTGTCGATTATTTTCTCATGCATTCAACATATTAACTTCTATCATATAGCAGGCACTGTTTTAGACCCAGGAGCTAGGTAAAACAGGCAAACCTCTGCTTCTTATTTTAAATCCTTGATGGTGAGGGACAGACCATAAACAAATAAGCAAATAAATTTTAAGAACTAGGTAATTATAGATTCTGTGAATACTTCTAATGGAAATAAAGTGAGTGACTAAAACAGGGCAAACTAGACTCAGCCATGTGGTGCTGGATTAGAGTTGGAGACATCAGTACAAATTCATGTTTTGCTTAAGATAGATACAACTATTTATAGCTACGTGCTTATGCATGGGTTAGTATACGCCTATCCATTGCCCAGCTCTGTCTGTCGAGAAGGCCTAACAGTAGTGACACTCCAGTAATAACAAACTCACCTAGCGCCAGATCTTAGCTTCCAGTACCATTTTCCAATAAAAGGAACGAGTCACATACAAAATGCTTATTCTTACGCAAGGTGGGTCTGGAGTGGCTTGTGCTGGAAAGTCAAGAAGTGCCCAGAAACCAAAGGGTGGAGGCACAGCAAAGGGACACAAGGGCCAACGTGAAAGAGCCCCCAGTGGCAAAATCTGGAACAATTTGAGGAATGAAATAAATGACGTAGTATAAGATTATAACTCAAACTACAATATGAACAGCCATGAATGCATACTGATATAAATAAGTGATAAATAAGTGAATGGGGGGAAAGAGCCAAATCTCCCTAACTGAAGAATGCCGAATAATTTATTTGCTTACTGTCCCCTCCGGGAGGGGAGGCGCATCTCTGTGCCCCCCCTTGAGTGTGGGCTGTATTTAGTGACTTGTTTCCCAAGAGTAGATTGGTTATAGGGTGGGAGGAGCCAATGGAGTAGCCTTCCAGTGGAGAAGCCTGGCAAATTCTGCCTTATCTAGGTTTATGTTAAACTTATGCATGATAAGTCATATTCATAACATATGCCCTTGTTATGTTGTGATGAGACTACTTGACCTCTATGGTTTTCCTCTTAAAAACCTCTAACCTCGTCTAATAATGACAAAACCATCAGCGCAAACCAAACCGGGGGATAGTCTACAAGTGCCCCTTCCACATTGCGAAGGAAAAACAAGGAAAGCCCGAGAAACTGTCACAGACCAGAGGGAGCTAAAGAGATGTAAGGACTGAATGTAATGCGGTGGTGTCCTGGATGGGATGCTGGAACAGAAAAAGGTGGACATCGGGGAAGAATTAGTGAAATCCTAGTGAAGTGTGGAGCTTAGTTAATAAGTGATGCACCACTGTTAGCATATTAATTGTGACCAATGTGTCAGGGTGATGTAAGATGTTAACAGTGAGGGAACCTGTGTGCAGGCTACAAAGGAACGCTTTACACTATCTTTGCAACTGTTCTGTAAATCGAAAACTGCTCCAAAATTCAGTTTATTAAAAAAAATTATGGGGAAGCCTAAGTCCATCTAGATAGAAGGGGGAGGGAAAGTCTTCCTGAGGAAATGACATCTGAGCTTAGACATAAAGGTTGATGATAATCCCACCTTTGAAAAACTCTAAAGAGCATGTTGAAAGGGAGAGCAGCTAAACCATAGACTGTGAGTAGGAAAGAGCTGGTATGTTCGAGGGAGTAAAAAGAGGACCATGACTGAGGAGGAGCAAATGATGTCTTCAGGGAAGCAGGGGTGCACTTCACCACTCAGGCCATTTGCATTTCATTCATGCATTTCCTCATTCATGAGGAATTTGCATTTCATTCTAAGGGCAGGCAGAAGGCTCTGGAAAGTCTCAGTCAGTGGAGTGATGTCTTTTGTTGCTTTGTGGAGACTGGGTTGGAGAGAGGCTGGGCTGAGGCAAGAATGCTGTTAGAAGGCTCCCTTGGTGAATGGGTGGAAGGACAGAACAGTAGGTCATGATGGCAGCAAACATGAAAAAAAGTGGATCCACTTGAAAAATGCTTGAAAGTAGAAGCAGCAGGTGTTTAAATTTTATTTTCATTTTTGTAATTCATTTGATGATAGAACATCTGAATTGACCTGAAGCTATTGATAGTTGTTATCGATCAGTTAAGGTCAATATCCATATGTTTTGCTGTAGAGATACTGTGATTAGAAAATAGGATGTTGACCTAGATAGACCCTGCTGAGGATGTGGAATGTTCCATTTATGTTGAAAATGTGCCGTATCCTATTTTAAAAATCTGGACAATTTAAAATTTGAAACATATATGGCCTAAGGTATTTTGGGTAAGGGATTTTGGCCTAACATATGGTTTGTCCCAGAGACTGTTGCATGCATTTCTGAGAAGCATGTGTATTCTGCTGCTGTGGAGTGGTGGGTTCTATAAATGTCTGCTTGGTGTAGTTGATTGTGTTGTTCAAGGCTTCTATTTTCTGTTGATATTCTCTCTAGTTCAAAGTGGGGTATTGAAATCTCCAACTATTATTGAACTGTCTGTTTCCCTCTTCAATTCTGTCAGTTTTTGCTTTTTGTATTTTGGGGCTCTGTTATTAGAAGCAAATATGTTTATGAGTGTTATACCTTCTTGAGAGATTGACCATTTTATCATGACAAAATGTCCTTCATCTGTAGTAGTAGTTTTCATCTTAAAGTCTGTTTTTGTTTGATATTGTGGTAACAATCACTGGCATAGCCACTCCAGCTCTCTTTTGATTACTGTTTGGATATATATATATATATATATATATATATATATATATATATATATAATTTTCATCCTTTTACTTTCAACCTATTTGGTCTTTGAATCCGAAGTGTATCGTTGCAGACAGCATAGGGTAGGATTGTTGGCTAAGGGAGCTTGAACCTGCATGTGGTTATTCCTGAAACAGAGCCTTATGAAAAATCAGTAAGAGTTGGTGAGCTAGCTTTCTTTGTGAAGTTATCAGCTTAGGACATTCTATGATTCTGCAATCATGGTGATTATGTACTGCATGAGATTAAGTGTTTCAGACCCCTAATCAAATAGTCTCTTAATCTGTGTGTTGGTGCAGTTGTCCTCTCCCATCATTCATGAAGGAACTATGTGACTTTTCATCATCTTCTTTTTCCCTGATCACCTGAGACTTGGTGTAATTGAGGAGTTTTGGGACTCTATGCTTTTCAAGTATCAAGGAGATACTTACTGCCATTCATACATATCCAACTGCTTCTTCCAGGTCTCCAGAGCGTCCTGGGTAAGAGTATGTTGACACAATTAGCCTTTGTAACTTAAACCCATCCTTTAAAATATTTGTTACACATCTTCTAGAGGGGTTGAGATTATATGAGGGTCAGTATAATACAATAGAAAAAGCATGGACTTTAGCAGTGTGCAGACCAGGGTCCAAATTTTAGCTCAACCTCTAACAAAAGCTGTGTGACCAGCAGTGACATTATATATATTAATTCCATCATATTGTTGGGGAAAGTTAAATCAAGTAGCATTCTCAAAGTTGTTGGCATTTGATTGTGCTTCGTTAATTCCTGACTTCTAACCTTATTAGAA
This sequence comes from Panthera tigris, assembly GCF_018350195.1. Lineage (NCBI taxonomy): Eukaryota > Metazoa > Chordata > Mammalia > Carnivora > Felidae > Panthera > Panthera tigris. Next base: position 225,130,648 of record NC_056660.1, read on the forward strand.
CAAGTGTTGTAACAAATACAATTCTGCCAGATTTTTGTGTTTGTTGTTTATTCATTCTTTAAATAATCCAACAAATACTTAATTACTAATTGATGGGCACTGTTCTAGGGGCAGGGGATGAACAAAAAAGTAAACGAAAGAAATAAAATCTCTGCCTTCAGAGGGCATACAACCCAGAGAGGGAGACAGTTGCTATACAGGTATAAATTGCAAATCAAATAATCAGCAAACTAATTAGGAGCAAGTGCTAAGGAAAAAAATATCGGGCAAAGAAGGAGACCTATAAAATCTTGGGAAGAGGTGGTTAAGTTTTTATGTACATTGGTCAGGGAAGGCTACCAGTCCCCGATCTTTGACTTTGATTGACAGAATTTTCAAATTTATGGCTTTCTAGAAATAGGGTATGCTAGTGAATGATTACTTTTCCTACTGAAACACATTTCATTCTGGGTTTCAGTTTTCTAGGAACCGGAAAGGTCAATACTTATAGCTTATAGTTTTATAATTTGCATCAATATGTTAAAAGCCTTTATAGTGGCCAATTCCCTCAATCCGCTGTACTATCCAGGATATTATGGTGAAGATTCAATACATTGGTTTTAGGAGCAAGGACAAAGAGTGCAATCGGATGGATGTAAAGAGAAGAAGAGTAGTAAAGAGGTATTTTAGAATCACAAATGATCAATTTGCTCTTCCTGAGTCATTCACTGTTTGATCTACAGAATTTTCAAGGGGTAGGATTTTAAATAAATGCCATGATATATGAGAAATTCAGCCTACTTTGGATTCTTATAATTTTTAAAGTAATCTCTATGCCCAACATGGGGCTCAAACTCATGACCCTGAGATCAAGAGTAGGACACTCCACCAACTGAGCCAGCCAGGTTCCCTTGGATCATCATCATAATTATTCTTTTTAATGTTTACTCATTTTTGAGAAAGAGAGCACGAATGGGGAAGGGGAAGAGAGAGAGGGGGACAGAGGATCTGAAGCAGGCTCCGCACTGACAGCAGAGAGCCGGATGTGGAGCTCGAACTCACAAACCGTGAGATCATGACCTGAGCCAAAGTTGGACGCTTAACCGACTGAGTCACCCAGGTGCCCCATGGATTATAATTATTTTTAATAATGATTTTTATAAATATAGTGATAATAAAACAAGTAAAAAACTAATATTGGGCTTATTTTATCCTGATGTTGAAAAACATACAATTTCTGAGGTGGATTGTTTTGAAGAGAAGCTCCATCATCTAACTGATTGTCATCTAGGAAACTTGGCTATTTGGAGAATGGATGTTTGAGGCTGTAATTTTCAAGATAATATAATTAAGAGATACTGAACATGACTTGGCCACTATGAAAATCATGCATTGACCAAAAGAGGGTAAATGACTTTTTATGTTGCTTTTGGAGCTACAGAAACTGACATCTGGGCTTCCAAAATCCATTTGGAATAAATGGCTTCCATTAATCAGTGAACTGGATGCTGGGCAGCCCATCTATTTGAATCTCTGCCATTGACAGAGAATATGAATATAAAGGAGTTTTGAAGGGTAAACACTCCTTCCTTCTCTTCAGAAAACTTTTAATAATATGGAGACACTCTGTTTGAGCTTATGGTACTTAGTCAACCAAAATGGAATAATCAGTTCCCTAAATTTGATGGGAAATGTCATCCATAACTCACAACCCATGGCTTTCAAAGGCCATAAGCAAAGTGGGTTATTAAGAATCTTTTATTCAGAAGAAAAGTGATGGTCATTTCATGGAGAGTAAGATTCATATTTATAAACATATGCAGGAGGGAAGACAGATCATTCTGAGAGTAAGCATTCTCCACGGAGCCCTTATCTGGGTTTTCTGTATTTGCTTGATTGCCTTTGTAATAGATAAGTTTAGGTCATCAATTAAAAGTTCAGTGCTTTTCAAAACAAGTCAGAAGTGGCAGGTCTTGAGGATTTATAGGAGCAAGCCTCTGACTATTGGTATCCGTTTCCCCAATTAGATGTCAGAAGAGCTTCACTATGCAACTACGCCCTCTAGTGTTTCCTGTTAACTCCACTTGTGTTCTTGAAACGGATCTCATAGTGCACAGACCTTAGACATGTTTCTCTACCTTTTCATCTTGTTTGAAAATAAATTTGGGCCAGTTTCCATTTACTTAAAAGGCTTTGGCACCTGGTGTTGTTCGCCCAACTTGTTTCGAAAAAGGGGCTCCTTTCTCTGTTCGATCTTGATCAAATAACCATTTCTACATTTCTGTTTTCTTTCTTTCTTTCTTTCTTTTTTTTTTTTTCCTTGACACTTTTCAATTTGGGGGAGTTAATCTTTACTCTGTTCAGAGATTTTGGAATAGCTACTTCTTGAACAGTGGAAGAGTGTGAAGTATGTGAACCCAAGCAGAATGTGAAATCCATTTAAAGTTATTTTAGGGGGTGCCTCACATTTTGATTGCCCATTGACTATCTGGGCACAACAACTTGAAATGGAAGATAATTATAGCGCCTAGTGGTCCCTGCCAGAATATTTGCACTATATCCACAATCAAGTATTTTCGATATTTTTGTCAATAAGACAAAAAAACCTCTTTTTTGGATTCATCCGTATTTGGAGCAGTTTTGTTATTTGAAACCCAGTCATTGCATTTTGGCTTGTTGTTGCTGCTGTTGTTTGGCTTTAGTTTTTGCTTGTTTGTTTGTTTGTTTGTTTGTTTCAAGGGCCTTTTACTTTTCTCTGGGCAGCATTTTAAAAGAGAATTAGACAAGAAGCAATTTTCTTGATGTAAAACTTATGAACTATATTTGAAAATGAGGTTTTTAATTACTACTGATTGTTTTACTAATGGCAAGCAATCTTGCTTGAGGGAGAAAATTTTTCCAAGCAGCTTGAGTTCTTAGTTAACAACCAGCGGAACTGTAATTAAGCAGTAACTAGGCACCAGGCATCTCCTGAGGTTCGTCATGGTGGGGAGGGGATGTGGAGGATGATTCTCTCTGGCTGGTTGTGAATCCCCAGGAAAGGCTCTGTTACCCTGGAAATAACAAAGAAATAGAGCAAGGAAAAAGGAGAGATAAGTAGAATTTTTCTCTTTCTAAATGGGAAATATAATTTCGCTTTAGAGGTACGGGCGTTTCAAGCACACTAATAGTGTGCATTAGAACAAATAGTATTTGTCTGAACTCACAGGCATACCCTTTCCAGATCAAGGAGGCCACAGTTACTCTTGTCTCGATGCAGAGAAAATATGACCTATTTGTTACTGAAAATAAACAGTATATAAATACTCAAAGAACTTGGTTTGTAACACTTCCCCTGCCTTCTGTATTGAGTAACTCATTTATCAAATAGTACATGAGAATATGGCAAGAGGTACAAAGAATGTTATGTTCTGTCAGAGAAAACCATTTAAACTGTGGTTTCCAAGAGCCGTAGGTGGGGCCGGGGCCTGTAGGAATATGAAGCTTCTGTTAGATGATGATGGGGGCCATAACAGTCATTAAATATATTTTACATAGGGTTACAGTGTGTGTGTGTGGGGGGGGGTTAAGTGAAGAAAAAAAACATAAATAAAAACAATATCTTTTACATAAAAATGTACAGGTAGTACCTCTGCCTTACCAAAACCTGAAATGTATTTCTAGGCCGAAATAAGTTTCAGAGAATATTTAAAAAGCTAAGCACGATAATAATTGCATACATTAGCATGGTTAATTCATAGCCGGATATCTTGGTAGCTAGTGTGTATTTTAGTTTGGCCACCTAGAAAAATATTCTTCATCAGATTTTGGGACAGTAAGAAAAATGATTTATATTATTTATTAAGTGCCTTTTTTTTTCTCTCAGCTGCAAGCGATAGGGTACTAAATGACAAACACAGTAAATTAAAATTGTCTTGCGTGGTCGATGACATGTTTTCAGCAGCTAAACCTTGAGCAAATGCTGAGCATATTAATTTTTATGGCAAAGGGTTGGTACAAAACTGGGACAGTTTTCAATAACATAGCATAAAGTTTCACTGCGAGTAAGGAGAGAAACATTTACACTGATAATGTATCTGCATTGCATGTTCTGTATTAAAACCACTGCCTAGCAGCTCACATAAGATTGCTATTCCCATAAAGGACTGAGAGAATACTAGCCATTGTTGAAGGCGGTTTTCGTTTGTAATTTGAAGGCAAGACCCCTACTACAGATAAGGTGCTAACTATACATGGGTAACAGTGGTATGACATGAAAAGTAATACAAAGCTCCTTGTCAAGTATGGGTCTGAATTTGTCTAGCACTTTAGATGTGAGAGAGCTCACTTCTCAGATGCTATCAGAGTCTGATAATGGAATTTCTTCTAGATGTCCGATCAGAACCGAACAGTGCCTGCAAAGTGACGATGCCATCATCAAATTATACAATTATTATCTTTTAACTGTATATATACAGCGAATCCATTCAGAGCTCAGCACAACAGAGAGATGGCTTTATTCACTTCCAGATACTTATGGATTAAAGCTAACTTGATTGCAAAGCAAACAGCTATGGAAAGTGATGTGGATTAGACAAGTGTTTACTTAAGCGGATCCCAACATGTCATTTCCAGGACTGAAAATATCTTAAGTATGGTTGTTGACAGCGATCTGGAGTAGGAGGTTAAGAGTATGTTTGGGCACCTCCCTGTGTACACACTTTCTCAGGCTGACCATGGCTGATGAGAAAACATGGTTTGGGAAACAAGCATTTGTTGTCGCACTACAATCCCTATTTCTAGAGACCCTTCCTGATAATAGCCACCATTTATGGAGCACTTGTGCAGCAAGCAGTTTGCAAAGTGCTTAAGAGGCATTGCCCCGTTTCATTCTCAAGCTGCTGTACCAACGAGTAGTCTAGAAAAATGTGTCTTACTCCGAGGTGCTTCAGTTTAAGTTGTGCCAAGATTTACAGGATTAAATTTGAATCAGTTTGGGAAAATGGAAAGAACGCTTCCTGATAGGGAGCCTGATCCTAGTTCATGAGCCACCACAAATCACTATGGGATTTGGGTTAAGTCTAATAATTTACTAAACTGTTTTGAACTACACAAGTAATTCAGGAAAATGTAATGTAGTTAAAATGTATGTTAAAATTTAAATGATTCAGGTAGTATAGAAACCAGTGGAATAAAAATGGATAATCTCTCCTTTTGTTTACCTCCCAAGCCCCACCCCCATTACCCCAATCCAAGTGTTCCCTGATAAGACTGTCACCTTCTAAGACTTTCTGAATAATGTATTATTTTCATATGTACAAATTCTGTGTATTTATAGTATTTCTCTTTCCTGCTACCTGACTTGTTCTGCAGTTTCTTTCATTTGACAGTGTTTTGACCCTGTATTATTTTTTTAACTGATGTATATATTCTTCAGAATGAATCTAACAATTTATTTAACAGTTTTCCTGTTGTAAAATGGCGGCAGTGAACTCTATACACTCATGTTGGGTGTATTACTGTAAGGTTGTGTCAGATGTAGAAATGTTGGATTATAGAGTGTCCACCATTAAATTTTTGATAGATATTTCCAAATTGCCCACAATCAGCACTGAATGAATATGATTCTCCATTAGCATTGTAGGACAGCGGTCATTTCCCCTATTCTGACCAACATAGGAAATTACCAATTATTAATTATGAATAAATTAAGTATTAATGTTGCAGGAAAGTGATACTTTGTTATTTTGATTTGCATGTCCCTGATTACTAGTGAGATGGAACATCGCTTTCTATGTTTACTGATCGTTGGTATTTCTCTGTGCTTGTGAATTATATGTTCATATCCTTTGTTTTTATTGACGTTAAGCTTATTAATTTAAAAAAATGTATTTACATCACTACATTTTTTTCCTTTTTTTTTTTTTTTTTTGGCCAGCTCAATCCGTCAGTTTCTGTAACATAGCTTACAATCTAACTGGCAGATAGACATTAACAAATCATCATGCAATTAATTTTTCAACTTTTTATGAGGATTACCTTTGTGTTTCTGATTTCTTGCTTAATTGCCTTGTGATTAGAAAACATAGTGGGGAAGAATTCATTCTTTCAGTGTTTGCTGAGACTTGAATTTTGGCCAAGTATGTGTCCCGTGTGCTGGAAAAGAATGCGTTTTGTCCATTTGTTGGATGCAGTTCCTCGGGTTTAATTGGATTGTCCAGCAGGGCTTTGCTCCACCCTGTCCAGAATTCTTGGAGTTCTTACCTAGGGCGAAACCCACAGACTTTTTGGACAAGGAGCTACAGAAAGCCCCTTGCATTACTTCCTAACCATGTCAGATAAGATCTGCTGTAGGTGCCCATTGGTGGCTGTGATGCCAGTGGTGGCTATCTAAAAAATCCGCAACTCAGAAGAGACAGGCATTTCTTTTTTCATAGAAGTATCAGGTAAGATGCTCCTGGGCTGTGAAGGTCATGCGTCAGAGTCCAGGTTCTTCCCCTCTCATTGTCCTGACATATGCGACCTCCATTTCCAAGTTCATCTTCTTGCCCAGAACGGCTGTTTCACCTCCAGACGTTGCTGGATTGTGCCAACTGGGAGCCAGGAAAAAGAAAGCTAAGCACATCCCTCTAGAAATGTCTTAAAGTGTCTAGAAGCCATCTCCCAGAAGTCGTGCACAGCACATCAGACTATGCTCCGTGCCTACGGGACAGATGGCCATATGACTAAATATGATCACATTTAACTTCAAGACGAGCTAGGAAATGTGTGGCGTTCGTTCTGGCCAGCCTGTGACCAACTGAATTTTGGGAATTCTTAAACAAGAAAGGAATGCATGGGTACTGAGCAACAGTTACCAGTCTCTGACATAACCAGTTCTTTCAACTATATATCCGTCCATTAATAGCCCATATATTGAATACAAGCGTCTTGAAGTGTAAAGAATATCACACTTAATGTTGGGTGCAGTCTTTGCTCAAACACTTAGACTTTCCCCTTTCCGCGTCCTAAAACACAACTCTGAGCGTGCTTCTTGGGAGCCCTTCCAGGAGCTCCTGGTTGCCTACAGAGTGCCGTGCATGCTCCCAGCATGGTGGTCAGGTCTTATTCAAGCTAGCGACATCTAAGCTACCAAATGTACGCCTCCTTCAGTGCTTCCGATAACCCGTGATCCTGCCAAAGAGTTATCCTTGTTTTTCTAGCACAACCCACAAGTCCTGTCTTAGTTCCTGAGCTGAAAGCACTCCTTTCCCATCTAGAAATGCCCTTTCTCTCTTTTCTACATGGAGAAGGTCCCTCTGGCTTTCCAAGTCTAATCTAAAAGCCACTTGTCGACCAAGACATCTTTGAACACTGCAGCACGTGTGTGATCTTCTCCTTGCAACTGCCATGGTACTTTATCTTTTCTGCGCTTCTGTCATTGCGCACACATTTTTATCTTGGCGCTCAAGGGCAGGACTGGTCCCTGACTTAGTATTCCACCCGCCACAGTGCCCAGCCATGTGTATAACATTGGACAATGCATCGAGAAAGGAAATTAAGTGGATGATCGACTGCTTGTAAAATGTGTGCATTTAGTGTCATAGTATTTATTTTATACGACCTGAATGATCGTGCTACGTTAACGTAACTTATGCTCTGTGTGGTCCAAATGACACGGTTGCTGCGTTATCATTGTAATAAACTGAGAGATGCATTTAGTGTGAATATAGCATAACCAGCTGCAGGTGGCGAGAGAAAACACGATACCACTTACTGGCCTATCTTAATATTTTAACAGACCCGTTCTTAGCCAAATAGAGGAAGCAGAATTTAGAAACGGTGCCAATTCCTGCAATTGGATCCATCAGGGGACACTTTATTTCATCAACTTTGGGAGGGTGTGGTGAAACTTCCTGGGCTCCGTTTGTGTCTCTGATTGAGGGGAAGAAATTGATCTCTGATTTTGCTGTGAGAGCTGTTTGTAGGCAGTCTCTTCTCTTGTGGCTTTATACCTGTCTCTTCTCGATCGGGATCTCTTTGTATTGGACTGGGTCCTGCCAGAATTTGGCTTAGTTTCTTTAAGATGAATTAACAAACGGGGCTTGATACGGTTTGTGACACGGCCCTTGATAACACTTACTGTTCTTGTGTCATAGATCTACTTGGAAGGTGCGTTTGACCTATATCTCTCCACGCTGGGCCAGAAGCTTGGAACAGATCTCATGTTTGGACAAAAACTGAAAAATTTCTTCGTGATACAGAAGGAGGGGGGCAGGTAGACACTGTGTGGTTTGCATCACAGCCATTACAAGCCTATTTATCTCCGTGTATTCATCTTAATAGATGCACAAAAAACGCACTTGGTGAAAGTCATTTATTTAGAACCGTAAGCAAAATATAAACAAAAATATAAAGCTCAACTAAAACCCTTTTCATGCTTAATGAGTGAGATACTGGAAATACAGCTGTCCCGCGTTATCTGAGGTTGTTCTGGAAGTACTTAACTAACGCAGTTACCTTTTCCTCCCACTGAACATCAGCAAAACAACTACACTTTGCCTTCACCCAAAAATGATGACACTGAAAAAATCCCCCAAAAGCCATTATTATTTTGTTTACATTCCTTTGGCTAATGGGGAGATTAGGTATCTCTTCATGTGTTTTATTGGCAATGTTCGGAGCGAGATATGAAGTGTTTACTTGTGGCAGTAACTGGAGACATGGAAGAAAGGATTCTATTGGCTTTCTCTTAGCGATATTGGCTTTCGCTAGCTCCCATCTCTCTTCCCCCCTCCCCGACGCATAGGCTCCCAAGGTGGAGATGCAAGAATGTCGGCTGCCAGGCTTTTGTCCTTCTAGGAAACAAAATAATGAGTCAGTCTCAAAGAGTGGGATATGGTGGGGGAGTGGTTCTGGGAAAAGGATTTGGGGCCTATAAACTGATACTCTGTTTCTGGAGAGTGGTCTAGACATGTTTCTCTGAATATAAAATAAAATGTGTTCAACTCTTTGCCTTGGCAATCCTACCTTAAGAGGTTTACCGTAAGGATATAATTATAGGAGTCTGAGATGATGGACGTATGAGGATATTGGTTTCAGCCTGGTTTGTGATAGAGAAGTATTGAAAAAGACCTAAATGCTGATCCACAAGGACTGATGCACGGTTATGTAAATGATGCCTCCCCAATGCAGTGGAGTGCTAGGAAGCCAACGAAATGTGTTGACTTGGAAAAATTTTCCACAACCTGTTACTGAGGACAAAGGGCCGGTTACAGAACATGCGTGTGTTCTAATTCCACTTAGTAGCTGAATAGGTAGATAGACCTCTATCTATATATCTGAACATATCTGTGAATGTATAATTATACCTAGAAAAAAATTACTAGAATATGGACACTGGTCATTAAAATCCAGCTGGGAAGACACATGTAAAAGAGAAGCTCTTGGGGACTAACTTGGGGGAGATGCTTACAATGACTGAAGGTCACAGGGTTTCAGAGAAGGGAAAGGTCAGCGGCGCAAGAGAGACCAAAGAGGGTCTTACACGGTGGGAAGCAGTTGGGTTGGTTCGTTCGCCAGAGTCAGGGGTTGATTGGGTGGAGAGGCAGGAGCAGGATTACGGGCAAGAGGGACGGCCTTCACCCTACACTATTTGCGCACAGCAGCGAGGCGGACCCTAGGAATCACATGCAAGTTATAGCTCCCAGACTAGAGGGGCGTACAGCCCACTGGGGGCTAAAAACACATAAATTACAACCCAGTGTGGATTGTCCTGTCTGCACTGTGATAGTACTAAAAAATGGTACCTGCTTAAGCCTTGAATGTGGTGAACAGGGGTCGACGATGAGGGGACTGCCTGAGGGAAGTTTCTAGAAGAGGTGAAGGTGAGTTGAAAGTCAGCAGGCATTAACTCTGGGGAGAGTAAATACTGGAGGCAAACGTGAATGCTTACCTCCAATACAAATGCTTACCTCAGACTTGACCGTTACGCTGTACAAAAGGCCATCCGCAGCTCAGTAACAGGTAATGTGTTGAACCTGTTTGGGAACAGCGCTCCTTTTTCACTCACAGAGCCCGTGTGGGTTTCTCTGGCTTGTCCACTGAGGCCATTTTGCCTGGATGCTGAGCACCGCATATGGAGCTGCTTAGGTGGACTGATTTCTGGGTCCGGGGAGGGGAGGAACATCTGTCTCCCCATTTCATCTCCACTCCAGCTCTGTGACAGGCACGGGCACAGGGCAGGGTGAAGAATTTGGGCCACATGCGGCAGGAGGCCCTGGGTCATGGGGCACGTGTCTATATAGCTTTCGTGGAGACTACCGAAAAGCTTCCGAGGACTTGTGCCAACTGATCCTCCCACCAGGAGTATAAGAGAGTGCTTCCGTATCTTCACCGGGAAGCATAAGGGCAGAGGACCGTTTCCTCTTCTCAGCTTTCCATCGCCTTTTGTCTTCATTTCATTTGGACCCTAGGTCTTTAAAACGAGAGGTACTAGTGACTTTCTGGAAAAACTCCCCTTAAATTTCAAAAGAAAGCCTTGGACATTGAGGTCAGCCGGGGCTTGGGGGAGGAGTGGAGCTGGGTGGGCAGCACAGAGCAGTGCTGGGGGGCGGGTGGGAGACTGGGAGGGTGCCGGGTGGTGGCGGCGGTGGTAAGGAGGGCTCTGGGTGAAGAGATGGGAGGGGCTGCTAGCAGGGTGCCTGGGTGATGGCTGGGGAAGAATCGGTAGGTGGAGGTGGGGAACAGGTCCTGGAAGGATGGGGTGCTTATTCCCCCTTCCCCAGACTCACCATTGCTCACATGCTTTTGGACAAGGGTCAGTACTGATTAGAGTTGGACGTTGGTGCCAGGGGTAGAGAAAGAGTGTCAAATATTAGTGAGTATGTATACCAGTGAGGAATAAAGGAAAGAGAGGGAAATCCCACGTAGACACTGAATTTGGTGAATTTCTGGGTAGCCATTCTTTTGTAAGGGGAATGGAATCATCTATCTATCTATCTATCTATCTATCTATCTATCTATGTGTGTGTGTGTGTATATATATATATATATAAATTTAACATGTATGTGTGTGTATATATATAAATTTAATACCACAACGACACAAAAACTAAATTCATGTCCTCTGTTTCCTAACAGTGCTCTTACTTCATACTCTGATTATTAGATCTGCTGTTGATTGCACTTCTCCTCCAATTTTTCCTCAATATTCCCTAAAGTGTACAATATAAACCAGGAGCAGAAGATGAAGAAAAACTCACTTTATAGACATTTCCTCATGGGCGAGGGTGTACTACGTGGCCTTGCAGGTGGTATAGACATTTCCTGGAATATACAGTTGTATAAACCATATAACCTGGGCCCTGCAGCTTATTCAGTGTATTCCTGGGTGCTCGTTGAATGCGTATCGTGTTCCAGACACAGACAACGAGCCCACATACCTGCAAACCAGTGTGCAGAGTGATCGGAATGGCTATGTGTGCCACACCATGTTTACTTAGCAAAGACGGGTCCAGTAGACTCTATGTTCTCCTCTGAGATAATTGGGGACTGATTCATGGTCGTTCAACGTACACATTAAAGACCTTCTAGATCAGCCCTCTTTTCTAAAAGGAGAGAGGGGGTAGCCAAGCTCCTCGAGACAATTAGTGACTGAGCCCTGTCTAGAACCAGGGCCCCCTCCTTCTGCCAAGAAGCTTTGTGGGCAGGAGCATGGTTTACTAAGCCCATAGGTCAGGTTTTGAGTCTCCGCATTTACTGGCCTTGTAATGTCGGGCCTGCTTTTTAACCTCTCAGTGCCCCAGTTTTCTCAACTGTCAAAAGGGGATAATAATAGTAGTAACTGTGTCACAGGGTTTCGGAGGATCAAATGAGAACATGCACGCGATACACTTGGCCGAATGACACATGGGGTAAACGCTCCATAAATATCAGCTGTCATTAGCGGTGTTTTTAAATGCAGGGTTTTATAGTTGAAGGCAGAGAAAGACTAAGTACCGATTCAAGGTGTTCTTGAAAGTCCCCATAGACTGACCAGTGAAAACCTGTTCTTTTGTGACTGCCCTACTTTAAATGCAGGCCCCCCAAACAAGGCATCTACCTTGACATCAAATGAAAGGGAGTTCTTTGAAACATTACTTGCTTTGGGAAAACCGATCAAAGGACTACTGAGATACTTCAGGATTTCCACTTAGGTACACTTGAACACAGTGAGCAGATTCTGCCTTTGTTTCAGTGTCTGTCTGCCTCTCTCTCAATGTTTTTCAGATTTTTAGCACAGAATAGCTAAGCTAGAATTTCCAGTTATCCGGTCTCCTACAGAGTACTATAATGGAAGGCGAGAGCGGTACTGCTTAGAAAATGTGGCAGCGACAGCCTGTATTTCTGCACTGGCTGGCTTGTTTTAAAATTGTTACAGCAGAGGGGCGCCTGGGTGGTTCCGTTGGTTGAGTATCTGACTTCGGCTCAGGTCATGATCTCACGGTTCTTCATGGGGTCGGGCCCCGCATCAGGCTTGCTGTTGTCAGCACAGAGCCCATTTCTGATCCTTTGTCCCCCAAATCTCTCTCCACCCCCCTTTTCAAATATAAATTTAAAAAAAAATTTTGTTATAGCAGAAAGCTACATTGAAATTATTGATGATCCTCCTGTTTAGCTCTTGTGCCATCAACTTAAAACCTTGGAAACAGCCAACCCCAAAGAATTTCTCCTGCTTCTCACAATCCTTCAAATCAGAACTTTGGATTCCTTTTAGATTTTTAGCTGTTTAAGCTGTAGGTACCCTAGTCATCACATACCTCAAACCCCCACGACCATAAAGCTGGCGGAGTGAGCCTCAAAATCCTGGTTCCTGGGGTCCAGGGGTCACTTTACCCTTCTCCAAGTGGTGGTAAACCAGAGAGAGTTCTCTAGTTCTGAGCTGACTTCTTTCTGTCTCAACAAGAATACTCTTTTTGAAACTTTCAACCATCAAAGCTAAAGAGACAAAATAGAATGCTGTTAGCAAATGAAAGGTTTTGCTTAACTATACCTTGTTTTTTTCTTATTTGTGATCTTAACTGATGAATAGCAGGCCTCAACTTCCAGGAGTTGGAATGATTTGGTAAATATGAAGAAAGCCACTGTGAGAGGTCCCCGGGAACACTGCCTAGCCCTTTGTTTTGAAAAGATAGAAATAAAGTGAGTCTTGACATTTTGACAGTGAGATTAACAACATCATCACCTGCTTATGATTAGGGAGGTTGACCTTATGTTCCAATTCTTTTGGTTATTTACAAACTGAAGAAATTTTCTGCTGTTCTTAAAAGAGAGTCCCATTTATGAAATTGGGGGGAATGTTAATTGAATTTAGATATAAGAGATTTGAAATGCTTCCACACAGAACCCTCTTAAAATCCCAGGGCAGGGGCGCCTGGGTGGCTCAGTCGGTTAAGCGTCCGGCTTCGGCTCAGGTCATGATCTCACAGTCCGTGAGTTAGAGCCCCGCGTCGGGCTCTGTGCTGACGGCTCAGAGCCTGGAGCCTGTTTCGGATTCTGTGTCTCCCTCTCTCTCTGACCCTCCCCCGTTCATGCTCTGTCTCTCTCTGTCTCAAAAATAAATAAACATTAAAAAAAAATCCCAGGGCATAATAAAGGTAAAATTGTATATATACTATTATTTCCCTTGGACAAATATGGATAAATCTTATCTAGAAACGGAAGGGCATTCATTACTAGGTCACGCATCCGGGGGTCATGTACTGCATGAATATTAAAATCTGGAGATAGTGATTTGGTGAAAAGCAGCACCAGTGACATTCATGAGGAAGAAAAAAAACATCTTTCTGCATTTATTTGGTTGACAGCTTGTTCTGGAATGGGGAAAAATGGATATGGTTATATTTTTTCCCAAATGCATTTCTCCCAGTATTGACAAACTGGTCTTTTCAACACATGAATCATTTTATATAGCATAATAGTGTTTGGTTCTGTATTCTAAAAGTACTTTTTCTTTCACAAAGACCTGTATTGGTCAGTTTGAGCTGCTGTAATCAAACACACAGATCAGGTGGCTTAAGGAACAGAAATTTGTATCTTACAGCTCTAGAGGCTGGGAAGTGCAGCTCAAGGTGCCGACTGATTCAGTTCCTGGTGGGGCTCTCTTCCTGGCTTGCAGAGGTCCGCCTTCTTTCTGTGTTCTCCACTGAAGACTGCCTTCTTATAAGGCCACGTTCCTCTCGGATTAGGGCCCTGTCCTTATGACCTTTAATCTTAATGCCTCGTAAAGATCTTATTTCCAAGTACAAGTCTCACTGGCGATTAGGGCTTGAACCGTGAATTTTGTGTGGGACACAATTCAGTCCACGGCAAGAACTTTCTGCTGGATTGAAATGGACACCTACAAAACAAAAGCATTTTAGTTGGCAATTTCGTTGAAAGCCTGGCAAGGGTACTAGGATTCAGTTTATATGTTCCATCCAGGTGTCTTGGTGAAGAGTGAGCTAACATTCCTTGGGCATGATGAAAAAAAATCCAGGAAATTTTGCTTTGCCCTTGATTTATGGGCCTTTCCCAACTGAGTTCACTTCTTTGTCCTTAAACATTATTCCAGGTAGCGTTGTAGGTTACTTCAGCACTGTTGATACATCAACATCATTGGATGGGTAGGTCAGCTCTTCCCAGAAAAGAGAGAGTGGAGGTCGAGGGTGGGAGTCAGGAAAGAGACCTCGTTTAGGGTCCTGTGAGGCAGAGCTGGCCAGATAGTGATGGAGTCCTGTCCTTGGCTGTCTGGTGGCAGCAAAAACAGATACCACCAGGGCACAAAGGAGGGCAAGAAGAAGATGAAAGTGAGGCCCGATCTGGAATTTAAGGATATAGAAACAAAAACCACACCACCACATAACTTACCAGTTATTTATTCCAGCCCTACAAAATGCTTGCAATGAAAGCAATTAGTTTTGTTTTGGGGGTGCATGCCTGGGTAGAGCATGTGACTCTCATTCTTGGGGTTGTAAGTTCGAGCTTCACGTTGGGTGTAGAGGTTGCTTAAAAATAAAATCTTCGACAAAGAGAAAGCAGTTAGTTCAGGTTTTCCAGTTCTGAGTGCTCTTTGACATTTTGATAAACTTTTAATTTTAGAACGGATTTTTTTAAGTTTATTTAGTTGTTTTGAGAGAGAGAGCACAAGTGGGAGAGGGGCAGAGAGAGAGAGAGAGAGAGAAGAGAGAATGAGAGAGAGAATCTCCAGCAAGCTCCACGCTGTCAGCACAGAGCCCGACACGAGACTCGAACTCACGCACCATGAGATCATGACCTGAGCTGAAATCGAGAGTTGGAAGCTTAACCAACTGAACCACCCAGGCGCTCCTAATTTTAGAATAGTTTTATGTTTACTGAAGAGACACAGAGTTAGTACAGAGAGTTCTTGCACACCCCACACCCAGCTTTCCTTGTTAAACATCTTATATGGCTCTGGTACACCTGTCACAACTAAGAAAGAAACGCTGGCACGTTATTATTGACGAAGCTTCACATTTTACCAAAATCCCAATAGTTTTCTCTTAACAGTCTTTTTCTGTTCCAAGGTCCTCTCTGGGACACCAAATTGTGTCTAGTTGCTGTCTCCCCTCAGGATCCTCTCGGCTGTGACCGTTTCCAGACTTTGCCTATTTCTGATGACCTTGACAAATTATGGATTCTTTATCAGGTGACTCCTCGTATGCCTCTTCACTTAAGTTTGCCTGATTTTCTTCTCTTAGGTAGACCAAGATTGTGGGTTGTTTTTGTTTTTGTTTTTTGTGGGGAAGACCCCATAGGCGAAGTGGCATGGTCATTGCCTCGTATGAGGGTGCGTGTGTCAGCACGACTTATCACGGTTGATGGTGACCTCGCTTGCTTGGCTCGAGGTCACGTTTGTCACGTTTCTCCACGGTAAAGTTACTCTCTCCTCTCTCCCCACTCCATGATAAACTGTTCGAAAACAAGTCAGTAGGTACAGCCCACACTCAAAGAGTGGAAGATCTTGAACTTTTTAAACTGAACGTATTTAACTTTCTTCTGTCGACCTGCAACTCTTAAGTGCATCTCAGTTCTAACACTTAACTCTAACGGGAAGGTTTTGTCTAGGCATTTTCTCACAAGCTCCACGGACCGTCTTTTTTTCTTTTTTCCCTCATTTCTGTCAGCTGTCACTCTTAATTGTGCAGGTTTTCTGCTGTGCGCACATGACATTTAAAATCTAGATTAAGGGCTGAAAAAGTTAGTCAGCTATCCCCACGTTCTCACTTAATGTAAATGTTTCCCTAATAGGCTAAAAATTCAAATAACGAACTAAAAAGCATTTCTTAATTACACTGCTTGGCATTGCTAAGTGATATACTTACTCTGGCACCATGAATGCCTCACTATGCTCTTAAGCAAGGATGTAATTTCACTGGCTGTGGAGCCATGTGACCCATTTGAGCATTCCTCTGTGTGCTCGATAAACAGATTGCAATATGTTGCTTTGATTAAGAATCAAAACTCGCGCTTTAACTAAAAGCTAAAACCCCCAAGTCAATCAAGCAGGCCGATGGAAAAACAAGAGGTAGGATTATGGGATAAAGAGGAGAGAGGGTCAGTGAGCATACATTTAACAGTCAGTAGAGGAGAACGAAGGCAGAAGACAAGGAGTGTGTGGGTGATGCTGTTGGAAAGCATCCTGTGATGGGGAGACGGTAAGCACCCACTGGTGGTTGTCCATTGAGGTGGATGGGACGCTGGGAGAGGTTATATGATCTGGGCGTCATGCAGCAAGTTGATAAAATTCCATTTTAAAGAGCACGGATGGTCACTTTAACGAATATCCAGAGAGAATTCGAGAACATATTCTCAACTTCTGCATTTACCAACCTCATTGGTTGAAAAATAATAACGAGAAATAATAATGAACATCTGCGTCTCGCTTTTCCATGTATAAAGTGCTTTCGCACGCATTAGTTCATTAATCCCTTATGAAGAATCCGAGGTGTTAATTTTGTCATCATCCCATTTTGCACATGGGTCCGTTGAGACTTGAGGAGGTCTCACTTGTTCAGGGATAAAGAACCAGGAATTCCACTTTCTTCCAGTTCAAGTTTCAGTTACAAGAGAGGGAGCCCCCTTCCCTGCTGAGCCTGGGGGAGTCATGCAAATGTGAATCAACCACCGTCCATTTAAATAAAGCTGCCTCTGGAAGCCTGTCAGTATTTTGAAGAGATTTTGCTATCAGGATGTCTAAGGAGTGTCTCTTATTTTGGCGGAGGGGGTGCTAACTTAAACCAAGGCCTGAGGATTATGACCGCACCTTGAACTCATTGCCCTGGGTCTGGACAAAACTCCCAAATGCTTGCCTCTCTCTTTGGCCTTGCTCTATTTTGTAATCAACCTCTCTGGTTTAGGTAAAAAGACTACATTATAGTTGAGGAGAAATGCCGCGTTCCTTGGAACGCTAACCGGGGCCTGGCTCTTGGGTGGGACAGTTTTCTTCCACGGGCACATTCTTTTAGATTAGCTGCTTGAGAGGTCAACCGAACCTTCAAAGGAATAGGGCAGAGCAAGTTCATTTCAGAGGGGCGATCGTCAACATTCAGTGGCACGGTGAGCCAGCTCCTGGAAGGTGACGAGGTGGCCCAGAGCAGCCGAATTGCCATAATCTAGGGTGTTGTTGGAGAGACGGGGAATGCCTGGGAAATAGAAGCAGAGGGCAGGGCAAGACGTGTCTTCCCATCAGCTGTCCTCTGCCACCCAGGTCCCGCCTCCTTGCCTGATTCCATGTCCATGGTGTCCTGTCACCCTTCTCTTCCCTCTACTGTCTTAGGAGTCCGAAACAGAGAAAGAACAAAGGGGCAAGCTAGATGAGCTTTGAATAGGATGAAGGTCCAAGGACAGAGAGGGCAACTACGCAACACAGAAAGGAGAAAGGAGGACAGAGGGGCATAGGGTGTTTAGCCCCTGTTAAGGTCTGACGCTATTTGCCTGTACACGTTAGCAGGTAACCTGCACAAAGTGCTTCCTTTTGAATGGCGTTACCAGTGGAGAGGAAGTCAGGGTCATGGGAGCAGTGATGGCTGTAGGCAGTGTGAATCCTCAGGGCCCGACCAGGCTGCACTCTTGGACGCTACAGTGTATTTTGTCATGTGGTCACCTTTTGAGCCATCTACTTGGCTTAACGCACCGTTGAGGCCAGAAGAGGGATTTTTGAAATCTGTCCCGAAGGTCCTAGAGTGGAATTACTTTTAATGTCCTTAAAAGTGACAAGTCAAGTGAGCTCGAGAGGAGGAGATGACGACGTAGATACGAACTTAGGTTGAGCAGGAAACCATGCTAGGATTTGTATGTTCTTGGATGCCTTTGACTCTTAAAATCTCACCTTAGAAATGGCTTGTCTTTGTAAAATACAGTCCAATTTAATAATTTCCCCCCAATTTTAGCCACTTGTTGATAACTATTTTGGTTTTGGAAATAGTGATGCCAACTCCTTCCAGCGAGGTTTTTGGTCATTTTGGCCTGAGTTGATACTGTGTGACTAAGATAGAATCTGCTGTTTTTCCTCTTAAAAAAGATCATAAGGCTGTCTTCTAACTTTTTGGCAGGGACTCGTGTGGAAAACGCAGGGTGGCTCTGTTTTGCCTTTTAAAATCTTTGTATTAAAGTGATTTTCCAGGAAGACGGAAAAGAAAATCTCCCTAAAAATTAGGCAACATCCTGGTTGCTGAACGCCTTGTAGGGGTCCTTGTGCCGCGAGGTAAGGAATGTGCGGTATTTGGACCCTAGAAAGTACTTCATGCAATATAGACTTTTAAGAGGCAAATGCTGCTTTTTGTTGCTCAAGGTCAGAGTATATTGTTCTCATGTGTTTCTTGGCTCTTGAGTTTCAGTTCACAGTTTCAAGATGAATGGAAAATAGATGTCACGGTTTTCAAAAACATGTCATTTTTTTTCCAAAATATTAAAGTGAACGTGCTGTGTAGACAAGTGTAGCTCAAGCTCCTTGGCCTTGAAAGGATGTGACTCGCTTACATTTTTATTGGATGACTTTCCAAGGACGTCCTTCTTTCATTTTGCCAATAGAACGCGGTGGAGGGTATTTGCAGTTCATTGGCCTCCAGACAGCCTTCACGTCTTTGGGGACACTCTAGGCTCCTTAGGAAAGGGCCGTGTTTCGTTTTTATTTTCTTCAGCGCCTGAGATCTGGGGAGTGTTTACTACTAATAAAGAAGGTTTACGCTGCCACGCTCTTTCTGCCTTTAGATTTAGGACCAGAGAGTGAGCTGGGTGAGGATCATTTATCAGTACCGGTATATGTTTAACATCTAGAACAGCATCTGGTACCCGGCAGGCACTCAATAAGTGCACGCCGAATGACTGTGTCTGCCATCTGATGTGTTACACAGCAGTTAGTAGATAAGAGCAGAGTGTTTTATATAGAGTCTCCAAGAGGTACTCTCAACAGCGTTGAAAGAATTCTGGGAGGTGGAGCTTAGATGTTACTTCTTCTGTTGGTTTGGCAACCAGATGATTCCTTCAGCTTTCAGAATAAATCCAGAGTCCTACAGTGTTGGCTCTGTCTGCTGTCCCCTTCATCCCCCCTACCATTGCCTTATTTAGCCATTACTTTAGAAAAAGGGAGAAAAGAACAATTTTGACTAGGTGCACATCCACTCATAGCAGCACCAGGCATATAACATGCACTTTATAAATGCTCATTATATTACTCATTATTATGATCTTGGTGATGTGTCCATATTTTTCTATGTTATTAAGTCTAAAAAATAAAAAAAAATGGAGAAATTTTAAATTTTATGAAATTTTGTCCCATTCTTCCTTAGCATTAATGGAGAACTTCTCTCTTTTTACTTACTGATATGAAGAATTATATTGACACATTTTCTAATGCTAAACATTCTTTGCACGCCTGTTAGAAGCCCCATTGTATTGCATAATTCAGCTTGTGTCTATTTACTTTGAGATTTTTGCGTTGAGAACATAAGTGAAATTTGTCTGTAGTTTCTCTTTGTGTGGATGTGTTGTCTCAGGTATTGATGTGGATGTTATGCTGGTGTTTTTAGAATCAAAACCTTCCCTTCGTCTTCTACGTGTATTGTAAATGGATTTGAAATTATCCGTCCCTTTAAGGTTTGGTAGAAGTCTCAGTTGTGAAATTGATTAAATCTGGTGCATTTTGGGAGGGGTTATTCTTTGAAACACTACAGTTTCATTTGTGGTAATTGGCTATGTATGACATCATCCATTCATTTGGGGCTTTACATTTATTATAATATTTAGGAGGCCAGTAGTTTTTATGATTCACATATTCCATGAAAAATTTATGGTCCTTTCTGCATTCTCAATTTTTTTCTTCTTTATTTTGGTGAGTTAATGGCTTAATCTCATATATTGGCCTTAGATTTCTTGACTTGAAAAAAAAAGGCTCGGTTTCTTATTGATGCATATAAGTAGTTTAGTCTGTGAATTTTTCTCTGAGCACATCACAGCTGTATGCGAGTTTCTGATATAGAGCATCCCATTGTTACTATTTTCTGTATATTCCATATTCTTGGTTTTAATTTTATTTTTGACACCAAGTTTATTTTGGAGGCTTAAATGTTTTGCAGATGGTAGGGTTCCTTGATTTTCTGGTTTTGTTACAGATTTTAATTTTTATTGCATTATTGGGCAGAATTTTTATTTCACTGCTTTTTTTTTAATGTTTATTTATTTATTTTGAGAGAGAGAGAGAGAGAGAGAGAGAGAGAGAGTGCATGGGAAGGGCAGAGAGAGTATGAGGGAGAGAGAATCCTAAGTAGGCTCTATGCAGTCAGCACAGAGCCTGATGCAGGGCTCGAACTCACAAACCATGAAATCATGACCTGAGCAGAAATCAAGAGTCAGGATGCTTAGCCAACTGAGCCACCCAGGCGCCCCTATTTTATTTCTGTTTTGATAATTGATTGAAACTTTTATTTTTGGTCTAATTAAGTGTCAAGATATTCCATGGAGATTTATAAAGAAGTCACATTCTCTGTTTTAAGACACGGAATTCTATTTATATATCAGAACAGCCTTGTGATTTTATTCTTATTTTTGTTCGTGTGATCATTCATCTGCAGAAAGAGATAAATTTCAATACATCTGTATTTCTTACACTTGTACCTCATATGGGTTTTGCTGTATAAACGAAGATGCCATATTTATAACTGTTGGATGCTCATTGGGGCTTGCAATCTCTACAATTTTAAATATATTTTTTTAAGATTTTATTTTTAAGTAATTTCTCCACCCGGTGTGGGGCTTGAACCCACAACCCTGAGATCAAGAGTCACCTGCTTCACCGACACAGCCAAGCAGGCGCCCCAGCAGCCTCTGCAATTTCAAAGTAGCTATTTCTTATTGCAAGTAGCTACTTGCTTTGAAGTCAATGTGTCTGAAATTTCCATCAGAATTCCCAAGTTTGTGTTGGTATTCACCTGGCATGTCTTTGCCCAGCCGTTTATTTTCAACTTTTCTTCGTCACTTTCATTTTACGTGTTTCTTCAATAGAGCCTATCATCTATTTTTTTCCCCCCTTGGGAAGCAGTCTGGAGGTTTTTTGTTTTGATTTCTTAATACAGTGCCAATACGTTTATTTATAAAATAGATGTGTTTGGTCTTAATTGTGTAATCATTTTATGTTTTTCTTTCTTTTATTAACTTTTATTATATGGTCTTAGTTTAATTGTATGTTTTTTCCTCTTATTTGGTAAGTTCCTATCTGTTACGGCGTAACTCTTTTAGGAACAACCGTTATAACTGTACCTTCATAGATATATTTAGTTAATTATATTTCTTTAGACAGTATCTATTTATGCTCCCTCCCAGGGCTCGTGAAGAAATAAGTATAATTCCACTTATTTCTACTTTCTATTCCTTCCTTCTACCGCATAATTTTAGTTGATTATACTATATATTTTTAGCTATTCTCTATTTACCTTTATATTTTTAATGTACTTAAATTTCTTCTCCTCCTCCTTCACCAGATTTAAGTCTGGCATTTTTACCCTGGCTGTAAGAGTCGAGGCCGTTGGTACACTTTGCCTCCTCTATTTCTACGTGGTCACGGTACATGCCATTTCCATTGTGTTCTAGAGCTGATGCTCACGGTGGCTTTAACTTCCGTTCCTTGCTTACATGCAGCCAGGGATCACTACTAGTCATTTTGCTAAGGGTTTTTATTTGTCTCTTGACTTTGTTTGCCTGAGGACTTTGGAGACCTTCTGCCATGTCTCAATATTGAATGTTGCTGGGGAGAAGCCCAAGGTTAGCTGATGTTTTTCCCTTCGAGATAAATTTATCTCTTTCTCCTAGCTGGTTGCCCAGAGGATCGTTCTTTATCACTGAAGTCTACGAACTTCATGTCTGTTGTTATATATCAAATTTATTTCTGGCATCCAATGTATACTTTCAATCTGTTTCTTTATTTCTCAAAACATTTCCTTGAATTACATCTTCCTCCTTCCCTCCCTCTCTCTCGCCCTACTTTCTTTCTTTCTTTGTCCTATTAGCCCTCACTTTTGTTTTTTGAGCCACCGTTTGTACAAATATACTATCTGCTACCACTTTCCCCTTGAATTTTTTAAGAGCATATTACTTAATTTATAGATGAGAAACTGAGGCACGGTAAGAGACATGGCTGGCTAGGATTGACAACCATGTCTGCTTTCCCTGTGTCTTTTCAGATGAGCACCTTTCTTCCTATTTCGGATCTTTCCAAGTTTCTCCTTCCTCCCTCCCTGCCCCCTGCCTCCTTCCTTCCCCCCTTTCCTTTCCTTATCCCTCCTTTCCCCCTTCTTTCCTTCTTCCCTCCCTTCCTTCCTTCCATCCTTCCTTCTCTTCCTCCTTCCCTCTCTTTCTTTTTTTCACTCCCCCAACCTCTCTCTCTTACTCCCTCTCTGCTTTCACTCTCCCTCCATTCCTTCATTCTTATTGCCTTTGATATCTTCCCCCACATCTTTGCACTGGGGAACCTATTCGATATAATGTGATTACCTGGGGTTTGGAGGATGGTGCTGGTTTGAGGGAGGGAGATGACGTGATCATTACATAATTTAATCACACTTTCTAAGGAACATTTTATGCTCCATATGTAGACGTGGAGACCACTGGCCATTGCCAGTGTAATAATTACACTGGCCATTGCTGTGTAATGATTACTTTTCATCTGTCCCAAGATTTAAATCTTTCCAACAGTATTTTTGGGGGTGGGGGGGTGGGAGGGGTGCTACATGATCTCATTTCTGAAGAAATACTGTTATTTATAATGTTTTCCTTTGAATCTTTCTTCTTAAATTGTGAATCCAAAAATTGTAGATGATATTCATAAAACACTATATGTGACCAGTGGGGTGGGGAGGAATTAATCTCATGTTTTACTTGTCATTTTAGGTTTCAATAATGTACTTGATTCTATACACAGGTTTCTAATTCATGTTCAGTTTCTGGTCTGCTGACTCCTAGATCTGTTTCAGACACACCTACACTTGTTATCTATTACATTGTGTAATTAACTTATCCTTGTTAATGACCCAACAGAGGTCCCTCTTACATCTCATCTTTTTATTTCTGGTTACCTCAGCATTTAACAATGTCATTCTGAATTCATAAAGTCTCCTGGTTTGGTAAAGGACCCAAAGCTGTTAAATTTATATACTGTCCAATGTCTAGTCACTGATGAAAAGATTATAAAATGCACCAGGTCGAGAACTGACCTCTAAATTCACCCAAAGCTGTAACCAATCATTAAAAAAGTGAATTTATTGGTTGTACTTATTTTTTTCAAAAAATTTTTAATGTTTGTTTATTTTTGAGAGAGACAGAGGGACGGAATACAAGTGGGGGAGGGGCAGAGAGGGAGGAAGACACAGAATCTGAAGCAGGATCCAGGCTCTGAGCTGTCAGCACAGAGCCCCATGGGGCTCGAAATCATGAACACCGAGATCATGACCTGAGTCAAAGTCACACATTTAACCCACTGAGCCACCCAGGCGCCCCCGCTTTTTTTTCAAAAAAATTTTTTAAATGTTTTATTCGTTGTACTGATAAAATGAATGTATGCTTACTATAAGGAATTTGAAAATTCTGTGTGTGTGTGATAGATCACCCAAAATCCTAATCCTGGAGGTACAAAGATTACTTAGCATGGCTTTTAGTCTTAAATATACATACACACACATATAATTTTATTAAATTGCAGTCATGCTGTAAACACCTAAAAGTTGGTATTGAGTTTTTCTCTTTATGTTGCTATGTTATCTCATTCTCTTAAATATTCTTCACATGTGTTTTTTGTAATGATCCACAAATTTTAAATTATAAGGCTATTTTAAGGCTATACCCAACTTTACTTAGTCACTCTCTCATGGTTGAAATTCTTGTGTTATTAAATTTTGTACATATGCATAAATATTTCATTGAGATAAAGTCCAAGAAGTAGAGTTAATAGATAGATGAGCATGAAGACTTTTTTGGTGCCAGGTTTTTGGTTTGTTTAAGTGTTTTTTTTTTTTTTTAATTTTTATTTTTTTAATATTTATTTATTTTTGAGAGAGAGAGAGAGAGAGAGAGAGAGAGAGAGAGTTAAAGGGAGAGGGGCAGAGAGAGAGGGAGACACAGAATCTGAAGCAGGCTCCAGGCTCCGAGCTGTCAGCACAGAGCCCGACACGGGGCTCGAACTCCCAAACCGTGAGATCATGACCTGAGCTGAATTCGACGCTTAACCAACTGAGCCACCCAGTTGCCCTGTTTTTTAAGTGTTTTGTTTTGAAAAACTGGGGGTACAAAAATATAACACGAGTGTGAGCATTTTGAGGCTCAAGACTTGATGTGAGCTTGATGAGGATGGCTGGGCCGTAGTCCCTTTTCACAAGGAGTGTGTTTGAGTGTTCGCCTGCCTGTGCCAGCCTTAACATTTATATGAGTCTTAAATTGTGTTGTCAATTTAACGTAGTAAAAACATTTCTTTGCCTTCATTTGTTTATCGCGTATCAGTAGAGTTGAGTAGATTGTGGAGGTTTGTTAGCCGTATGAATTTTTTTTCTGTGAATTGTCTAAGGAGATCTTTGCCAAATTATCTGTTGGAGTATTAGAATTTTGCTTATTTCCTTTAAGCATTTTAAATATTTCAACATTCTTCTATCTCGCAGATGCGTGTGTGTGCATGTGCACGTTACAATTTTTTGTTCCAATTTAGGTAGATTAGTTAGCTCGCGCTGTGTAACAAAACCCACCAAAACTCAGTGGCTTACAACGATAATCCTTTCTTATTGTTTGTTAGCCTTTGGCTAGTCTATGTGTTCTTCTGGCCTTGGCTGGATTCTCTCATGCCTCTGTGGTCCACTGTGGGGTAGAGAGACTCTTCTGCTGATTTTCGCCGAGATCTCTTACATTTAAGGCACCGGCAGGCTGGCTGAGCTCTGGTGACCTGGACGAGGATAGCTGGGCTCTCTCTCCGTCTCTAGGCTAGCTTGATTTGTTCAAACGGCAGGGTTCCAAGAAAGGCTTGGAACTGGTACACAGCTATTTCTGACATTCTTAGTGGCAAAAGTAAGTCACAGAAGCAGACCCGATTCAAGGGATGGTGAAATGGACTCTTACCTCTTGATGGAGAGAACCGCAAAAATACGTTGCAAAAGGCAATGGCAGGAGTGCTTAACCTGTGGCTATTCTTCTGGTTGTCCACAGTAGGTGCATAGTTTCTTGGTGGTGGTGGGTTTTGTTTTTATTTTTTTACTGGATATTTTTAGGATATTTCTTCATCCTTTTGTTTCAAAATGATGTATTCAAGAGACAGTCAACAAATAATTTTGCTTTTTTCAAGCACAGGGAAGCTTTTTTTTTTTTTTTCCAGGAGGCTTTTGATGATTGCATCAATTCCTGTTGTTCCTCATAATGCCAACTGTTTCCTGCACTGTGGGTTTTGATCGGCCTGTTATGTCTTCTAATTTCCTTGCAATTATTTATCTTTATCCCTGTCCTAGCTGGTTGTTTCTGTCTGTTCCTACTGACTTTTCATCTGAGGACTGCCTCTCGTTATTTTCGAATTCCAGTTTTTGCAGGGCATACCTTCTTTCATATTTCTGAAGCTTCTAAGAAGTCTCCTAAAATGTTCTTTGGGTTCCCTTCATAAGACATCAGCTGTCCTACTCTCAATCTCCAGGCTAGCACACCACACTGTATTATCCTCTGACACTTTGAATTTTAATCAACCACATCCAAAGGCAGCCCCTTATTTGCCCGTTACTCAATATTTTTCCATATCCTAGCACTTCGCTCGTAAGAAAGCATTCCTAATACAACCAGGTTTCCATGTTCAAGCTTTCCAACACTGACTCATCTTTTTCTGGCAACCCAGACACTGGAGGAAGGTTATGAGCGTCACTTTAAGGAGGAAGAAGTCAAAGATAGATGCAAAATGGAATCTCCTAGACCAGCAAGAAACGGAGCCCCCAAAGAGGTACTAAGTTGGACCAGTAAGACACACATAACTGGCCTGAAGATTGATAATATCAGCCATCCAGATGACTGCTCATCACACTTCGTCCCTTCTCCTTCTCAGCTCATTATTTCCTCTCATTCTCTTTGCTCTTGGGCCATGTAAACACCTTGAGAATAACTGTTTTCTACTTGGTTCTGAACATGGCGGCTAATCTGCTCTGTAGGTGAGGGGAGGAGCTGCCCCTGCTGTATTCTCCCATATCCCCTGGGTAGCGTCCCCAGCCACAGTTGGGGTGCTCTGAGCTCCTGCCGTGGGGCTCTGGATCAGGGGTGAAAGGAATCCTCTGTAGCTGGCTTGGACTGTACTCGAGGAAGCAGTCAGTGGCTTCACATCTGCTTTTCTTATCGGATCTTTCGATGTCAGTGAATTTTACCCTACCTTCCGCCATCCCTGGCTTAATTACTGTAGCTCTCTTTTAACTGGTGCCGCATCACCGCTATTTAATACCTCACATCAGAAGTTGGCAGAAATTAGAACTGAGTAGGAATTTTAGGGGAGAAAAAAAGGACGTGTATTCCGATTCTTAAGCGCAAAGTAAAATGAGCTTTCTCTTTAGGTTGTCCTTTGTGAAATGGCAACATTCCCAGAATATTTGAACTGACAAGGATCTGATAGATCATCAAGTTGAACCGGAGGAACCTGGGCCCCAAGAAGGTTGGGACTGATTCATTCACGATTCCAGAGTGGGGAACTGAAAAACAGGATTTACACCAAGATCCCCTTAATCTGTTGCCTTTTATTGTTTACCTACCCTCCCAGGTCTTCACGTTGCTCTGCTGATAATATTACGTTTTGTTTTAGATTATATTTTTCCTTCCTTTGCTACTCCCACAGTACAATTTTTTTTCACTGTTTTCCTGGTATAATTATACATTTGTCTATTTATTATATTTCAAAGTTTAAAATATTTCCAGGATCTCTTTCTTGTTGTCTAGAAATCCATCCATAACAAACTGTCATTTGCTATTTTCTGCTTCCCTTTCTCCGTACAAGGTAATTCTGATGGAGATTATGTTACTACTTACTGAACCAAATACTATGTGTTCCATGATGGTTGTTCGCTTTCTTCCTTACAAATTAATTAGGAATTATCTCCATTAGGATTAGAATTTTGAACTTTTTTTAAAAGATTTTATCTTTAAGTAATCTCTATACCCAACATGGGGCTTGAACTCACAACCTTGAGATCAGGAGTCACACGGTTTACCGGTTGAACCAGCTTGGTGCCCTAGAATTTTGAACATTTTATTTTATTTTATTTTATTTTATTAAGTTTATTTATTTTGAGAGACAGAAGAGCATAAGCAGGGGAGGGACAGAGAGAAGAACAGAGAGAGAATCCCAAGCAGGCTCCCCACTGTCATTGCAGAGCCTGATGTGGGGCTTGAACTCACAAACCGTGAGATCATGACTTGAGCCCTAATCAGGATGCTTAACTGACTGAGCCATCCAGATGCCCCTTGAACTTTTTAAAAAGAATTACTTCTGACCGTTGAGGCACTTGCCTTAATATTACATGTGGATTCATGTTAATTTGCCCCTCCCTTCTATTTACCTCTTCATGCTATCCTTGTTAAGTGGAATAATGAAAGTACTGCTGGCTCTAAAATGCATTTTTAAAGGCATGTGTAAATATTCATCGTTATTTCATCTATTTAAAATGAAGGATCCAGCAGATCATATTTGCATGGTAAATTAACATGAGCCTTCAGGCATATGGATTAAAATAAATTTTGCCAGATAGGAAAGGATTCAGGAAGTGAATTTCAATGAGCAGGGAAAATGTGGTGTCTCTTAAACATATCTGGAGATAGGCTGTCGTCAGCTTCTGGTTCCAACTCTGGAAGTGATACTGGGTTGATCTGTGAGTGGTGACAATTGTCTTCTACCCTAATAACTACAAGTTAGGAGCATATGGTCAGCATCTCTGATGTCCTTTAATAGTGCTTTCTTGATTGTTTTCATCTATGATAATGTTACTGCCTTTTGCCCTTTTATGTCTGTTTCTTTCATGAATATCATCATCAGGAAATATATATATATATATATTTATCTATATCTATATCTGTATCTATATCTATCTAACCAGAACCAAGGAGGTTTTCTTTTCCAAAGAGTGATTTGTCCTCTGTCTAGTAGTATCCCTGCATTGACTGTATTCCCTAACAGCCCACGGGTCTGTATAAACCTGCAAAACAACAAAACCACTTCTCATGCCTAAGTATCACAGGCATGACATTTTGTACCACAATATTCTAATTTGTGAGCATATTTAGCATAGCAGAAGTATTCAAGTTCAAGGTCTGTGCACATTCAATCTCACTGAAGAGCTTATGATCTTCCTTGGCTAGAAACAGGGGCTAATGGTTAATAGATATTTAATAAAAATATGAACACACTATTATATGTGTGTGTTGATCCCCTAGAATTTATGGTATTTTCATCTGTACCACAGTTAATATGAATTGTTAGCTGAAAGATAGATCACATTTCTGAAACTGAAGCTACATATAATTATTGAATTTATTAACATGTGATTTTACCTGTATTTACATAATGCAGTTAGACAAAGTCTTGGGAACAATAGTTACCTCTCATTTGCTCTGTAGCTGATGAAATATTACGTCTATTATTTGCAAAGGAAATGTATCTTAAAATGCTAAAAATGAGGAGGCATGGAAATTTTAGCCATTAGCCATATTGGATTTCATAGCACAAATTTGACTGCATGCTCTTTTTTTATTTTGACTTATTTTTCTTTTGGTCCTTATCTCACTGATAGGCATTCCTCATTCTGTAACATATCCACAGTGCCATGTAAAGATAAAAGTAGGTGGGGACAGGTGTCATAAAATCACCTTAAGATGAATTATGTAGCTCAGTGGAATGAATGTCCATTGGAAATCACTCATTCTCTATTGAAATACCTGGAATAAAAAAAAACCCTCAAGCAGAGCAATGCACATATCTTATTCAATTCTACATTTAACTTTCATAAAACCTTTTTTGGAATTGCTGAGACTTAATGTAAAAATAAAATATTGCTGAACCAGCGAGTTGTTTGAAAAATAATTTACTGAAGACATAATGTGAATGTAAAATAACCCTAAGATAAATATTTTAAATATCTTTATTGGGCCATCTTTATATTAAGTAAAATTAAATTTGACGTAGCTATTTCAATATAAAACACTTGACTTAAAAACTAAATTTTCCCCTTGTAAACGGTGACTTTAAAAATTGTTTATTCTAATACATTGCTTTATAGAAAAAAAAAATGAAGGGCCCAAAGTATGCTAGAAAAAGCTTTCCTGAGCCATATCATGAAAATATAACCAAAGAAACATTGGTAGTAGTGTGAAAATAATAGAAAACATTCCTAGCTATTCCACAACTTTAAATACCTATACATGTCTTTGGACAGTGTGACATATATTATTATATTAGCAAGACATCTGACTCCAGAAATGAGAAAAAGTAGTGTGCCAAGATAAGCAGTGGAGAACCAGCTCATGTCAATCACATGCCAAGTGCATGAACTGTGGCGAACAGTTTATAAGTTCTGCATTGCCACATAAAGGACTGCATGATGGTATTAAAGTTCGTCCTCTCAGGGCACCTGGGTGGCTCAGTTGGTTGAGTGCCTGACTCTTGATTTCGGCTCCGGTCATGATCCCAGGGTCATAGGATCTAGCCCCCAGTTGGACTGCATACTGAGGGTGGGGCCTGCTTGGGATTCTCTCTCTCTCACTTTCTATCTCTCTCTCTCCCTCTGCCCCTCTCCCACTCATGCTGTCTCTCTCTATAAAATAATTTTTAAAAGAGCTTATTTTCTAATCAATGCTTGCCAGTCAAGGGTTAATGGGACTTCTTTGTGTAAAGACATAAACGTGGAGAGGGGAGGGGTTTTACATACAAAATAAAAGAGACTATTTTGTAAATGAAAACAACAAGGCACAAAAATGAATATCTGAGGCTTAGATATCCATCTGGAAATGATGTTTTATGAATCACTTGTATGAACAGATGGCCAAGCTTGCTCACATTTTTTTCAAAATGTTTGAATATTGGATCAGTTTTTTTATGAGCTCTGAAATACGCATTGGAAAGTGGTGTTTTTACACACACACACACACACACACACACGCACGCACACACACACAGTTTGGCATATAACCAGTGAACTCTAGTTCATTCCAAGGAGGTTATTTCTTTTGTTAGGGCACATTCTTTGTTCAGAGACTTTCCCTACACCACCTTCTCTAGGAAAGATTATCTTCTCAGGCCACATCAGCTTAGAATTACATAGGTGGTGACTGAAATCAAGAGCATTTGATTCTGTTTTTCTGGCTCTCATCCCTCCTTCCTATAATGGGACCCCAAGTGGCTTCCTACTCTTTCCTGTATATTTCTGGGTATCCCCAGGGACTGTCACTGGGCCTGAGTGTGCCTTGGCAGTTAACAGCTGTTCAGCAGTTTGAAAAGCTGTGCAGAAGTACCCAGATACAGCCTCTTGTGCCCACATTTGGACTGCCTGCAGATAGGTGCTGTTTCTGGCGTCCCTTCACCCCCCCCCCCCAGAGGTATGAGTACTGCCCATTCATCCACTAGAGATCAGATGCACCCGGCAGGCTGTTTCTGTTGGCCTGCACATTAGTCAAGCTGCGTTGTGCCTTGAGTCTAAGAGAAAATCCTTACTTTCTCTGCTTGCCAAGCATTGCCCGATAGTACTGCCTTGTGTCTGGGGTCTTATTGAAATTTCAATAAAGATATTAGCCTTTGAAATTACATGTAGCCTGCATCAGCCCTGGTAGGAAACAGGTGGATAACTCAGTGGGTTTTGTGGGTGGGATGGACAGGGTCAGGAGAACCAACAAGAGGT
Organism: Panthera tigris; assembly: GCF_018350195.1. Lineage (NCBI taxonomy): Eukaryota > Metazoa > Chordata > Mammalia > Carnivora > Felidae > Panthera > Panthera tigris. Next base: position 225,161,997 of record NC_056660.1, read on the forward strand.
AGGAGGTGGAGAGTTCCCAGAGTGCTTTCGGAGCTGTAGCTGTTGCAGAGGAGATGAGCTCAGGATAGCAGAATGGAGCCACTGCCATGTTCCTGATCAGATGGGGAGGGAGCAGCGGGGAGCAGATACTCTGACTTCTCCGCTTCTGCCCTCTGACTTCTTCCAGGTCCCTCCCATTGACCCCATCCATCCAGGAGCCAGACGGCGGGGGAGCTAATACGGTTTCATAAAGAACAGGGAAGGAAAGGACAGAAATGAGATCTGGAGGGGCGAATGATGAGAGTTTGGCACACAGCCTCTCCTCCCCTACCCGCCCCCCCCCACCCCATCCCATGCCACACTAGCTTATGGGTCTTAGGAGCTGGGTTTGAGCATACGTTTGCAAAGAAAGGGAAGGAAAAGAGAAAGATAAACACATAAGATGACTTTATGGCTAGGCCCGGTGTGGCTGGCATCTGGTCACTCATATCCTATTGGCCACTTAGTCGCATGGCTCTAACCTGAATGCAAAGAAAGGCAGGATGTTCGAGGAGTATGTGCCTGAATCCCAACAATGAACATAACCTAGAGTGAGTTGGGACTCCTTACCCAACTGTTAACTGAATACTCAGCCCCCACTCAGCCTCCATTAATTCCTGTTGTCCTACAAATTTTCACCATGTCCTGTGAAATGTTTAACCAGTTTACTCTAGATATAATACTTTAATGATCTAATTTTAAATATTATGCACTTTAATTATTTACATTATTCATTATTTGGAAGAACCAGGGGAGATTTTTTTTTTTACTGAGTTGAGATAATTTAAGTATATAGGTTTATGTTGTTTTTCTTTTTTAATGTTTATTTATTTTTGAGAGAGAGAGAGAGAGTGTGAGCATGGGTGGGGCAGAAAGAGAGAGGGAGATACAGAATCTGAAGCAGGCTCCAGGCTCTGAGCTGTGAGCACAGAGCCTGATGCGGGGCTCGAACTCACAGAACTGTTAGATCATGACCTGAGCCAAAATTGGACGCTTAACCGACTGAGCCACCCAGGCACCCCGATAGGTTTATGTTATTAAAGATTTATGGTCCTTTAAAAATATCCCTCCCAAATATTAATTAAAGGAAATATTAATGTTTTAATCAATTTTTTAATTTGACTCGTTGTAAAATGTTCATGCCTATTACAAGCAGATGCTAACCAAAGCAGGACCTTTGCAAGATGCCATTTCTTACGGTTGGAACAAACAATGAAGGGTATTATGGGGAACAGGTAATATGACAAATTGATTTAATGTCAGTACTTTCAGAATCTCAGCTCTGTAACTAGAATCTCAACTCCACATTTCTCCTACAAGAGAAATTCTGAATATTTGAAACCAAATATTTAGGACCAAAGAGAAGTCCAGAGGGAGAATATATAATTTCGCTTTCCTTGCCGTAGGAAATATACCATATAATGCTATTTTTTCCCATTCTTTTTTTTTAATTTTTAGTGTTTTATTTATTTTTGAAAGAGAGAGAAACAGAGTGTGAGTCGGGGGAGGGGCAGAGAAAGAAGGAGACACAGAATCTGAAGCAGCCTCCAGATTCTGAGCTGTCCGCACAGAGCCTGACAGGGGGCTCAAACTTGTGAAGCACGAGATGATGGCCTGAACCAGAGTCAGATGCTTAACCGACTGAGCCACCCAGGCGCCTCTATTTTCCCCCATTCTTATAAGTAACAAGTTCTTATTTGTAAAATGTCTACGCAAGGCACTGAAAAAAGTAGCTGTTTTAGCAATGAGAATGCTCTCAAATCGGGGCTTTGCAACTAAAAACTTAAATCCAAATGCAAAGTATTATAATTTGAAATAAATTACAAAATAATTCATGTGTTAAAAATTAGTCTATCTGCCAACGTTTTCTTGTAAATGATTTAGTTGTTAATTAGCGGTGTTTATATGGTACATTCTTGGCATGTGAATTCATGGAATTGGTGAGCACAGTACAAATGAGAAAATAATTTGTCTTAATTTCTGATTCTCCTTTTATTAGATGTCAAAGATCTCTGCGTGTCCCTTCCATCCAACACCCCCCAACTTAAAACCATGCATGGTTTCACGTTACATTATTCCCTCATTAGCAATTTCTCCTTGAAGCACCAGGTTACGATCAATACCTAACGTGCATAGTAACTATTAGTTGAGGTGATGTGTATTTAAGAAACCCAAAGTAACAACTGTAAAGTTAAAGGGTTTCTCTGAATCTTTCACCGTGAACACTCATAATGCTTATTTTCTCAAGATTTGCAAGCAAGGCATTATGTTCACAAATCAGAGCGAGGAAATTCTCATCACGTTGACTTGGTATCTACGGATTTCAGGGGCATCAGGTCTCTGCTGTGACTTTCTTCCCATGGAGAAAAGTAAAAATGTGGATTACCTCAGGCCTACTGGTGTTTATCAATTGAACCTGAAAGCGATTTGTATTAAACTTCTGCTGGCTTACTTGTGTGGCTTTTCTCTCTCTCATCGAGCAGGTGTAGTTAGAGTTCTTCATAGTCAGGCCACATATGCTGGGTCTCTTGACACGGGTCCCTTTGGTGTTGTAATGAAGCCGTGGTCAGCGTGAACTATGGACAGCCAGGGTTCACAGCTGAGAGGTGGCCATGGGTATCCAGTCCCTATAAACTCCAAATCCATCCCTGGATGCCAGACTCGGGACGAGAGTCTTCATGGCAGCCCAAGCATTGCCAGAGAGTGATTCCATGCTTTAAAAATTACGTGGCAGAGGGCCATTCTGGGGACTCTTTACAGCCCTGAGGGCTCCAAGAAAATGCTAATCTCTTAGGGTTTATTGAACTTGAACCGCATGCCGTCCCCGTTCTAAAGAGCTGCATAGATGATCCCCAGTGCACAACAGCAGCTTTACCAGTGTTTGATACACAGTTGGTGTCTGTGCCAGTGCCCAATTCCAACATGAGATGATCAGGAAGGTACCCTCAGCAGTGTTCCAGAAAACGAGTTCTCCGCACGCCCTCACACCACACACGTATTGGTTTCAGGGTCATGTGACATATCGCTGCTATCAGGGCCCTGAGGAGCTGATATTGCAGATTACAATACATGCTTTCAACTGCACTTCACCCATCACAGAACTGGCAAGAGACTGAAAAATATTCCTGCCAAGAAACTTTGGATTGAAGGAAATTATAATAATGGAGACCTAATCAGACAATAAGAACATGGCCAAGCTGGCATTCCTAGTACCAGTTCAGTCATAGTTCCAGAAAAAAAAAAAAGAACGAATCTAATCATATCTGACAAAAAGCCGAGAACCTAGCGAGTGAGTGAGAGAGTTTTAGAAACGTGGATTTGTATCTTCCATCGTTAATTAAGAATCTTGCCCCTAAATGCATTGTTGTGGACTAGATAAAAACTAATGATTCTATAAATTCCTGGCTCGGAAACTTACTTCCTGTGATTTCCCAGGGGCACCACCAGGTACTGTTAAAATGTCAAGGAAAATACAACGCCACCTGTCGGGCACTGGGCGAATTACTACTCGAAGTAGCTTCCGGTTTCAGGTTTCAACATTAGATCTCGCACATTCCGTTTGATGATGTCATGCATTGTGAAGCTAGATTTTCCGCATTTGCTGTGATAAAATGTAAGTGCTTCTCGACAGCCCAGGTGGAACAGGGAATGGAAGTGACAGCGTCTTATTCCAGTCTAAAGTTTGAGACGTACAGTACTGAGCGGCAGGGTCACGTGTCTGTAACAAGTATTTATAGTCATTTAATAATGACACTTACCTGTATTATTTTTTTTTTCAAATGGCTACTAAGTTAGGGAATAAATACTTATTAGTTGTCTGGATCCAGCTATTTAATAAGCGGGACTATAAGCAATTTCTTTTCGACTAGGAGCTTCGTGAGAAAGTTTACTGTCTTACTAAGGGCTCCTTGAGCCTAGAAAATATGGCAACCTCGGTTGTAAACCCATGATAATTACCAAGACCTTTTCAAAGGGTAATATACATAATACGGAGACAAGTCTCTTACACTGTTTCTACAAAGATAGTTTCAAATCACGTTTGAATAGGGCAGACCGGTTTCATTCATGCGCTCGGAATCTGTCTGAAGGTCTTATAAACCTTATAGTTCTCACCATGCCTACAAATTTGCATTAGGCCATCTAGGTTCTCTTGAGACTTCGGTTGCCCTGAATTGGTGACCGCATTTCCAAGAATCATGGCTGCCTTATATTTTAATTTGACTATGCAACTAAGACCAAACAGGCTGGGGACAAGCCCCGCACACCAAAGTGCCTGTTCTTACTTACCCTAAAGTGCCTAGCTGTGAGGTTCCTCGGGGCAGCGTCTTTCATCATTCCCTGTGGGAGGTAGAAATCTTTACTAATAGAGCACATAGGGTAGCAGGCTGTGCCTCTGGTTTTGGCTTCACTTCTAGAAAACATACTCTTATATTCCTTGCATGTCTCCCATCATCCATTATGCTCAGCTCCAGATTCAACTCTCTGTCTCATGTCAAACGTCATTGACAGTTGTTGGCCCCCAGACTCACGGTTCTGCCCTCTCCTGGATTCATAAGGAAGAGGGGTAATTTAAAAAAAATGTTGATTTATTTTTGAGACAGAGAGCACAGGTGGAGGAAGGGAAGAGAGAGAGAGAGAGAGAGGGAGAAAGAGAATCCCAAGCAGGCTCCGTGCTGTCAGCACAAAGCCTGGGTGGGGAGGGGGGGTGGGGGGTTGGTCTCACGGACCATGAGCTTATGACCTGAGCTGAAACCAGGAGTCGGCCACTCAGACTGAGCCATTCAGGCACCCTGAGAAGTGATTTTTGTTCAGACTACTGAGACACCTTGGGGTGAGCTTTGTGCGAACTAGCCTTCCTTTTCTGTAGCCGAAATAAGTTCCAGAAGTGTCTGCATCAACGGTGGCCATCCAACGCCCTAGCCTTTCTTTTCCTCCCTGCCTTTGCTGGCTTCTCTCATGCTGAGGCCCCAGTCTCTACGTACCAGGTCCTCATTTTCTTTTTCTACTTCGTTCACCTCACAACTTATCATCGATTCTTTTCACCATTCCCAGACCCCTCATCCTGAGTCATTCCGTGCTCAGAGGCACACAAAGTTAGCTGCTAACTTGTTGGCGGTTTGGCTGAGCTCAGCTAGGCAGTTCTAATGTTGGTCTTGACTAGGCTCACTTATGTGTCTCTGGCAGCTGCCAGGAAGCTGGTACTGACCGGAAACCTCAGGTGAGATGGCTTGTGTCCGATCCACATCTGGATGCTTGCTCACATGGCCAAGTCATTTCGGCCACATTCTATTGGTTGAAACAGGTCTCACAGCCAATCCCAAAGGCAAAGAGTGGGGAATTGGCTCCACCCCTTGATGGGAAGAATTGCAAAGCATCATAGCCGTTTCTGCAATCTACACACAAGGCCAGAGAGTGGTGCAGCCTTGTCCGTTGTAAATGTGAGTTTAGACTTCATTCGTAATGTAAGTTGGAGAGCCATCTGAGAGCCTGAAGCAGAGCTTTAACATGATCTGACTCAGTAATTGCAAAGTCTCTCTCGGGGCTCCTGGATAGGAGTTCAGGTCATGATTCTAGGGTCGCGGGATCGAGCCCTGCCTCGGCCGCGTGCTAAGCATGGAGACTGCTTAAGATTCTCTTTCTCCCTCTCTCTCTGCCCCTCTCCCCACTTGCACATGCACTTTCTTTCTCCATCTCCCTCTGTTTCTCTTCCTCTCTCTTAAAAATTAAAAAAAGAAAAGGAAAGCCCCTCTGTAGCTGCTCTGAGGAGAAGAGACCATAGAGGGACCAGGAAGCTGAATGACCAGCTAAGAGGCCATTGTAATAATCTTAAGTCAGATTTGGTGGCAGCTTGAACTGGGGAGAGGATAGCAGTGAAGATGGTGAGAAACAACCACATTCTATGTATACATTGAGTGGCTTCCCCTGCTTATTCTTTCTTTTTGTCACCTCATGAAAGCTCTTTGTGGGTAAGGAATGCTTTATTTTCCACAGTGTTCCCAGCACCTAGGACCATGCGTGGCACATAGCAGACGTTCAATACATATTTGTTGAATGAATGAACGAGTAAATGACTCGATTGGACTTTCTATTTCCGAGGTGAACTTACAGAAGCTAATAGACATTCTCAGAAACTCTTTGGGACCCCAGTGGCTCTGGGTGGATCATGGCATGCAGTGCTGATACAGGCCTCTGCTTGCTGTCCTTGGACCAGGCTGCTGGGATGGGAGCGTCCTTGAGTTGAGCACTTAGCGGCATATGCACGGACATAAAGCCGAGGGGAATCCATTTGTGGAGGGTTATTTAGTAATGCATTTTAAGCTAGTTCATTTCGCTTCATTGCATTCTGTGTGTTTATTTGAATCTGTGGGTTGAGTTTTTATTACTATAAATAGAAGTAATAAAACACAGAGCCTTGGGTTTTTTGCCTTAGAGGAATAATTGGTGGGATAAACTCAGAATCTGAGCGTTCTTAAATGGTATTGTCAGCAAGTCAGGAAACATAATTGCTTTGTTGGCTGATAGGACTTTAGTATCTCAAAACATAATCATGTTCATGGCTAGGCATCCTTTAACATTTTTAAACGGCTTCCAATATTCATGGCTCTAGGAATTCGGAAAAATTAAAATCAATTTTTTTTTCCAAGTCTTGTGGAGAAAGAGCGTCAGGGTGATGCTTTCCGCATGCTCTCTGCACCTGATGCCAGAGGAAATATCTGCCTCTTCAGGACCCATCCTTCTATTCCTGCTCCAGAGCTCAGTCCCTCAACAACTCAGGGCTTTTGCTCCTCAGTTGTTTTTCACCTCTTCCCTGACTCTTCAGCTGTGTCCTCTCGAGATTATTCCAAGGGCAGTTATACAGAGTTCTGTAGTCCCCTAGCCTCATTCTAAGAAACGGAACAGAAAAACCAAGATGACAAATACACCTTCCTTTGACCCACTCAGCCACGGCTCTCCTTTTCTTCCCTGGCCCCGGCACTCAGCGGCACCGCCCCCTTCCCTGCTTCTGCCTCTTCCCTTCCCTGTCCTTCTTCAACCCCCTCGGAGCTGGCTTCTGCCTCCGTTACTTTCCTGAAACTGTTCTTGCGGAAGCCAGTCAGGACCTGAAAGGGGAGTCTTCAGACATTTCAGAGCGAGACGCAGTGGGTGATGCCCTCCTTTCCTCGCTTGCCCGGATTCCTCTTTCCTCCTTCCCCTCATCTCACCCACTGCTCAGTTTTGTTTTGGTTTTTGTCTTGGTTCTCCTTCCTCTGTCAAATATGGTCATTCTTTCGTGCTCGTAAATCCAACTACCTACTCCCTGTCGTCGCTTGAATACTTAATGGGGATTTCAAACTAAATGTCTCTAACAGAACTCACGGTCTTCCCCCTCCAAGTTTGTCCCCGCCCGTCTCAATGTGCTGTACCTCCATGCATCTGCCTTCTGAAGCCACCGTCTGGCCCCAATCACGGCCGCTTCTTCTTTGGACCAGTCGAATGGCCTTCTGAATGCATTTTCTGTTTCTCCCCTGCTCAGATCTATTCTCTACAAGGCAATGAAGGAAACATCATCTTCTGCCTTAAAACACTTCGGTGGTTGTTTCCCCAGTGACCTTGGGAGAAAGCCTCAGCCCTTGGAAGGGCCCCCAGGCTCTGTCTGGCCCATACGATGGCTGAGTCTGTGAGCTCCTCTCACATCACGGTGTCTGCAGGTGGGCGTGTGCCTCCAGATCGCCACAGGTGCTTCAGGGCCCTTCCCTCTGCCAGGCACACCTTTCCCTCTGCTCTTCTCGTAATGAATTCCTCTTACCTGTCTCTCAGCAGGATAAAGTGCCTTTTGATCAAACAGGCTTCCCTGAACACCCAAATCCAAAAGAATTCCGTTCGCCTTCCTCCTTCCGAGCAGCCCGTGTCTCTTCTCATGGCCCTTGTCACAATGCGTAGTTACACGCTGACTTTCTTTGTGCCACTTTGGTCTAGTGCCTGCAATCTTCTGCTCTGCTGTAGTTATCACATGAGCAGGAACTTGCCTGACTTGTCACCAACATATGCCCAGCATCAGGCACATAGTAAGCACTAAGGTAGGATGAACGAGTGAATTTTACTTCCTAGGTTGTTTTGGAAGACAAACGAGTCTAAAGAAGGCAGTCGTCAGTGTCATCACAGAAGGCCTACGTGGCCTTCCGGTGGGACCAGTCCAAATGGGGACATGACTGTGCTCTGCTGCTCTGTGTAGGGCACTTCCTAAACGTATGATCCCCTTTGTGGATGCAGACACAAAAATCTTTCAGGAGAGCAAAGAAGCTAGTCGTGAGGCATGCCTACCCAAATAAATCAGTTTCAGAAAAGTTTGCACCATTTTATGAGATGGCTTTAAAAGGTTAGTGAATAAACATGCCGAGTGGGTACAGTCAGGAATAAATAATTCACAGCATCCCAAATGAGCCATATTATAGCAGAGCCGATCTAGTCATATTTTATTTATCTCTGTATTGAAGAAAATCAATTTGAGAAAATTTCCAGAGCGGTCCTGGTGCTTCGCCGATCCCCCTCCTCCATGTGTGAAGTTAGGTGATTCTTTTCAGCCAGAACAGCTGCAAATCCCATCCTTTCTCTCGCTCTTCCTATCTCTGGTAAGATCCCCACTGCAGTTACCACTGGAGTATTTAACACATTTGTCCTTTTCAGCGTGTTTCTGACTCGTCTTTGATAATTGCTCTGCGGTGCTAATCGCCAGCTTGACATTGTGTTAGAGTTTAGATCTTCTCCACCGTTGCTGTCCTCCTCAAAAGTCCTAGCTGGGCAACCTCGACACGCTCTCACCCCTGCACGAGGTGATGGGACTACTTCTAGAAAACCACTTCTTGCTGTGAAGGTGTTCTTCGGGTCTCTCACCCAAATCCAATTTCTGAAGCATTTGTCCACAGGTTTAGATATCTTTGTGCAGTTGTTCATCGTTGAATGAGGGTATACCTTTGAATTATTTCCAAGTATTCCAAAAATGTTTTTCATCATACGCAATAGGATAGCAGGTTTTACTAATGATTCCAGGAGCCTTAAGATTAATTTTGCTAACCTTGTTTATAGGATCTATTTACTCTATCAAAGTAAGCAGAGTGTAATCAATAGCTCAGCATGGCTTTTTTTTTCTTTTTTTCTTTTTCCCGAAGTTCGTATGGTAGCAGAGACTGCTTCCTGTATCACCTGTACTAACAGTTCTCTGCAATTTGGGGGAAGAATGAAGCCATTTGAGATAGTTAGAGTTATTTGAGGAAATCATAAGCATGGAAAATCAGGCAATCTTAGTTGCCTGTTAGATGGGGAACCTGTCGTGAAGGTAGTATATCTTGTGCAGTATATTTCCTGGTGAGAGAGAATCCCAGGACCTGGGCACTGAAGTACAGTCAATTGGATTTCACAGAGCCAGATTCGGTTTGGTGGTTGCAAAGAGTCAGAAGGCATCGCGTGGTCAAAATGCTTCATTTCAGGACACTAACTTCAAGAAGACCATTCACTGACTTGATATGCTCAAACACAAAGAGGATGATTTTCCTTCGTTGCCTGCACGGTCTCTTCTGACAGTCATTAGTAAGTACATGCATGTTCCAGAGGCTAGAATCATGCCACACTCAACTTTCCCCCTCTTTCCCCCGATGATGTGCAACCTCACAAGACGCATTTCAACCTGTGCTTACAAGAGCATTTAGTTCTCAGAGACGCACATGCAAAACCAGTGTCAGCAAAATTGCTCATATTGAAATTGTCCTAGGAAAAAAAAATTCCCGAAGTCAGTAAGTCCCAGGTTTCAATTTCAACATTCTCAAATTGTTATTTAAATCTTTTCGTTCCTTCCTGCTTACCCAACGTACGAAACTCCTAGACCACGGGTAATGTACATGCCTCCTGAAAATACCTGTTTAGCAAAAAGTATTCTCCTTTCATGCTATTGCTTCTGTCCTGTCTTCTACGTTGCAGGGCTCTTGATTCAGATTTACTGATGAGTTCATTCTTTTCTCGTAAACCGATGAGGCCGTGACATCAAGCTGCACTTGACGGCGCTCCCCTGCTGAGGAGAGAGCCAGGCGCGCACAAAATGCCACTCAGGGACGCGAAGGAAGAGAATCTAAGTGCCTACCGGGTGCCAGTGTTATGACAGAAATGGACGCGTTAGGGAAGGAGAGGGCACTCGTTACAAAATAATGGTTTAAATTAGACTCCCAAATTTCATCTTAATAAGGAGATTGGCTAAATATTTCATTTTAAGTTATTCTTACTGCAAAATGCCCTTTGCAAAGTTCCACCCCGGCCTTCGTTAAAAATGTTACTGCAAAGTCAAGACTCATAATCCTATTCACGAACCTCACTGGTGACAGGAATGTATTCAGCGCAAAAGGCTGAATGTCGCAACAGCGTGAGCCATGGTGTGCAGTTAAACGCTACCGATGAATAGTAGCAACTAGAAAAGCTTGGTTGCTGGGTTTGGATTCCACAGCACAGGGATTCGTTTTGTTGTTGTTGTTGTTTTTATTGTTGTCTTATGCTTAAAACAACAATCCAAATAACCCAAGTAAATAGAATCTCAGGGAAGATATGGGAAATCGTATTGTTATTTCATGTTCATATTAATAATTCAGGCAGGCATTTCTTCTTGTTTATAAAAGAAAGAATTGCAGGAGAGCCAGCCCCAGTATACCTGCCGGTAGGTTCTCTGCGTCTACCGGTTGGGCAAAGCGGCAATTCTGGACGAAAAGGGGAGATTACAACTCCATCAAGAGCGAGGATGCTTTCCTGGGTGGTAAACAAGCTGGAAGTAAGAAAAAAAGGACGTGTTGAAAATAATGCACAAACATGATCAGTGCAAAAATGAAACCCAAAAAAACCTTTTTCAGATTTTAGACTCTTTCTATGCCTTTTTCTTTAGTTGTATAATCTCGGTTTTCATCTTAAAACCGAGGTTTCTGTTACTCTGTGAAAGAGTAAGACAGTGACCTTTCTTTGAAAATAAAAAAATACTCCCTTGATGTAAGATGTTGGAATTAGGAAAATGGATTGTATTGCTAACCATTTCTCAGAGACAGCGTGGTGTTGAGATTCTAATAAGGTCATTCCTTAATTATGCCCCTTTTCATCCTCACTCAAATACCTGTATATTTTTTTAGTTGGAGAAGGTAGACTATGACCTAAAAAATGATTTTTATTTTATTTTATTTTATTTTATTTTATTTTATTTTATTTTATTTTAGAGAGAAAGAGAGAGAGCTGGGCCTGCACACTCAAGTGGGGACAGGCAGAGAGAGAGAGGGAGGGAGAGAATCGTAAGCAGGCCCCACACTGAGTGGAGCTGACATGGGCTCAGTCTCATGACCATGAGATCATGACCTGAACTGAAATCAAGAGTCAGATGCTTAACTGAATGAGCCACCTAGGTGCCCCCATTTTTCTAAAATTCTATCTTTTGGGGGAGACTGGCTGGTTCAGCGGGTAGAGCATGCGACTCTTGATCTCAAGTTTGTAAGTTTGAGCCCTGTGTTGGATGTAGAGATTACTTAAAGATCAAATCTTTAAAAAAAATAAAATAAATAAAACTATATTTTTAAAAATGGAGCGCTAACAGCAGTGTATTTCTTTAGTATGCCTGGAAATATTCCAAATTTTAGTCATGCTTTTCATTTGAATGCTGGTTAACATTAAACACAGTTGTTTCGTTGAAATGGTAAACTGGGGGCGCCTTGGTGGCTCAGTCCATTAAGTGTCCAACTCTTGGTTTGGGCTCAGGTCACGATCTCACAGCTTCATGGGTTCAAGCCCCATGTCGGGCTGTGCCGTGGCAGTGAGGAACCTGCTTGGGATTCTCTCTCTCTGTACCCTTCACTGACTTTCTCTGTCTCTTTCTCTCTCAAAATAAATACACTTAAAAAAAAAAGAAAAAAGAAAAAAAGAAATGGTAAACTGTACGTTAGATATAACTTACTTCTTTTGGAATGGAGGTCTCAACTCCCCATCACCAAAAGAATAAGAAAGCATAGGATACCTTGAATATTGCCAATCCAATATACAAAGAGCTTTCTATAAATTATGTTAGGCTACTAATAATTTTAAGGAAAAAGAATATGTCTGCCAAAGATTTATTTTAAATATATCACATATTGCCAAGACTTTAGTTTACTAAGGGTGTCGGCCATGTCTGAGCAATTGCCTATCATGGATACCCTACCCGTCGTGCTTTCTGGTAATATCACTCTTTAATTCCTCAGCTTTTGATATGGAACGCATTATCTTCTTGTCAGACCTCAAGGAATACAGTAACTATTACTGCCTGGGCTGGAAATTAGAAATATAAAATCACACCATTTTCTGAGTCTGCTTTTATTAATTATGATAATAAATAAGGTCTGTACTAATAACAAAACAGATCTATAACTTTTGTTATGTTGGCCATTAACTAGCTGTGTGATCTTGGGTAGGTCACTTTACCTTTGGTCCCAGTTTATGTAAAATGGGAATTTGGACTAGATGGTTTCTATGTACTTTTTTCAAAACTCTAATATTCTCTAGTCCAAATACATATCCACTTTATATTATGTGGTTCTATTAAATTGTATTATAGTTGTGCACTTCATATACGAAGACGCGGTTCTTCACCTACGACTACAAGCCTGTATGTCAGTGAATTTTGAAAAATTCAAAAGTAGATGGGATGGATGGTCTTCTTCATTACGTCTGGTCCCCTTTGAGACCAGGGACACGATTGAATGATTCGTTTGTGCAAAACGATCTTACATATACTGATACTGAACTATGTGATCTTGGGCTCAGTGTCCCAACCCAAAATTATCATTTTTGTCTTTTAAAGGAGGCCTTTAAAATTACGAACATTCTAAATTTTTCTAAACTAGTAACAAAATATATAAATAGAATATGCTCAGGTTTTCTAGAGAACCAGAAGGAAAATATATTCCCCAAATGGGACTTCACTGATAAGTCACTCTAGTGATCCTGGAAAAAGAGTAGTAGTTGCTGTGTTTAATCATTTGAGAAACCATCTCTGGGCTTGCTTTCTCTCAGAGCTCAGCTGGTGAGTTTCTGGGAGGTCCGCCCTCTTAACAGTTAATAGCTAGATGTCGTTCATTGAGTGCTTATGTTCCAAGGACACTGCTAAGTGTTCGTGTAAAACTTATCTCTTGTGCTGCTCACAGCATTCCCACAGGTTGCTGTTTTGCGTTTGAGGAAACTGAGGCTCTGAAACAGCAAGCAGATTTCCCAGGTGCTGCAGAAAATGCAGTTAGGACTCTTTTTTTTAAAAAACTGTTTATTGATTTTTGAGAGAGCACAGGCCGGGGAGGCTTAAAGACAGGGGCACAGAGGGTCTGGAGCGGGCTTCTCCCTGACAACAGTGAGCCCCCCATGCGGGGCTTGAACTCACGAACCATGAGATCATCGTGACCTGAGCCGAAGTCAGAAGACACTCAACGGACTGAGCCACTCAGGTGCCCCAGCGGTTAGGACTCTGACTGAGGTCCATCGAGCTACACTGAGGCTGCACTGAGGCTTCTGACGTTGACCGTCGGCAACAGCAGTCTGTGGACACAGACGCACCGCCATGAACGCACACGTGTACTCACGCACACACATGACACAGAGGCTGTCTCCGGCAAGCTGTTCACCCAGAGCCCCGCTTCTGCGGCTGCCGGACAGACACAGCCCAGAGCACGCTTTTCTCACGTGCCTCAGCTCCCTGGAAGCACAGGGGCCTTGTTTTGTGTTGCCCGTTGTCCTGGCTTTTCCATGTCGGCGAGAGCTTTTTAATGTCAGACGTCACCGCCACCACGACGGCCACCTTGGTTGTGGACGTCTGTGCCGTGCTCGCTCGGGATCTCTTGCTTCGCGGCTCCTTCCTCCCCTTCCTTCTTTCCCCTCCTTCCTGTCCCAGGCTGCTGGGGCTTCTGCGAGGGGACAGGTCTGACCTTGCGTGCTCCTTTTCTCCACCTGGAGCCTGTCCTTTCCTGGGAACAGTTCGGCCACCAGTAGGTCCCCTTCCTCTACCCTGGCCAATGTTAAGAAAGGACCTTCCCGGTTCTGTACCCATCACTACAACCCTGTGCCTGCCCGCCCTCTCCTATTCTGTGCCCTAAAATGCCCAGATATAGGTTTTATTTCTTTTAGTGTGTGTTGGTGGGGGAGGGGGGGCCCTTTTAATGTCGCTGCAGCTATTTCATAATGTATTAATTATTTGGGGGTGCGAGTTGCCTTATTTTGCTGTTTGCAAAGCGGGCTCATCTCTGGGTGTGCACTCCTACTTTCACTTGCAAAACTTGTCAAAGAAGTTTCTTGAAGAATAAATTATCCTTCACTAGGGACATAACCTCGGAAAAAGCAACAACATGGTAATATGATTTCCAAAAATATCAATAGTGCTTCCCTCAAGCCCTCTTATCTTCAAACCACTTATTTCTTTTTTTTTTTTTTCCCCCACTCTAAATCTCTTTCTGGGGAGGGAAAACTCTAGAAAATTTGCTTTCGCATCTTCTGTCAGATCAATCTTGTTCATCAGCAAAGCTGCTTAAAAGCCAGTTGAGCTGTCGTGAGGATAATTTCATCGTCATTCCGTCGGTGACACTCCTCATTCAGGAATGTTTTCCAGATGGACTACAGGTGCGGTTCTGTATCACACCTCACCTGCGGCCAGGGCCGTGGCCGTGGTCGAGGGTCCTGGGGCAGGAGGCTTCTGCCGCCATCATAAGGAACGGGCTGACCGTCCTGCAGCGGCAGGACCAGACTAAGAGTGACTGAGACTAAGAGCCAACGTGGAAGGAGCAGATGGCCCATCTGGAAAGGGTGAGGTTGCAGGGTAAATCCCGGGTCCCCACAGCTGAGCTCCAGGAGCCCTGGACCGATTCTGGGGCCCATGTCCCATCAGCCAGCTCGGCAGCCTTGCCCCAGAGCCTTCTCGGCTTGTACCACTCTTGGCTCGTCCTTAAAATGAAGGGCCTCTGAGGAGCTGTCTGCCTCCTTCCAAATGTGCTTTTATGAGGACAGGTTCTAAATTGTGTATGTTCGGATCCGGCACAGGCTGAATTTGGCCCTCAATGGATGCATTTTTCTTCTGTGCTGACCATTCCTCTCAGAACTAGAGCTTTCCCCTCTACAACACAGTAATTTATTGTGTCAGGCAGTTTCCTCTACCTAAAGGTGACCTGATCCAGAATATTGGTGCCACCCTAATCTTTGTGGATGGCTTTCTTCCACTTCTCTTTAACTTTTTTTTAATCCTTATTTATTTTTGAGAGACAGAGAGAGGGCGAATGGGGGAGGGCTGGAGAGAGAGGGAGACAAGGAATCTAAAGCAGGCTCCAGGCTCTGAGCTGTCAGCACAGAGCCTGATGTGGGGCTCAAACTCACGAACCGTGAGATCATGACCTGAGCCAAAGTCGGAAGCTTAGCTGACTGAGCCACCCAGGCGCCCCTTCCAATTCTTAATCAAAACCAGAAAAGGCCAACTGTTGCCACTAACCTGGGGGGTTACAGTGTATGGAGACACAATGCGGGATGGCTCTACAGCATTATGGATGTTATAGTGACCTTGGCAGTGGCCTTGGGTGAGGGTAGTTCAGTCTGTTTCTTTGTCTACCAATGCATCGACCACTGACTCATCCAACCTCCCTCCCTCCCCTCTCTCCCCTTCTTCCTTCCTTCCTTCCTTCCTTCCCTATCCATCTCTCCCATGCTATAAAGAAATCTTTCCTTAAGCAGCATGCCTTGCCCTCCTTCATCAGTGCTTTATTGAATCATCTCTCATTCACTTTAAAAGTAGCATGTAATGCTAATATATACATGTAGCTTCTTTCATACAGAATCACAAAGACTTTGAACTTGTTTTTAACTAAGGCACCTCGGACACATGAGCACATTAGTCACCATCTGACAACATCCTCTCTGCACCGTTCCTCACACATTTTCTGGACGCAGCAACCATGTAATGGAGTTTGCTGGCTGATGAGATGACCCGTGGCATACCTTGGATGTCTCTGCTGTTAAGTTTCCCAGGAAACTAAGTGCAATTATCTTGAAAAGAATCCGGCTCCTCCCCCCTCATTTCTTTTCACATGCTTTCTGTTCAGAAGAGAATACAACGAGAACCCCAACAATCCAAACACGGCATCTATTTTCATCTTTTTTTTTTTTAAAGTTGATTTATTTTTGAGAGAGAGAGAGAGAGTGCACACGCACGGGGCAGAGAGAGAGAGAGAGACAGAGAACCCCAAGCAAGCCCCACGCTGTCAGCACAGAGGCTGATGCCAGGCTTGAACTCACGAACTGTGAGATCAGATCGTGACCTGAGCCAAGATCAAGAGCTGAACGCTCACTCAGGTGCCCCAACATCTATTTTGGTCTTAAGTGTGATAGACTAGAATAGGGTTTCACGAACTTGGCACTGTCAACATTTTGGGCCAGACACGTTTTTTGTTGGGGCGGCTGGCTTGCAGCCCGTAGGATGTTGAGCAGCGTCTCTGATCTCTGTCCCCTAGACACGAGTAGGGCCAGTAATGACCAGCAGAAATGTCTCCGGACATTGTCAGATGACCCGTGCGGAGTGAGTGGGGGCAAAAATCAGACCTCATTGAGAACCACCAGGCTGGAATCAGAAAGCTAAAATGGCTTTTGGGTCCTTTCATGCTGTCCAAACAAGTCAGTCACGTGAAGAGACAAAGCAAAAGCAAACCTCAGTTCTTGCCCCAATTTCCTTGAGTTCTGCCAACAGGCCACCACGCGGCCAAGTGGCAAAGACTCAGACATCAGTAAGGTCCATCCTTGCCTGCAGAGAGCTCACAGAGAGGTTGGTTGGGGAAGAGACGTGTAAACAGGTCGTCATATACAACAGGACCACATGGGGAGAACACTGGTCGTGTCGCTGGATGTTATGTAGCCAAATCTCACTGACTGCACTTTTCACTTTTCAGATAGCTTCTCTGGCATCCTAGACTCCCGGTCCCTTGATTTATTTATTTATTTATTTAAAGTTTTATTTCTTTATTTGAGACAGAGAGAGCAAGCATGAGTGGGGGAGGGGCAGAAAAGATGCAGAGAGAGGATCCCAAGTAGGTTCTGCACTCTCAGCATAGAGCCCAACACGAGGCTGGACCGCCGAGCGGAAATCAAGAGTCGGACGCCTAATGGACTGAGCCACCCAAGCTATCCTCCGGGCCCTTTTTTTTAAAACGGCACCACAAGAGCGTCTCTTGCTCATTCTCCCTCCTTGGAGCCTTGCTGGAGTGGCTCCTTCTGGAAGGTTTTAGCTTAAACTTTCACATCTCTGAATTCCCCCTGCCGTTCACAGGCCAGCCTGTCTCTTCCGGGAAGCTGTTCTAGATTGTGTTGCTGTCTGTCTGTCTGTCAAGACTCCTCCTATGAAACCCAGAGTCTCTTCTGCACAACTTGTGGGCTCAATTACATGCTGTCTTTGTACAGTATGTCCTCCCCGCCCCCTGCTTGCCAGGCATCGGTCTAATCACTCAAGAGGTTGTGGGCTACGTGAAGGTGGAGATCAGATGTCATACTGGATTATTCACATTAATGGCAAAGGAAGTCACCATTGGACTGCCGTTGGCTCGCAAAACTCGGTGTGGGGGGAGAACTCAAAACCATGAGGAAAGGCCAGTGAAGGAGAAGATGAAATTAACGCAGACCTAAAGCCAGAGAATGACAGGCATTTGGTCTTCTGTCTGGTGCCTTCTTTTCCACCTAGTGACTTCGGCTGATGCTTTAAAACCCCAGAGCGCACACTACCTTCTCCTCTATGCTTGCTGTGGCTTCTGATTATGAAGTGTATCTCTGCTATGCATTTTGATAGCGTCGTTGCAAAGATGCGATTGCTGGGGTGTCCCCTGCAGTCGCTGGTGGGGAGTCCGAATTCCTCACCCGGCAGTCAAGTGTTCAGGGCAGGGGCGAGCGCATCTCGTGGCAGTGTCCTGTCCAGCACTCTGCCTGGCCCACCACACGGTGGCTTCTCAATCGCAATGTAAATGAATGGCCTAAAGTTTACGCAGAGGGAAGATATCTCTTGAGTGAGGAAAAGCTTCTTCTTTATTATTCCTATAAAACTCTTATTCGTGAGAAAACTATGGGTCAGTGAGGAATTCCTGGAGCTGGTGGGAAGGCCTTTGCTTTATTAAAGTATTGCTGAAAGTAAAGAATAAATATGAGAAGATATCATAGCTCTTCCTTCCCCCCTTTCCCCCCTTAATGAGTTGCCAGATCTCACTTAAGAGAGTTCTTGTTTGCGGAAAGGATTTCTTTGTGCTCAAGCAGAGTGACCTGCTCACCGTGGCAGGATGTCGGGAAATGGGACATGGTTTAGGGTGAAACTGGGAGCGGGGCAGGGCAGCCTTGTTCAGACACACTGCTGACCATTCTTCCGTCAGACTTCTTCTAGAAGCATCTAGAAGCAGATGGCTCAGGGATTTCCCTTTCTCAGAGAAGTTGTCAATTAGGGCTCTTTTGTCTTTGGAATGATAATTATAGCTGAAGGAGGACTGGTTATGTGCCCCGTGTATACAGTGTGTGTGTGTATATGTTATGTAGTGCATGTACGTGTGTGTATGTTGTGTGTGTATGTGTGCATTATCATTTAATCCTCACCACAACCTTTGAGATAGTTACCAGGATCTCAATTTAAATGAGGAAAAAAAGGTTCTTGTCCAAAGTCCCACAGCAAAGAAGTGGAAATGTCGGAGCCGGTGTTCGAATCTGACCTCAGAGTCCAAACTCTTTATCTGGTGTGCACCTTTCTAGGAATTGAAAAGCTGAGAAGAGTGAATTCAGGTAAATGGCCTTCTTAGGGGTCCCCTCTCTGTTGGGTTGCACTAGAAATTATATTTAATTAAAGAATTAAACACATTTCAAGGATAAAACATTTGTAAACGATAGCACACACCAACCAAGCAAGTAATTGCTGAAAAGATTTCACTCGGTTTGCTATTTTAAGGATTTCTTGAGGGCTTAAAAAATAGTTTTCTTGAGAGGCATAGCTTACATACCATAAAAATCATCCATTTTTTTTGGTGCACAATTCAATAATTTTTAGTAAGTATATTGGCTTGTGCAACCATCACCACATGCCAATTTTAGATCATTTCCATTACCCCCCAAATATTTCTCACGTTTTTAAGGACAAGAACCCTAAGTGCATATGGAGAGAAGATGGAGGGGTAAGAAAAATGGTGCGAACGCAAGTTATATAATCAAAAGGCATATTTGAGGGAATTGTAGAGTAGAAGTAAGACTTACTTCTAATTGATCTAATTGAAATTTCATTTTAAAAATGAGGATGAGAAGGGTCGAGAGTTGGGGAGCCGGAGTGAGGGGGCGAAACACCAAGAGTCTGGTTTTCTAATTCTCATCCCGCAATTACCGCAATGCAAAGAATGATCCGTGAATGGATGGGTTCCGCTTTGTCTCTTGCTATTGAAAAAAGCTATCCCAGTACTTCGTGGTTCTTTTGCTCATGATTTTGTAGTTGGAAAGGGTTCAGCTGGGTGATTCGTCTGTGATCCCTGTGGTATCCGCTGAGGTTCTGGGGCTGGAGAAGCCACATCCCAGATCACCTGTCATTCACGTGCCTAATGCCCCTGTACTCCTTGGGCTTTTCCTCACGGCTTGAGATTCTTACGGCATGGCGGTCTTGAGGGAGCCACGCTTCTTCAGAAAAAAGCTGCGAAGGCAGTTAAAATCTGTGCGTGGAATTGACATAGGGTCACTTCTGCCATATTCTGTTGGCTAAAGCGTCCGTTACTCGAAGGAGTGGAGAAATTGATGCTCCTTCTTGATAAGGGTTGGCAAGGCCGCATGGCAGGAGAGCGTGTGGGATGGGATGTATCGTGTCCCTCTTTGGGAAACACCAGAAGCAAGAGCAGAAGTAGGCAGGTAAACCTCTCTGAGTCATCTTGTCATAAGACGTGGCTCTTTCTTGTCATTACCTAATAGCCATTGCCTTATAGGATAAAGTTCAAACTGCATCGCCAATTCTGGAAGCCCCTTCCAAGCTGGCTCCCACACCACTTGCCCACATGGGTTCTACTCTTCAGCAACAATGAAACCCCCACTATTTGCCAGCTCCTCTGCGCATGCTTCTTCTTGTCTGCCTGTCCCGTCTCTCCCCACGTCTTCACCGTACTCTCCGCTGAGCAGACTCTTCTTACTCGCGTGTTCACACTCAGCTCACCTTTTGCCCTTCGTGCTTCTTTTTAATGCTTAGATGGTGTTTCTCATAGCAAGAGGATTTTTCCTCAGTCCACTAACTCCTGTAAGGTCTGCCATCTTATCAGCTGCCATCTTACCTGCCATCTTACCAGCTGCCAGGCAGCTGGTAAGTGTATGTTGAAGGGTTCCATTTATACACATCAGAAATTTAAAGAGGGTGCAGTTCGGTGCACACCTTTATGTCTGACCACCAGAATATACAGTGTTCGGGTGACATGAGCTCAATTATTTAAAATGGAAAGATGGCTGCTTTCCGTGAAAATTCTGCTTCAGAATCAAGGTTGAACACAGCAACAATGCACTGAAAGTTTAAATAAGCTTTAGCAAAGGTAGCTCTCAACTCTTTGTGGAGATGACACGTAAATATGGTCATGACCACCTACTAATTACTTAGATAGAAATATCCTCGGGAACCTGTATTTAAACATAATCAATATCAAATATTGAGAAGAGTAATGAACTGAAAATGCATTATATACAGACACGCTGTTAATTCATGTGGGAGCAAAATCTAGTTACTAAGACTGACTCTTTTAGAAAGTTGGCACTTGGAACAGATTTCCCTGATTTGAAATAATGGATAGCACCAGCTTTTGTCACAGAAAGAATTAATACAGAGAGGGGGAAGGCAGTATAATTTCTCGAACCCTGAAGAGCTAGAGTGTATTTTTATCTTAACTTTCGGACTGTTTAAGTGTGGATTCACAAGACTTTTGGCAATTATGAAAATCTATAGCTGACGAAACAACTGAACAAGAGGTAACACTGAGAGATGAGATAGGGAATAGTTCTGGAAGAATTAAGGGGGGGGAGGGAGAATCAATATGCTTTTTCTTAAGTGAGATCTAGAATCTGGCATTTCTCGTGTGGACTCTGTGCCCTATAGTTGCTCAATTAATGCTTGTTAGTTCAAAGATTGTTCCTTCTGTTAACAGTCATTTGAGAGATTTTCTCAGACTACACCTTCCAAATAAGGATACTCAGCTCCTATAAGAAAACTTTTTACACCTTCTACTCCTTTGATCTACCATCGTCCTGTGACTCTAGAGACAGCCAGGTAGGCTATTCTTTGGGACTTCGTGTCCTATCCCAAGATTTGGCATCGAGATAAAGGACAGCTTTTATTACCAAGGTTTTTCTGGACACACATTTCTTTAGAAGGACCACCTCACTCATGTAGTTAGTATCCTGGTCCCTGGACATTCACAGATGCCCCTCCCATGTAGTGTCCCTCCCCACTCCACATCTTTGGGCTCTGCTAATTCTGCTTCTCACTTAGTAACCAAACTTTTACTTTAGATTAATTTCCTTCCCCCCTAGAACTAAGTTTTCAAACTTGGCAGGCTCTCTGGTCACTTTGGCCTACCTCTGGATCTGTGGTCCCTTTTAATTCATATGGGAGCAAAATCTAGTTACTAAGACCAACTCTTTTAGACAGTTGGTACTTGGCCTTGGACCAGGTTCACCTCATCCCAATTCATCCAGGACTTGATTCTCCTGGCCCTGAAGTCAAAGCTCAGCCTCGCCTATTCATATGTCTAGCACAACTGAGCCCAATTGCTGTGAGGAAAGCTGAGAAGAATCTCCTTACCAGAGTCAAGTCTTAAAGGCCACCTTCTCCCAGGGGCTTTCTTCTGGGGGACGAAAATTTCTCTCCTTCTTCATTTCATCTTAGGACACAGACAGAGTCCTTGACAGTCCATTCCGGGAACCCCCAAGGTGGCCCTCACCTTGAGGTTCTCAGTTTCTTCTCCCTGAGCCTCAAACCATATCGAGTACATCTCTGTAGTCCTGGTACACGGCTTGTCAAACCTCTTGGGATTTCCAGGTTTCTGGAAGAAAAAACTTTCATTGGTGGTCTGAGCCCTATACCATAGCACGAAGCCCTCACAACATGCCCTGGTACACATGGGGACCTGCCCACCCACTTCTCGGCTTTCCTGTTGGTCACATGATCTACTTCGAAGCATTTGAATTAAACCAAATGATGCTCTGTGGTCAAGACACAGCACCCTGCAGAATATGCATTACCGCCAGCTCTGGGAGTGGCACTAAAGACTATTCCCTACAAGAAAGTGAGTCCAGAGAGTTTTCTGCCAAATTCTTGTGGAAACTGCAACCCATGATTTGGAGATTTGTTTTTCTTTTTTAATCACTGTGAGTTAAAAGTAGATTGATAATATCAACGGATTGGTGTTCATTTTAAATTCTAGAGCAGCGGCCTCTTTTTTTGAAAATGTAAACAATAACAAGAAACCTTTGTGCTTTGGATACTATTTTTCTTCCCCTTTAACTGTAGAACCTAAATTTAGGGAGAATAATTATCTGAACAATAGTGAGTCTTCATGAAAGCCATTTCTTTAAGTCCTCTTTATTTCAGCAGTGACTTGTAGATTATCTTTTAAACATTTTAGTCTTAAGTAATTTATGATTTATGGTATTTTTAATGTAGCGCTGTTTTTTGTAATTTTATTTTCCAACTTTTTGCTGGGGTATTTGACACAATTGATCTTTGTTTATTGACCTTGTATTTTCAGGCTTCGCGAAATTAACTTCCTAATTCTGTTAGGTTTTCTTGTGGATTTTCTAGGATTTTCTACATAGATCATCATAACATCTACAAATAGAAACCTTTTTTTTCTCTTAACTTATTCCATTGACGAAGATGTCTATCTAGTTCACTAGTGCATAGGAGTAATAAGGGTGGACATCTCTGCCCAGTTCCTGATCTTAGGGGGGGAAAGCATTCTTTCTTTTCCTCCACCATTAAGTATGATCCTAGCTTTAAGTCTTGTACATGCCCTTTACAGGTTAAGTTTTCTTTCTTTACTAGTTTTCATCATGAATGGGTGTTTGTCATGTAACTTTATGCATTTTTGGTAAGATCTGTTTCTTTTTTCTTTGCTTTTTTGTTTATTTGTTAGTATTGTTAATTACATTGATTGACATTTTGTTATATCAATCTTTCATCCCTAGGATAAACCCCGCTCACTCATGATGCATTATTCTTTTTATATACTACTGGATTTGCTAGTATTTTGTAGAGGATTATGTTTTCATTTATGCTCATAGGGAATATTAGTCTAGAATTTTTTTATATACATATTTTTCTTTTTGGGGTTTTGGTATCAGGGTCTTGCATGACCTCATAAAATATCTTGGGAAATGTTCTGTCTTCTTTTGTCGTCTGATAGAGTATATGTAACTTTGATATTACTTTTTTCGAAATGTCTGATAAAACTTCCCAGTAAAACCATCTGGTCCATGAGGTGTTTGTTCATTTGTGGAAGTCTTTTAATTATAAGTACACTTATTTTGTAAAGGGTTATTCGTACATTCTATTTCTTCTTGAGTCAATTTTGATAAGTTATGTTTTGCAAATAACTTATCTATTTCATCTCTATTATTGAATTAATTGGCATAAGACGGTTTATGATATGTTCTTATGACTCTTTTTATCTGTAGGATCAGTCATGTTATATTCCCAATTTTATTTCTTAATTAGCCTTGCTAGAGTTCTGTCCGTTTTTGTTAACGATTTTAAAGAAGCAGCTCCATGTTTTCCTATTTATTTTCTCTAAGTTGTTTAGATTTCGCTTTTCTCAAAGAACAATCTTTCACCTTTCTCAGGCAAAGCAAATTCTCTTCTGCCTGATTATCATTTCAGCTCTGGTAAGTTTATGAGGATGCTTTTCTAGCAGAGAAGACCCACACCGAAGCATGAAATCACGTTTAATATGCAGCTTATAAATACAACCCTACAAAGAAGGGGCATATAACTAACTGAATGTTGTATCCGCATGTCAGGTTGATTACACATAGAGATGTTTTCTACCAGCATTTCAAATCCGAACTTATAGTGGCTCAATTTAAATACCATCTAAAGATGATTGAAAATAGGTTTTAGCTAAATTCACTTTTCTGAAGAGGACATTTCTTAAGAACAGGTTCTCCCTCCTGTGACACTGGTAAGTGATCCCACCTGTCATACTGCATGCTATAAATCATCATACTACAAATCTATTAGCTTATGATTCATATCTGGCCTGCCTTTTAAAAACAAAGGTGAAACAGTTTTAGAATGAAGGATTTAATGCACACTCAATGAACCTACTTTCCTTGAGTTCAATTTCATTCCCTCTGAGCATGTGTTATTTTCGGGGAGGAAATTGGGTTCTAAATTGAGAAGGTGCATTAACTATTTCAGACAACGGAATGACAGGTACATCTTTCTAAATAGCTTCCTGGAGGCCTGATGGAGCGTATGCCTTTCTCCAGTTCTTATCTTACTGGCTGGAAGTGACTGATACCAGGAGACGACTTGCTCTTACCTTGGCTTGGGCTCCTGTCACTTCTTTAAAGAAAATTCCCAGCTTTTTCTTTCATCCTTTTTTCTCTGAAGGAAGTCATAAATCTGTGCTAATCAGTTAGACTTCATTGGGAAAGGCAACCACTTTGCCATGGTTTCACAGCAGTCTGTGGTAATTATTGGGGTAGTTATTTAATTTTCCGGGAAGAATGCCACACAGACATGGACCCTCACACACAACGATACCCAGTTCCGGGCCATGTACGTTTTGTCTGTGTCTTTTTAGGACTGGTGGGCCTTTCTTGGTGCATCTCTGAACAGCCGTGTATAATGAGAATATTAAATAATTTCCAATGTGTATTTATTTATTTCCTTTCAAACTTCATTAAAATAAAAGCGATACATCTCCTTGAGGTTGTCTTCTTTATGTTAGCATTCAGTTAACAAACTGCAAATTTCAGACTCAAGAAGTATTGAATGCCATTTAGAAAGTGATCGGTGATATTTCGTTGGGACTCTGCTGTGCTGAACTGCTTTTCGCATATGTTGACTTTTCCCTAACTGTAGAGGTATAATTTTTATAGAGGTATAGTTATGCCCAGTTTGTTTTCACTTTGAAATATAGGATGTGTCAGTTGATGCAGGTGGAGAGAAGGGCATTTTAGAAAGAACTTGGGCTTTGGAAACAGATCACAGTTTAAATTCTCACTTCTCTACTCATTGGTGGCTTGGCCAGAGCTGGAACTTTATCTTGGAGCAAGACTAGAATGGAGGTGCAGAGAATATCATTGTGACAGTCAGATAGACGATGGAAACTGAAGCCAGGACACCATGTAGTGAAGCATTTCCTGGGTCTGTAGAGCTGTTTGGTGAGTATCGGGGGGATGAGACTGAGCCTCTGCCTTCATGAAACTTGCAGTCTGTGGACAACAGGGAGATAATCACCTGGGATCCAAGAGAGAAATTCACACCACACAGAAGTAGAAACAGTGGATTATGGGGTCCAGACGGGGGAATCTGCACGAGAGGCGGGGACGGCTTTTTAGAAGAGGTGGCATTAAAGCCAGTTAAGGATGGGTGAGAGATTTCAGCCCGTGAGGAAGGGGAGAAGGACATGGCATGCTGAAAAAGGAACATGCTCAAAGGCAGAGAGAGACCAAAATAAAAAGTAAGTACATGCATTTGGGACAATACAGGCAGGCAGATTAAGCAGAATTGAGGAACGTACACATCCCTCCCTCTTTCTTCTTTCCTTCCTTCTTTCTTCCATTTTTCCCTTCCCCCTTCCCTCCTTCCCTTCCTTCCTCCTCATTTCCTTCTTTCCCCCTTCCTTCCCTCTCTTCCTCATCATATCCCTCTATCCCTTCCTTTCATCCTTCCTGCAACGGTTATATGCCAAGGACTCGGAATATGTGCTGAGCCATATGCGTAGCCTTCCTTCCTGGGACTCCTTTCATTAGGAATGTAGACTTGGGGCTGCCATGGGGGACCAAGGCATGACTCACGGCTAGCAGTCCAGCTGGAGAGCTATTTCAGGAGACCATAGAAGACAGACTTGAAGCTGTTACCAGGAAAATTGTGCTGTCACTGCAAAAACAGGGTGTGAGCCGTTAACTGTCATCAGAGCGTAGTAGAATTATCGTATGGTACAGGTGACCCTTGGACAACACAGCTTGGAACGGCGTGAGTCCACTTATACACGGATTTTTTTTTTTTTGGATAAATGCAGTACCCTACTGCAAATCTGTTATTTTCTCTTCCTTATGATTTTCTTAACATTTTTTTCCCTCTAGCTCACTTTGTTACAAGAACACAGCATGTAACTCACAAAGTATGAGTCAGTCGACTGTTTATGTCATTGCTAAGGTTTCCTATCAACAGTGGGCCATTAGTAGTTAAGTTTGGGGGGATTCAGAAGTTATACATGGGTTTCCTGCTGGAGAGGGGGTTGGTTCCCCTAACGCCCGTGTTGTTCATGGGTCAGGTCTATAAGAGAGTGAACCTAGGAGCCAGACTGCCTGGGTTTATATGGCAGCCTTAGCCCTTAGTAGGTGTATCACCTTGGGCGAATTGTTTGACTTCTCTCTGCCTCAGGTTCCTCATCTTTAAAATGGAGATCGTAATAGTACGTTCCTCACAGAGTTGTTGTGGGAATTAAATGAGTCAATATGCATAACCTCCTAGAAAAGTGCCTGGGACATACTGGCCCTATATAACCATAGACTATGTTTATTAAATTACTTCTAGTATGCTGCATGAGGATGAACTTTCAAAAGAGGAACCGCTCGGTCCCACTTTTGCTAGAAACAATACATCCAATAGTTTGTGTAGAAGTGAGCATCTTTTCAGGAAGATAAAAGTCAAACATATTCCAATATTATGGAAAGAAATAAATCATAGCAATTCTGTAGAGTCAATCTGCTCATTGTTATAGTACTTACCTTTCCAAACTTGGGAAGAAATGTAAATAAACACGCATATTACATATGCTTACATATTAAGTTTTAGAGGTGAAAAGTATGTTCAGCAGTTGACAAATACTGTTCAAATATCAGAAATGTCTTACAGTCTGAAATCCAGGCCTGGGATACCATTGGGATAGCCTCGAGAGACTCATCCTCTATTTTTATTGTCTAAGCTAATGGTCCATTAACACAGCTTCTTGAGGCTAAGCCTGTTAGATAATGTGTGCCTTCTAGGGCAAAGACGCCAGGTGGGTGTTTCCTAGTGGTGGAAAGCAACATTATTTTTCCTGGGGGAAGAATGTGAACAATCCCACTTTTTTGCATAATGGTAACAATAATAAGAACATTATATAATGGGCAAAGAAATTGCCAAGATGACATCAGCGTTCAAAGGGAAAATCCCCATGTTCATAATCAGTTTAATGATTTTGGTTTCAATACTGGCTTGCCCTCATTAGCTATTCAGATAAATGGTGCTAATTTTAAGGATCATCAGTATATGAAGAACATCGACGCCCTTTCAGACTCATTGGCATAGTTGCATCAGCGGACTGATATAAAACCAAAAATTTCAGGAAGCTTTTTATAGCGTTTGAGCAGTGTTTCCTTCTTTAGAAATAAACTTCCAAAGTCTCAACATTATTTCTGACCTTATTTCTTATCTCCACAACACAAAATAATTTCTATGATAATAATAAATAAGCATCTCAGGGTATGAGAACTGAGAGTTATGCTCTTTTTTTTTCCCCCTGGCTTTCTGGACATAATTTTAAACACATTCATATCAAACTGCCAGGTATTTGAATTTTAAGCCATTTTCAATTTGGTGTCACCAAACAAGTAGGCAACATCAATGGTTCTTATTCCTGGTAAGTCTGTCCATTCACTCATTCTCCTTCCCTGCTAGGAAGTAGTTAAGCTTCATGTGTCAGAAGATTCCCAACACAGGGCTCCTGGGTGGCTCATTCAGTTAGGTGTCGGACTATTGATCTCAGCTCAGGTCTTGTTCTTGGGGTCATGGGTTCAAGCTCTGCATTGGGCTCTGGGCTGGGTGTGAAGTCTACTTAAAAAAAAAAAAAGCTGCCCAACCCGGAGTGGCCTCTCAGCCCTCTCAGTCGTGCTGACTCTCAGATGTGAACCACCACAACTTCTTGTGTCCCAGGAAACACTTCAGCTTCATCCGTCCCTCCTGATCAGTTCACCCAAATCTAAGTGGTTAGTAGGACCTCACCACATCTGCCTATGACCACCATGTTTCGCTAAATTGCCACGCGGGCAGTCTTGGACCAATTAACTACTAAGCCTAATTGAAGCTCAATATAATGAATTGTACAATATTGACCTGTCTAAATTTAATTCCGCTAAAATTACGGAATGAATCTGGAACATAAAGGATTCCTGAAAAAGGAAAATAGGTATCAGTAAAGACCACTTTTGATAAATCCTTCTTACCGCTCGCTGCTTACCCAAGACTCCGGTGAATCTGGCTTATGTATTTTGGAACATATTGTTCACCATATGAAAATCATACACACGCGCACACACGCACACACACACACACACACACCACTTGTGTTCCTTTGCCTCGTGGATTTAAAAGCATGCTTTGTTCTCATCTATCTGACATGATTAATAAATTGATAGAACACCATAATGCATAGAGATGTGATAGCAGCCATCTGGGATGGATGTTGGTTGGAAGTTATTTTCTACTTAGCTTCCCGTGTTGTGGTATTTAAGGCAAAACTTTAACGAGCACCAAAACTAAACTAAGACAACAACTAATACTTCACACCTGTTTGGTGACGCCAAATTAAAAAAAAAAATCCAGTGTTTTTTGTATTTATTTTTGAAAGAGAGAGAGCACGAGATGGAGAGAGGCAAAGAGAGAAGGAGAGAGAATCCCAAGTAGCCTCTGCATTGTTAGCACAGAGCCCGATGTGAGGCTCTAATCCATGAACTGTGAGATCATGACCTGAGCTGAAACTAAGAGTCGGACGTTCAATGGACTAGGCCACCCAGGTGCTGCTAAAATGGCTTTAAATTCAATTGCCTGGCAGTTTAAAATTACGTCAGGAAGCCAGAAAAAAACAAAACAAAACAATAGCTTCAAATACATGCTTGAAGTAAATTGATTCATTTGTAATGATAAAATCATATTGACTAATTTAATTATTATTCATCCAGAATTGTAAAGCAAAAGCCAGTTTTCGATAATCGAATCTGCATCTTAAAATCATTAGAAATACGTTTCTTATGGAATTCCACAGAATGGTCATTTGGTTATAAAATTTTTAAAGGAAGGGGCGCCTGGGTGGCCCAGTCGGTTAAGCGTCCGACTTCGGCTCAGGTCATGATCTCATGGCTCGTGAGTTCAAGCCCCACGTCAGGCTCTGTGCTGACAGCTCAGAGCCTGGAGCCTGCTTCGGATTCTGTGTCTCCCTCTCTCTCTGCTCTTCCCCTGCTCACATGCTGTCTCCATCTTAAAAATAAATAAAGATTAAAATAAAATAAATAAAAGAAAATAAAATATTTAAAAGAAAAATAAATGACCCTAGAGAATTAAATGTTTCATATGCATTTTTGTATTTAATCTTTAATAAATGTAGAGTTTAATAATATCTATGAATATGCAAGGTAAAAATGCATATTTGAATATAATATATAAATTATTTATGACGAGAGACAGAAGCAATGAGGGAGAAGAGGGAGTCATGGGTAGTGACAAACTTACCATTTGGGATCCACATATTCAGACTTAAGGTAAGTAAAGAGTTTAAGGAAATATCGGATTCACCCAGTGGATGCTGGTTGTTCAAGCTCATTTGTTTTTAAAGCTTATTTAAACTGTTTAGGAATTCTTCTGACAAGCCATATGTTGCAACAGCCAGAGCCCTTTCACACAGAATAAAATTGTGCAGGTTGTTTTGAGTTTCATTGTTTACTGACAAACCATAATAGCAATCCTAGTCTTGTTTCTGTCTCAATTATGCAAAAGGGAGAACATGACTAATTAATCCTTTCAAGTTGATAACACTCTTGAAAGACTTTTGATCATTTGGACTGTAAAATCCTCACAAATACTGATACTTAGGATACCAAATTATTCTCCCCATTGACTAGTGTGGTACTTACACGGTTTGTGAATTTCAAAGATATTCCATTTGTTTACCAATTCGAAATCTTGACAAAAAATGGCTTCACAGATCACTCACTAGATAATTAAAATTCAGTAATATCTGAGTATATGAAATGTACCAGTAACAGATAATGTACAATTTTATAGTTCTTTTAGAATTCTAGTGTATTACTTTAATGACTTTTGCATTGATGTTCTTATGTAACTTATGTATTTGTTTCTTACATTTTTTTTTTTTTTGCAAAAGCAAGAGACAGTTCCCCTTTTTTTGCAGTAGCCAAATGTGCTAAAAAGCAAAATAAGTTTCCAAATAGAGGAGACTTCAACGCATATCTTCGGAGTATATTTAATTTTGTGCATGCATGAAAGATAATAATGTGATCCCAGGTACTAAATATTCCTCAGCCATTCACTCGCAGTACTGTTATCTGGAATAAAACTAGATTAAATGTGCAGAGCGGTGAATTACTGAAAATAATGAAGCTAAGGCAATTCATTAATCTTTATCTGCTTGTCTATTTTTTATAGCCGGGATGAAATGGAAAAATTCATTTGGGGGCTGATCAGATCGAAAAGCGTCTAACATTATGAAGAGAAACATGGGGCTGAAAATGTTTTTTTTCCTTTTTGAATTGAACACAGCACCTTTTTCTTACATGCCTCTGTTTTTCTTTTAGTGGCAAAGCATTTCTATAACACTGGTTGAGAAAGTTCAGATGATTGCTGTAATCCTAGGATCCCTGTTCTTAATAGCAAGTATGACCTGGCTCCTCTGGTCTGCCTTCAGCCCCTATGCAGTGTGGCAGAGGAAGGACATCCTTTTTCAAATCTGCTATGGAATGTATGGTTTTATGGATCTAGTGTGCATAGGTAAGACCATGCCGTTGAACATTAACAAACTGTCAGTAATCCATTTCTTACAGCTGTTTTACTTTCACCAGTGGGATCTGGGGTAGAACGTTGTGGTTCACGGGATCTCGGGTCTCCAGGTACTTAACTGTCTGGGGTGTCACGATCGGGCCGCTTTCCTCAAAAAGCATAGCGTCTATATACCCAAGGTGCAAAAAATTTAACAGAGTAATGCCCGTTTGAAGTGGTTGTTTTGCAAGGTAAAGGAAGGAAGAGTGGAAGGAATTATTGGGGGGGGGGGCAAAATAAGGTCATTTATTTCTATGGCATGAGAGCAAATCAGCCCCCTTTCACCAAGCTGGGAAGGCATTGACTGGTGACGGTGGTGGTCTGTGCATTTGGGGAGAGGAGGGACAGACCCCTGGTGGTCCTACTCATGGTCAAGTGACTCAGGTGCCTCGAGGGCACAAAGTACTCCTTGGCGGGATGGGGGCTGGGGGTCAGTTTCTCCTATCACCTGTGCCTCTTTGTTTTGCTTAATACATTCAGTGGCTTAGAAGAGAAAAAGGAGCAAACATTTTGGCTTAAACAGATCCCTACGGAAAAAAAAAAGGTTATTTGCACGTTCCTCTTGACTGATCTGCTGTTTCCCCAATACCAAGAGAAAGTGGAAGGCAATTCATGCAGCAGTTATGTGGCGTGTAATTATGCAGTTATCACACTGGCGCTGTGATGGTGTCTGGTTGGCAGTGGGGGGCGGGCACATGGAGGGGCCACGCGGTCTCGAGGGGACTGTCCCTGCTCTGATGTGGTTGCAGCTCGGTGGGGCGTAAAAAGAGCTGAGAGAGGCAGCCGTGGTTTAGAGCAATGGTCCTACCGTGGCTTCTTAAGAAGTGCACATTCTCAGGCTCCACCTCACCTGCCAAATCAGAGATTTCAGGATTGGGGCCCCCCCCCCGGCCGCCTGTGCATCACAAGTCCCCTGGGATTCTGAGGCACGCCGAAGCTTGGGGGACGCCGGTTGCAGGGAATGGTGCAATTTGGGGTCCAGTGACTCGGTTTCCAATCGTGGCCTCCGCGGGGACGAATCAACTCTCTCTCTCCGTGTCCTGGATGGAAATAATAATCCCTAGCACACAGGCCCAAATCAAGGAAATCATGATTAGAACCAATTAGGTTATTAATTGGAAGTTACAGATTAAAGGTATTTGAATAAGTCACAAACGTTAAAGCAACTCAAATCATGCACGTTAATGCCTGTGCTCACCAGAGCCTTAATTTCACTAGCAGTTTAAATATCTTCAGTCACTTTTTCTAAAAGAACCCTATACATTTTAAAATAGGATTAGCCAGAATTTCCTCTCTTCCTCCTTCCTCCCTTGTCACTAGCACAAGACTAATAGGAAAGAAAATGATCAAATTGCAGGCCAGGAAGGGAAAAAGGAGGTGTGGGGGGGGAAATGTCATGAATAATATGTAAACTGAGCAGATGTTGCCTGAATAATGGAGCTAATGACGTGTATGAACAATTTGCATTAAATGTGATAATGCACTTGTAAGCATTTGGAAATGCTAAATCTCTATACAGATATAATCTCTAGGGTATTGCTCTAAATAAAAAAGAGTCACAAAACTGTTCTACAAATTCCTTAATAAATTCAGAGATAGATAGTATTTATTTTTTTTCACCATAAATGTTATAAAATGTGGTATTCCGTTGATACGAAAAGGAGAGATGAAAAACAAAGAAACCATTAGGCTTCCAGTCGAACGCGGAGGGAAAAAGTCCCATTGGCTTTGATATCATTACAGCACTAAAAAACGAACGTATATTTATACATCCTGGTTAGGAAATCATTATCCTGGCTTTCCTTTCTTCTTTTTTTTAATGTTTATTTACTATTGCGAGACAGAGAAAGAGAGGGCATAAGCTGGGGAGAGGCAAGAGAGACAGACAGACAGACAGACAGAATCTGAAACAGGCTTCAAGCTCTGAGCTGTCAGCACAGAGCCCAGTGCGGGGCTGGACCCCACAAACCATATGAGATCATGTTCTGAACCAACGTAGGATGCTTAACTGACAGAATCATGCACCCCCATTATCCTGGTTTTCAAAGCTTGCATTTAGTACCAAGTTACCTTATCTTAAATTTTGATTGCTAATGCCAGTTTCTTAATCAAAATTATTAAATTTTGGTTTTAAACGCATAGGCCTATGGACTAATGATTTTTGGCAGAATATGGACATATGTGGGCTTTCCTTTTGAAATCTGGGTATTTGCCCATTTAATGAAGTCAAGTTTCTTAGGCACACAAACCAATCAACATTTTCCTGGCTTACACTTTGGAGAGTGCATTTTTATTGAAGTTTTAAATAATGACAATAACCTATCATTGCATTCTAACTCATTAAATCCAAATATCACCCTTGCGGGATTTATTTGTATATTTAAAAAAATTTTTTTTTAACGTTTATTTATTTTTGAGACAGAGAGAGACAGAGCATGAACGGGGGAGGGTCAGAGAGAGGGCGACACAGAATCTGAAGCAGGCTCCAGGCTCCGAGCTGTCAACACAGAGCCCGACGCAGGGCTCGAACTCACGGACCGCGAGATCATGGCCTGAGCCGAAGTTGGCCGCTTAACCGACTGAGCCACCCAGGCGCCCCAGGATTTATTTGTATTTTTTGAAAAATGTCAAAGAATTCAGGTTGAACAACCTTGTTCGTTTTCAGAGAGTATCTTATTTTTTTTCCTCAAGAAATTGGGAAACGACTATAGCCAAGTTAGCAAATACACACGCAGGTTGTCAATAGCCAACTGGATCATAGCCAATAATAGCTCGGCAAATTAATTCAAGGGTCTGTTAATTGCATGTAGATGGTAACAAAGTAGGTTACATTGATTACGCCTCCAATCCCCCTGACTGCAGGAGTCTAAGGGTGAAAGCAGGTTACCCTCTGAGCCCAGTTTGCTCAGGTCAATAAATATTTATTGAGAACCTTCTTTGTGTCAGACACAGTGCTCGGTGCTGGGAATACAAATCCGAGTGGGTCATTTTCCCACCCCCTGGAGCTCCCAGCCACACAAGAGGACAGGCATGTCAGTAGGTAATTAGAATCTGGTGGAATGTGCACAGTTCTGGAAGCAGGCACAGGAGGTGGGCAAAGCAGGGAGACATGACTGCTGGGATGTTGTATGCAAGGAGGGGGTGGTTCCAGGCAGATTTCACGGGGAGGTGACAGCCAAGCAGGCTGATGGATGAGTACATGCATGGCAAGTGGGGAGATGGCCCCTTGTCACTGGTGGAGGAGGTAAGATTGGCTCCCCTTTCGGAGGGCGTTAAAGTACTTGGGAACATTCCCACATTCCTGTTTGCCCAAGCTTTTCAAACTTGTTTATACCTCAGTGAGAAGGAACAGGCTGGCAGCTTCATAAATCTTCTGTTTAAAAAAAAAAATAATTCGGAAAATCCGTAGATTATTCTTGAATCAACAAATGTTATAATCCAGCCAGTGTTTGTGATGCTTAGGAAGAGGTTGTTGTTGGATTGTTCAATAGAAATGTAAAGATGTGTAGAAAATGTATTTACTCAGGGAAATTCGTTAACTTCTTTCTACACATAGTGGGTTTGGTTTTTGCTTTTATTCATGATTAATTGATACATTTCCTGCTTTCCCGAGATTCAGTTTTTTCTTGCTATTAAAGTTTTGAATTCTCCCTGGGTTCTAGGTGCCATTGTCATTTCAATGCCTGGATTAGGGCTGTCCAGTAGAACTCACTGCAGTGTATCTGTTGTCCAGGACCACCAACCCTAGCTACGTTTGGCTCTTGAACACTTGAAATGTGGTTCGTGAGAAAGAGAAACAGAATTTTAAAGTCAATTTTATTTAAATGGACTTAAATTTAAATAAATAGCCACATGTGGCTGGTGGCTATTATATTGGAAAGTACCGATCCTAGATGATGATTCAACTTGAATGTGTAAGGGTTCGATGAACACAGTCCCCATCCCCTATATAACCAGGTTGTATTTACTAAATCACAAAGTGGCCGTGTGCCAAGAGAGATGGAGAAAGTAAGAATGAGTTGAAGATCGTTAAGAGAAGATATTAAAGGTCAGAGGGCAGTGGTCGAGAGGTCGACGGAGAACCATAAAAGGGAAATGTGTCTTAAGGAAATCGAAGTACAAAAAGGTAACTTTATATCATACAGGGGGAGCTCTTTTAAGTATTTAAATATTTGACATTCCAACTATAATTGTGTACCAGGAAAACTAATATAAAGGATTTAAATCACTGAGATGTTTTAGCCTGGGACAGTAAGTTAGGGACAATAGTCAAAGCAAGCTCATTTGTGTTGGCTCCCCCCTAAGAAGATTTGCACGGTGGGCAAAGGAAGGTTATGAAACCCAGAAATGAAAAGCAAATGCATGGTGGAAGGCTTTGGGCTCAGGATTTGGTTCTTAAGTCCATACTCTGCACATTGAGAAATTAAAAGGCTATCGCTTCCATTGACTGATTCAGAGGAAGCTTGTTCCGTAAGAGGAATGCATTTAGTAGTGACCCAGAGTCAGCCATGAGGAAAGGGAGTCATTTGAGGAACTTGCATCCAAAAAGTGAGGGCAGTAGTTACCAAGTCATTTGAGTGTCTGGTAGAACCTGATGAGGTGAGTTCAATTTTCTGTCAAAGCAATAAAATGAAGCTAGAACCCAGTTAGTGGGATTCCTGAACTCGGGATAGCAGTGCTTATGCTTAATTTCATTAACACTCTAAATTAGGACCGAATCCATGTCTGGAATATGTTTTGAGCTTCCTTGAGATACCCATGGAAGGGGCTGGTTATGGCCACAAAATTTAAGCGGCGCCTGGGTGGCTCAGTCGGTCAAGCATCCGACTCTGGCTCAGGTCATGACCTCGCGGTTCTTGGGTTCGAGCCCTGTGTCAGACTCTGTGCTGACAGCTTGGAGCCTGCTTCAAATTCTGTGTCTCCCTCTCTCTCCCTGCCCCTCCCCTGCTCGCACCCTGTCTCCCTCTCTCTCATCTATGGATAATAAAACATTTAAAAAAATTTAAGAACGTGGATCACTTTGTTCTTTTAAAAAAATCTCTTAATTGTCCACATAGTATAAACATGTACATATTCAAATAAACCCATTTTATGAATATATAAAGTTTAAAAAAAAGACTTCACTCCCACTGCCCTGTTATGTCATTCCCTTTGCAGAAAGGTCCCCCTCCCCCAACATTTTGGTGTACATCCACCAGATCTTTTTCATTAGGTTAACATGTGTATAACACATGTTATACATGTTATACATGTTATACATGTTATACATGTGTATAACACATGTATAACATGTTAACATAGACACATAGGTGTTTTAATATAAGTGGGATCATACTATTCGTATTATTCAAAACATAGTCATTTTCATGCAGCACCATGACCTAGAGATCTTTCCCCATTAGAATGGATGTACAGCCGTTTACTTAACTTCTGACGGATATTCAAGATGTTACCAATTTTTGTCATTAGACACAGTGCTGCCTAGCGGTATTTCTGTAGGCAGGATTCCAAGAAGTGCAAAGTCTGGGTTGAGTAGTAAGCACATGCCCCGTTTCGGCTCTCTAATTTTGGCTCTCTAAATTTGACTTATATTGCACTCACCCCAGATATATGAGAATTCCCATCTTCCCACGCCTTGCCAAAAATGGATATCCATTTTTTGACATTTTCATTGGTAGTTTGAGCTATATTTAATACCATTAGAGTGCTTTCCTTAAAGTCTCTTGTAACTATTTAGGTTTGTGGGGTGGTTTTACCTAAGAAAATAAGAATGGCCACACGGAGCCGTGCTCTTAATGCAGCTTGTCCTGCGTGGCGTCTTTTGGGATGCGGTGGGCAGGAACATAGACTAGCTCTGCCCTGTGATTACTCCCACCTCGTCTTTCTGAAAATGAAATCAGAAGATGGGATCGAGGTCAAAGATCGCTGCCTCTTGAGAACAGTTCTATCGATGACACCATTAACACTCAAGGAGTTTCACTTCTCAGTCTCTTTTTTTCATGCAGAAAGTGCTCCCAGAAATTGCTTTAAGGAAAATTGCCTCCCTCTATCACTTGGGTCTGTGGCTAAAGTACTGACTCTGTTATTGCTTGTTTTCCGTATTATTCTATTAAATAAACAAATTAAAGCACAGACATCCAGAGTGGAGGAAACACACATGTACCCACCAGGAACTAAAAATCCCTCTCAGAGCTCTTTGAAATAATGATATAAAGTATAGTATGGTAGTTTTTCTTGTCCTGCTTTTGAAAACTGCAGAGATTAGGGCATTTTTAAAAATAACCTGCTATATACTTGAACGAGGATCAGATCAAAATATCTTCTCTTTAATCTACCAATTATATAGTCAGTGCTGAAAAATGCTCCTTCTGCAGAAATTTCATATCCTCCAAAGTGAGGTTTTATTTCACTCTGTTTGAAACCTAATTATTTTTTTTTAAAAAAATACATATGAATTCTTGTAGTTATTATTATAGCCCTTTTAAAAAATCTGTTTTTCACAGTTGATGATCTGTCTAGTTAAAGGTTCTTGGGCACACACAAGAAAACGATATAGAGTTACCAGTTGGTAATGTATTCACATTTCATTATAGAACTTCAAATAAGTAAATACCACATATTCTTACGGTCCTTGATTATATCGGAGACACGTGTTTACATTTTTAAAAGCTAAGGTAACATTTCTCTCTTACTTTCCATACTGCTTCATTGTGCTATTTTTTTCCCCCAGGCAGAGCAGCTAAAAGTAACACATCATTGAACCTTTCATTGACATGAAACTTAAAACGTACATTTTCTAATTCTGTGATATTGTATGAGGAAAAGTGAAGACTTTTAACCAAGAATTTCAGGATAATCAAACTCTTGGTTACCACAAATGAGTTCTCCCCATTGAGGATGGCCAGTTGTCTATTTCAAAAAAATTTTTAATGTTTATTTCTGAGAGAGAGAGACAGAGCACCATTGGGGGGTGGGGCAGAGAGAGAGAGAGAGAGAGAGAGAGAGAGGTAGGCAAAGAATCCAAAGCAGTCTCCAGGCTCCCAGCTATCAGCACAGAGCCCGACTCAGGGCACAAACTCCCGGACAGCGAGATCATGACCTAAGCTGAAGTCGGACACTTAACTGAGCCACCCAGGTGCCCTGCCAGTTGTGTATTTCATGCCAGGGTTGTTTCTTTCTAAAATGAGGCTTTTAGATTCTCTTTCTTCCTGTGGCTTGTTTTCAACAAATATAAACCAATTAGCATAAGCAAAGCGTGATTAAGAAAGTAAATCAACTAAGGAAGAAAAATTCTAATGCATTCCAAGCAAAATATAAATGACTGTTGGACTATCTCTTGTTTAAAATTTTCCATGCTCTCTGGCACTTCACAGCATGATTCAGAAGTTCCTAAAGCATTTTAGGTGAAAAACAGATATTTACTTAAAGAGTTTGAAAGAAATTAGCATTGGAAGTTGGAATATGCCATGATGTGAAGCAGAAAAAAAAAATGAGTTTGCAGGAGACAACAGGGGAGCCTTCAATTCTTAGATTGTCACACAGGGTCATCAACCGTATAGATGAGTGAGTTTGAAAAAGAAATTTGGGCAAAGTTTGTAAAATGTGCAGCCCTTGGCTCACTGCAGAGAGACAAAATATTTATGGATAAATATAAAATCTATCAAATAGCTTCGAGTGAGAAACGTAAAATTACCAAGAGGACAGTCTCGTTCACCAGCATTCTTCAGGGCCTGTGTAGGTTCTGTCCTGCGCAGAGGGGTGAAGGATGCCCGATAGAGTAGGAGAGCCAGGATCACAGAATCCAGTGTGGTTCTGGGGGCCTCCTCTATGAGAAATGGGGGAGAGTAGCTGTCAGCCACCCACAGGCTCCACACCTCTTCTCAGGGTCACACCAGCAGGGCAGCTCCACCCCATTCAAAATTGTCAGTAAGTTTGATCCTAAGACTCCAAATATATGTTGATTTTTTTTTTTTTTAAATCACAAAACACCGGGAGCCCACATCCAGCCTTTCATGACACTACACCCCTGTCACCACCACCACCACCACGGAGTCTGAGATCTGAGCCACCAGAATCATTCCAGAGAACAGAGCTTTGAACGTCAGTAGGTCCTCAGCACGAAGTGGGCCCGCAGAGGCTGTTTCAGAGCTGCGGGCAGAGCTTTGGGCTGCAGAAGGCAGAGTGTAGGAGGGCGGCACCGCTCTCCTCTCCCAGAGTTTCCTAGGAAGCACCAATGTGGAAGCATCTGCGTGAATCATAAGGCATGTGAAAAAAAGCAGCTCAACTTAAACACTGTTTGGCAGAATAACTAGGAAAGTTGACTAGCCCGGTACTTCCTTTTTTAATCTTCCTATCACAATTTTCAATTTTCCCTCCAAGACAGGAAAAGACTATCAGCCACCTCCGCTCTCAAGACATGCTTCCATTCCCTGATCTGTGATTTGACTGGGGATCGGTACCCCTGCAGGGAGGACAAAAGCCTCCTTCTGCTCTTGCCCGGAGCCCCTCTGGGTTTCCCTTCAAACTTCCTCCCAGGCAGAGCGCTGGGTTCTGAGGTCGGCTGCTGCAGCCAGGACCACTACCAGATTTGCACGTGCTGCTAGCTTGATGGGAATCATTCCTTAAACAGAGTAGAGTCTTTTACAAGTATCGATGTCATTTCCCGAACACAGAATGTCTTAGCAGGCATCATGCGCTAGGAAATGCCGCAACTTTGTCGCGAAAGAGTCTCGAACAGGAGTGCATCCTCCCACACCAGTCCCAGCCTCCTATCTGAGCCTTCGCTTTCTGACCTCTGAGGCCAGGCCCCTCAGAGAGGCAGAGTGGTGCTTTGCAATTCAAAATTGTTAGAAGAAAACCAAATCTTTATCGTCTATATGCTTTGAAAAGTATGCCATTATTAGCATTTTACTCTGGAGGTACAAATTAAAGGCTTTTCTATGCCTTAATCATACTAATGTTTACCAATTTCTCTAAAGACTATTATCATAGTTGGTTATCAGAGATATTGCTGCCTTTAAAACCCCAGGAAATAAAATAGAAGGGAACTTGTTTTTTGGCACTTGACCTTCAGTGCTGTGCTTGCAATAGACTCTCAAAGCGAATTAACTCTTTAGGCTTCCTCGGGGAGAGAAGACACAACCCCTTGCCTTCCTGTCCTTTGACCTTGTAAAGTTCAAGCTCTCTGGGGCAAACATTGACATAGTTAGCAAAGCAACAGACCAAATATGCTGATCTTGTTGACTTCTGTTTCCTCCAGAGAAAATGTGACGCTCTTAGCCATCTCTCTCATCTGGAGGCCATTTAGCCAAATGGGTCCCCGTCATCTATTGAGCCAACATTTGCTAAGTGTTGACTGTGTCGTTATAAGCCTGGAGTGCAGGAGAGCGATATTAATAGCATGGGTCTGTTGCCTGTTTTTGAACAGCCCATGATCTAACAATGTTTTTTACCTTTTGAAATAATTTAAAAAATATTTAGAGGAGGTTATTATTTTGTGGCATATGAAAATTACATCAAATGTAAATTTCAGTGCCCATAAGTAAAGCTTTATTGGAATACAGACGTATCCATTCATTTATGTGCCATCGATGAGTAGTTACAACTTCGTCATTGAGAGACCATAATGTTCACATAGCCTAAAGTATTCACTGTCTGGCCCTTTCCAGAAGAGCTTTATGCAGCCTGACACGCTCCCTGCTCTCCAGCTGCTGGAGAGGGCCAGGGAGCTAAGCAATTAAAATGCAACATGAAAAGTGTCAGGAGACAAATGCATGTGAGAGTAGGTGGGAGAATGTTGGTTGACCATACTTAGAGGCAGCAAAGTCTGTGGGGAGGAAGAAATCTTGAGTTAAAGTCTAAAGAAGAGCACGAAGGGGGCCAGAGAGAGGCAGCTGCCTGAACCTGTCAATACATGAAAACATGTATTTTGGAGGACTCCTGTGGAATTTGGTGTGACAAGAGCAAAAGACGCCTGCTGGGGAGTGGCAATGAGGAAATAAGGTGTGATCATCTAGCAGGACCCTGTGGCTGGAGCATGGATTTGGGACGGGACCGTGAAAGCTCAGGGAGCCCCTGGAGGGTGGTCTGCCGCCTGTGACTGGTCAGCTTGACAGTGAAGAAAGAGCCTTGGTAGCAGGGGACGTTCAAGGGGTCAGGGGAGTGTGGTGGGCATGCTGGGAAGGCAAGAAGGTAATAATCCAGGCGAAGGATTAGGCCAACATCAGGGCTGATAGGCAGCTGCTGGAACTCAAAGAGGTTCATCTCCAGATAACGGGGATCAGATCAGTGGAGGTAGGGGTGGAGGTCAGGGGTAAGGGAGAGGGACCATCAGGTGTGATTCACAGAGGCTGAATGGTAGATGGGAGAGAAAGATGATAGGTGCTGTTTGAACATTTTCTTTTTGCAGAATTTCTGAGGAATCGAGTGGATAGGGCCAGGCAGTGGCTGCGTATAGCGGTCTGGAGCTCAGGATAGAAATTTGAGCTGGAGATTTGTATCTGGTACTTGAAGCCACTGGCTGCAGGGGAAGGTGATCTGGGCGAGAAGAGCAGCAGTTTGAGGAAGACAGAGACATGCAAATCAGGCAGAGGGCTATGAGACAATCTGCTGAGATGGAGAAGAGGCAGCATGGGGAAGAGTCTGAGGGGAGCTTTAGAAATGAAGTTCGGTGGTGGAGGGCTTTGGAGCATTAAGGACCACTGGGTATGATGGAGCGCCTCCCCCCCCCCCACCAGAGGCTGGAGCCCCCAGTCTGCACAGCCATGTGGCTCTGTATTTTTACCCGGTAGGGATGAGGAGCAGGTGCAGAGAGGTGAACTATGAGGCTGGGCTCAGAGGGGGTTTGTAATGCAGAGTTGCAGAGAGAGGAAGCAGCAATGTCGACCTTACCTTTTCACTGCCCTCCCTCCTCCCCCCCACCCCCAGGCCCCGTGCTGGGAGAGTGATTATGGGGTGGGGTGTGCTTTCTCAGTACTGGGGGAGGAAACAAAGCCAGAAAGAAGTAGCAGATGGAGGGGGGGGGGTCTTCAGGAGGTAGAAGAGGATGCATTGAGATGAAGAACATGGGTAAGAAGCCCTGGAGGGTGGTTGGCCGCACTGGGTGGGAGAGTTTCAAAGCTAGCAGTTGGAACGGTTTCTGGAAGGGAAGGGCTCCAGGCTGGAGTGAAGGAGGGGCAGCAGAGGGCAAGGGGCA
Organism: Panthera tigris; assembly: GCF_018350195.1. Taxonomy (NCBI): domain Eukaryota; kingdom Metazoa; phylum Chordata; class Mammalia; order Carnivora; family Felidae; genus Panthera; species Panthera tigris. The sequence goes on from NC_056660.1 coordinate 225,204,272, forward strand.
TGTACGTTAGGTCAGGTCGTCCACATGGGCCTGGAGTCCTGTGTGTTGAGGGGGCTTAGGGGAGCCAGGAGCCAGGGGACAGATCCCCTGTGATTGTTGACAGCGGCTGAGGGGCCAGGAGAGGAAATCTCCTGTGGCCGCACCATAGGCTCACGTGGCCATACGTGTGTTTTGTGCAACTTGACTCTTTCTTTTGTGTGACTTTACTGTTCTCCCGAAGAGTAGTTGTGGGACTTTAAATACAACGAGGCTCACGCGTGGCTGCAGCAACCGTAGAGAAATCTGAGTGTGTCCCTAGGCCAGTGTGAGATAGGGTCACCTCGGCGTGGGAACAGGAAGTTTTCCTGGGAGGACAGATCAGACTAGACTGCGTGGCAGTGGGACCCAGGACACTAAGAGGCAGGCCCTCTAACCTAAAAACCTGGAGATTGGTCTTCAGAACTGACACCCGCCTCTTTAGGGATCTCTTGACTTAGGACTGTTTTGCAGCAAAGAACCTTATTTACTGAAGAGAAATGTGAACATGAAGATTCTTCTAGACGATCTGCACATCACGGCAGGTTGGGGACTATGGGTTTGCTGACAGGGAGCAGGCGACAAACTTGGGTCATGAGGAACCACAGAGATGGGCATAGAGACGAAGCCCATATGTGTTTTCAGGGGCCTCCAAATAGGTAGAAATAAGGTTTTAAAAACCATGATCTCCAATAATAGGTAAGATTATGTTTCCTAATCCAGGTACTTTTCCTCAAATGTCACTCTTAATCCCCACATTGCTCCACTAAGTGTAGGTACTGCCACTATATCATCTCAGAGATGAGAAAACTGAAGGCGCCATTAAGTAGTTCTGCCAAGGTCACCCGGATTGGAAGAGGGACCTGACATTGGAATCCAGACCTTGCCGCTCCCAGAGCCTGTGTACGAATATTTATGTGATTCGGTCAATTCTATTTATTATTTAGTCAGGACCCCTTCTTATATGCTGAGCTTGAATAGCTAATTTACAAAGTGTTGTTGTTTATTCATGAAGTGAAACCACATTGAGTTGCTGTCTCAAACACCTAAGGCATAACAACAGGAATAAATATTTATTTGAGGTATGGGGGATCTGATTTTAGATCAGACATGGAGAAAAATTTTCCCTAAAAGCCCAAAGTAATGTAGCTATTTTGCGAAGTCTTTACTCATTTATTCTAAATTAATGGACCCATACAGAACATACAGAAACAGTGGAGAATGGGAGATATTTAATACAGCATACCAAAAGCGATCTCTTTCTTTTGACTGATCTGAGTGAAACAATTGCCTGATAAGAATTATGTATGTAAAGAATCCCCTCTAACCCTTGGATTTTGTTGCTAGATCACAGAATAGAATATTAAGGAAAGCTAAGGTCTGAGCATCTTTATATTCAGGTTAAAAATCCCATTAATATTTTCAATTACAAAAATCTTACTGATGTGTGAATGACATCAAAGAGTTAGAAAGTTTATTCATGTTTATTTAGGTGGTAGCTTCTGTTTGGAATTTTTACCCACTGCCTGTATGATTTAAGAGAAATGAAAAACAAAGCAACAAAGATGAGATAGCCTATTACAAGTCACAACAATAAATAGAGTTGTAACTAGATATTTCGATTTGGATCTTTCTAAGTATTATTCTCACCCTGAGAAATAGAACAACCAATACATATATGATCTACTCTAGAGATTAATAAAATTGTGTTCTGTGAGTTTGCAGTAGACAGTTTGTCCATTGGCGAAGAAGGAAAATTAGCTGTGTTTGTTTCTACTTGCCACGAGGAAAACAGTCTCCACTAATAGTCTCCTTCTAGAACTGTGTTTTTAAATTTTTCTTAATTTTTAAAATTTTGAGAGAGAGATAGAGACAGAGACAGAGACAGAGACAGAGAGAATCTCAAGCAGTCTCCTTGCTTAGTGCGGAGCCTGACTCAGGGACTCCATCCCACAACCATGGGATCATGACCTGAGCTGGAATCAAGAGTTGGATGCTCAGGGCGCCTGGGTGGCTCAGTCGGTTAAGCGTCTGACTTCGGCTCAGGTCATGATCTCGGCGTCCGTGAGTTTGGTCCCAGCGTCGGGCTCTGTGCTGACAGCTCAGAGCCTGGAGCCCAGAATTGTTTTTAGTCCATATCTTAGAGTGTGGGAAACAAATGGAAATCTGCCAACGTAGATTTCTAACTCTAAAAGCTTTAACACAGCAAATGGACATTGGTAGGACTTTTTAACACAATACTATTACACTGGGGTTTGTGGAGTTACTTTCATAAATTGTGAAGGTCACTGTAATCCTTCCCAATGCTGTCGTGTGCCCTTTAAGATACAGACCAGAGGAGAACTTAACCATCCTAGGCTCTGGTGTTATTGAAGAGATTTTGATTCTATCTACTTCATAGTATCATATCCCTTGGGCCAAAGAGGCACCAGTGTGGACTAGCTCTGGCCAAGGATGGTTCCTGGGGTCTGAGTTCTTACGAGCAAGCACACTGGACCAGCCATCAAAGGTCTGGCTCTGGTTCTGGGCTCCAGCACTAACTAACTGTGGACACTTGGGCAAACCATGTCACTTCTGTGAGACTCAGAGCCCTCATCCCCCAAAGCAAAAGGGCTAGATTAAATCATACCCAGTATTTTCTAATTTTGAAATTCAGTGACTACGTTTGTCCACTGCTGATCCCATGACACATGATGTTACCCCTTTGCTACAAGGTGTTTCATCGGTTCATGATTTGAAGGCAGACTTGAAGTTGTGTTCAGCTGAAATTAAACGAGTTCTAATCCATGCTTCCAGTTATAGGAAGGCTCTAGGATACCTTTGTCATCTATAAGGACATTGGACTAATTCTTTTATTGAAATAACCATATTCATTAGGTGACTTTTTTCTCAAGCACTTTTGGGTAGAAGCTTAGATGATATAACAATTCTTCTCTCCAGTGAATTCTTTTAATCCTTTAAAAAAATTAACTTATCGAGGTGCGTGGGTGGCTCAGTCAATTAAGCATCTGACTTGGGCTCAGGTCATGATCTCATGGTTCATGAATTCAATGCAGGCGGTGGGCTCTGTGCTAATGGCTCAGAGTCTGGAGCCTTCCTCAGATTCTTTGTCTCCCTCTCTCTCTGCCCTTCCCCTGCTCACACTCTGTCTCTCTCTCTCTCAAAAGTTAATAATCTACGTTAAACATTAAAAAAAATAACATATCATGTATTTTATAACATGTAAGAAAGTCTGCAGCTTTTGAGGAATGTTCTGTGACTATGCCAAAGGTGGATTCGAGAGGCAGGACTAGTAAAGATTGAAAGATCAGGAGTTTCTTATTTACTAGGAAATAAGAGAAATCATTAAAATCATTCGTTGATGGATTGGCTTCTTAGAACAGCAAGCGGTCAGATGAATGGGGAGCATCTCTTTTAGTCTCCCTGTTTTGCCTGGAAATAGCAGAGACAAATGCATATAAGTCACTTAGGCTTTCAGCCTGAGCGTGGTCATTTTATGACCAGCTGGGTTCATGATTGTTTGATTCAGGCAGATGTTTGATGACCAGGTCAACAAGACCTCGGGGGAGTTGGCTACAATTTACTTGGACTGAAAATGCATCCCAGTGAAGGATTTTAGCTCTTCTACCCCCTGCCAGGCCATGTGTGTGTGTGTGTGTGTGTGTACCCATACATATGCTCAAGTATGTATGGAACGTGGGCCCCGATTCCTAAATTTTTTTCATCTCTAGTCTTAGAGTGCATGTCTCAGTGTGATATCTTAAGATATTACTCTGCTATTTTATTTTATTTAAAAAATTTTTTTTTATTTTGAGAGAGACGGAGACAGCTCGCAAGAGTGGGAGAGGGGCAGAGAGAATGGGAGAGATAGGGAATCCCAAGCAGGCTCCATGCTGTCAGCTCAGAGCCCTACTCAGGGTTTGAACTCATGAAACCCTGAGATCATGACCTGAGCCCTAACCAAGAGTCGGACGCTTAACCGACTGAGCCACCCAGGTGCCCCATTACTCTACCAGTTTAAAGAACACTGTTTTAGTGGCACTTTCATGACTAGACTTAAATTGACCCTTGTTCCCCTTTACATCCAGGGATTCCTGCTCACCTCTTTCTCATCCCCTCCCATTTCGCAAAGATTTATTGAGTTTCTACTATGTTTCAAGCATTGAAGTAAGAATAAGGTCTCTGTTCTCAGAGATCACACAGCTGATTGAAGTCACACGCATAGAAACAAAGTATTCCAGTACCAGTAGTAGGTAAAAGAGGGGAGGTATTTCCTGTGTGGAATGGCAGAAGGTAGGAGGGAAGGATTAATTCCGAGTGGGCCAGAGAAGAAATTATGAGAGACTATGGATGAGGAAGCATATTTAATAATAGTTCATTGTGAAAATGTAGGAGCATGATCCTTCTGGAGAATTCTCTGTCTTATGGGTTTATCTCGGATTTGCTAAGAAGATAGAATTAGCAGAATTTAGTGCATAGAGGAGTCTAGGTGATTCCAAGGTTTTAGCTTAATTGACTCAGGGGATGGTCATTAACTGAAATAGAGGTGGTAGGTCAGGAAGCAAATTCAACCTATGTCAAGACCTTTCAGAAAACAGTGTGCTTCACTCCCCACTAGTTAGTAAACTATTATACTCCTTAATGAAATTTGGATTTGCCATCTTGTTCTACCACCAGGCAGTGATGTCATCGACATCAGTGATGATCCAGGACCCCCTGAGGATCCAGCCCCACTGTGTTCTTTGCGTGAAGGCTGAGGACTGCAGATTTCATTGAGCAGACGGGAGGACATAGAGAGTAGTGAGCGGGTCAGAGGACAGACACTGTGAATTTTCTTTTGTGTGCTCTCAGAGAAGCAATCACGTAGGGTTTTCGCTATTCTAGTAATCATTTCTTTATGTGTACTGTTACATACTCTGCTTTGGGGTGGGTCAGATCATCAGTTGGGGTGGGTCAGATCATCAGTTGGGGTGGGTCAGATCATCAGTTGGGGTGGGTCAGATCATCAGTATTTGGGAATTAGCCAGCGCCTAGTTGCAAGGGTTTTCATGCTGTGGGAACTTTGTGAGTAATTTTTATTCTTATTACATTTCTTACACAGAAGATTTTATTACCAACAGTTTGAGTGTTTGGGCTCCTGAACTTTATGCTTTCGTGATGAGCCTGCCATCCTCAACTTGGTTCTGTGAATTTATGTATATATGTATAAGATATACATATTATACATAGATACAATGTACCTACATATATATGTAATATATATAATTTACAATAGGAAAATTAACTCATTTTTTATAGATGTAAGTGCATTTTATGTGTAAAACACATTATTTGTTCTGATCTGGGCAACACTGGAAATAGACTTGCACAAAAACCCCTATGTATAATCAAGACATTGTAGTCCCCAGTTGGCTTTTAAGATACCAATTTCTGATGGCTTTGTTGTGTGAGTCTAGTGACTTCAGTGAGGGCATATGTATTGTCTTTCAATTTTCATCTCTAAGTTTCATATTTTTGCATTTTTTTCTTTAAGCTCCACATATAGTTTAGTTCAACAAAAAGCATTCGTTATGCACAGAAGTAATCACTCATGCTTATTTCTTCAAGATTCATATTAACAAGATTCAGCAATGGGGGAATGATTTATGTGTCCAAGCGTTGACCTCTATACTCATATCTAACTTTCCATTAAATGTTCAGCATTTAAATTTGGGGTAGATTGGGAAAAATAAGCCAGGAAGATTAATGCATTTTATGACACCCCAGCAAAGATTATGCATCAAAGGGTATCTTGGACCACAGTCTCATTTAGTTGATCTTTCTTATACAACCATGCTCTGGTCCTCAAGTAGTGGCAATTAAGGAGTCAAAAATGGGTCCATGTTGGGGTATCTGGGTGGCTCAGTTGGTTAAGCATCCGACTTCGGCTCATGTCATAATCTCAGTCTATGAGTTTGAGCCCCATGCCAGTCTCTGTGCTGACAGCTCAGAGCCTGGAGCTGCTTCGGATTCTGTGTTTCCCTCTCCTTCTGCCCCTCCCCCCTCAAAAATAAACATTAAAGAAATGTTTTTAAATGTGTCCATTTTTTGAAACTTGTTCTAAACTGTTCTTAAATGGGATTAAATGGGACCCAAAGTTCCCACCCAAAGTTTCCATTCTTCTTCTCTGGCCCACTGACTTCTCAGAATGACATAGGTTATATTTTATAGAGTATGTGTAACTTTCACTGAGAGAGATGGGCAGAGAGAAAAAGAGGGAGACAGAGTGAAAGAGATCTTGGCAATGGACACTGGTGAAAATAGTCTAAAAATCTTGGACATTTTCACAGTCAGGAGCGTTTTCTGGCCAAATGTGTGCTGTGCATTGCAAGTTCTTTAGCTTCTCCCAAAGGTTGTTTTGATTGGACGGCACACAGGGCTTTCACCTGTGCTCCTTTGTGGTTTCATCAGAACCTCTCACTTCTTGGGAAACCTCAAGGTGGAGGCAGCTTCCCAGATGAAGCTGTCACCACTTACAGTGTTGTCTTTAACAACTTTCTTCCTGTGGGTGGGAAGAGGAGGAAGGGGCTGTTTCACTGGCGCTTTTAGAGATATAACAGTGTCAGTGACCTACAAGATATTAAAAATGGCAGTTAATGGTATAACTTTGTCCAATCACAATCTCTAGGACTTAATTTACTCATATTTTCCATGAGGATGGTGTAGGTCTGTAAGGTCTGGCTTTGTCTGTTCAAGCCTCTATAGCAAAATACCACAGGACATTTATTCTTAGTTTTGGAGGCCAGGAAGTCCAAGGTCAAGGTGCTAGCATATTCAGTGTCTGGTTAGGTGTCTCACTGTGGTTTGCAGATGGCTGTCTTTCTCATGTGTTCTCACATGGCCTTTCCTTGCTGTCTCTTCCAGATTATATAAGGACATTAATCCAATCATGAGAGTCTCACCCTCATGACTCAAAATAGCCCTTATTACCTTCCCACAGGTCCCACCTCCACATAGGGATTAGGGATTAGGGCTTCAAGGTATGAATTTTGGAAGGATACATTGAGTCTGTAGCGAGGGTTCTTTTAGTTGATCTTTATTCTGAGAGACCGCCTTGCATTGGAAATTTAGCATGGATAGGACTATTGTACACAAGGTTTATATGTAGACAAATTTGAGCCCCAGTCTCTGCTCTTATTCTTATGTCTTGATGTTGGACAGTTATTAAATTTAAGTCTCAATTTCCTCAACCATCAAGTTGTTCAATCGTGGTGTCTATTTGTAGAGTTACTGCCAAGATAAAATGAAAACCGTGCGCATAAAGCACTTAGCACAGTGCTTGGCACAAAATAGATCCTTGATGATAATTTAAGTTCTGAAAATCAACCAAACCTCTTTGAACAAGAGCTGAGACTGGTAACACAAAAAAATGAAATGATTTGATCAGTAGTTTGATTGTTAATATCAAAATTTGTTTGTATTTGATTATAATTTTTGCAAGTCTCTGTTAATTGCAACATATCATTTGTGTTGCAATAAATATGGACAAGTGGTGTGTGTGTGTGTGTGTGTGTGCATGTGTGTGTGTGCGTGTGCGTGTGTACATGCTTGTGCATGTGAGCATGTGAACATGGGACCTTGATGGTCTTCCCCATCATGTATTTGGGTAATTAATTCATTTTCTGCTACCATAGAAAAAAATTCAACCAACACACCACTTACAAATTTGGGATATATTTTACCCACACATCACCCCTCTGCTTTTATTTTAGTGAAACCGGAAACATTTGAACTTTCTCTTTTTGAAGCATATTATTCCCTAACAAAAATGTTCCTCTGCACATCAATAAGGGGATGCTCGAATTAAATGTTACTGGGAGGAAAATGATAAAAAAGAAATAAAAAAGAAATAAATAAACAAAAAGAAACCACCACCACCACCAACAACAAAAACAACCAACACTTAATACACACACACTTTCTGAACTCTCAAACTCCCAAATTCTCAGGAATCACCCCTTGACATCCATGCTATTAATAATGTAGCAAGTGTCGGGGCGCCTGGGTGGCTCAGTCGGTTGAGCATCCGACTTCGGCTCAGGTCATGATCTCAGTCTGTGAGTTTGAGCCCCGCGTCGGGCTCTGTGCTGACAGCTCAGAGCCTGGAGCCTGCTTCGGATTCTGTGTCTCCCTCTCTCTCTGTACCTCCCCTGCTCATGTCTCAAAAATAAATTAAAACATTTAAAAAAAAATTAAAAACTAGTGTAGCAAGTGTCCTAAAATATTTAATATTTACATTTTATAGAAATTATCATTGCTTTTCCGTTCAGGTCTAGTGACTCTTGAAAAAAATAAATCTAAGCCTGTTGTTACATGACCTGAAATGTCAAGATGACACGTTCATTTTAAGGCTTAACTTAAGGTATCACTCAGAGAGTGAAGGTCCTGGAGGAAGTGGATTTCTCAGTTGTGAAACAAGAGGAGACAAGCTCATCAGTAAGAAAGTATGGCAGCGTGAATTTCACTAGTTGGATTTTCAACATATGGACTAGAGTTGAATGAATCTTTACTCTTGGATTTTGACGATCTTAGTACCATTATGTTCTCATTACCTTGAGTACAAAAGGCATTTGCTACAAGTCTAGAAGACTTAAGGAAGAAAGGGAAAGATGCATATTAGAGAGGACCTCAAGGGTAGGATCGCCCTCCTCCTATTTCAAGAAAACTTAAGCTTCTAAAGGGCAAGGAGTGATTCCCAACACTTATAGGAAATAAAACAAAATGTAAGCATCGTTCATAACTTGAAGTGCAATGAAGAAGCAGAACATGGAACTGAAAATTCAAGAGGACCGTGTTTTCCTGAAAACTTCAAGTAGCTCCCTCTAAATTCAGAATGTACTAGAAAGGTCTGTGGGATTTATTTCTGCACACTGGGTAGATTTATGTATTTAGAAAAGGGCTACCAGGAGTGCGTTCCCAGAAAGTGACGTTAAGCTCTAGTAAATGATCTGATTTCTGGCCTTTCAAAGGAAATCGATAAAAAAAAAAAAAAGAACAAGATCCTGTGAAATGAGTGATTTGCTGGGGTGAAGCTGTCCCCCATCACTGTACTTCTCCAGAATGAACCTGTTGCAAGCTGCGCTGGTTTTGTGATTAGTGTGAATGAGTGTTTCTCGTCACGTAGATTCACTATGGACTTTTTAATTAATAATAATGTCTTGTGTCTTTAGAGCCACCATCGCGAGGAAATTTGAGTGCATTATAATTGATGAATTTCCATTTGTCTTCATACTATCCTGCTGAATGTATAGATTAGGTATTGCAATTGTGTTTTGATGAAGAAAAATAGAACCAGAAAAATTAAATCATTGCCCACAGAGATTTCAGAAGGCCAATAATCGAATCATCAATTACTATCTGGTAGTCTTTACTTCTAATTCTGGCTGTTTCCCCAGAATATCTGATCAGTTGTGACAGTTTGTCCTTAGAAAAATAGAGTTGATCAAAACAGTTATTTGCAGTTGCTATGATTAACAGAAGTTTACATTCCTTCTCATTATTTTGGTGGTGTTACACAATTATTATTTGTTTATTTTTATTGATTAAACCACATGCATGTTTTAAGTGGCCTATGCCAACATCCTTGGAATTCTCTTAAGTCATGCATGTCAGAAGTTTTTGTCCTGGTAAGGGAGTGGTGTAAAACTTAAATTCGGATATTAGGTAGTTGTGATATTTAAAAAATTGGGCATCTCCATCATATACCTGCCATTGTTTTAGCTGCCAAAAGAAAATAAGGTAATCTCCCCAACAAAACCATGTTCAAAACCCTTACTCGTTGTACCTTTGGAAAGATTACTATCATCCTTTCAATCACCCATTCCTCTAGGTTGAAAACATGAGACTGATTTTTCCCCTTCTTGCATTACTAGTTCTATCATTGTTTTCCTTTGACAAGTGTATCACTCTGTCTCTTATTGTGCCCACTCTGCTCCTCGCCTGCAATGTGGTAATCTCCCTACTTGTCTCCTGACTTCAGTTCTCTGTGCCTCAATACGTCTTAGATAAATTTTCCTAATAAATTCTTTGTAATTTTAGAAAGTATGACTTAGGCATAAAAAAGTATACAGAATATGTTGAACATCACCACCACCCAGCTTAAAAAATGGGACCTTAGAGGGACACCTGAGTGGCTCAGTTGGTTAAGCGTCCGACTCTTGACTTCGGCTCAGGTCATGATCTCATGGTCATGAGATCGAGCCCTGCGTTGGGCTCCATGCTAACAGAACAGAGCCTGCTTGGGATTCGCTCTCTCCCTCTCTCTCTGCCTCTCCCCCACTTACGCTCTCTTTCTCCCTGCTCTCACAGAATAAATAAATAAACGTGAAAAAAAAAAGTGACCTTAGAGATACAGCCAAAAAGCCTATTTGAAATCTCTCCGGGATCTCATTTCTTTTCTTTCCTTTCCACTGTCACAAATTTCATGATTATTTTTTATGCATCTTTTTATACTTTTTACCTATATATCTGAATCTGTAAAAATGGGTAGTATTTCTTTACCCCAGTAATTTCTTTCGGAAACTTTCATGTTGTTTTTTTTTCACATGGCTTTAAGAGTTCCTCTCTTTTAAGATTTATACATGTTCGTGTATGCGACTTTGTTCCCTTCAGTTTCGTTGCCGTGGTCCACTGGATCCATACGACACGATTTATCCATTCTTCTCCGCATGTACTCTGAGACTGTTTGCTATTTCCCCCCCAAACACAAACAGTTACACGACAAACATGTTTGAACATGCTTCCTTGTTCACATTTCTGAGAGTTTCTCTAGACTCAAGGTCTAAATCCTGGGAGGTAGGATCTGCTCACTTTCCAATTTTTCATTCAACAGTGCTTGTGGCCAACTGACATGCTGTGATTATGTGCCCTATTCCACCTAAAAAAAAGACTCTGCATTCATCCCTCCACCGACGTTCAATGGAATTTCATCCTCCTGAAGGAGAAGAGCTCCTTCTCATTTCCCAATCTGACCGGACCTCCCCCAAGGAATTTCTTTTAGTGAGGGGTCACCAGTTCAAAAGCTTTGGGCCACATGCTGAAATGCCGATGTATGAAAAATGCAGGGTGTGGTGGGATCTGGGTAGAGTGGGAGCCATGTATCAGGGCACCATATCCGATCTACAGACTACGAGTTTATGGTCCCTGAGATTCTTGTATTACCTTGTTTATTTTCCTGAGAGTGTCTCCGAAATGCGTAATCATCCCATTTACTGCATAGCAGCATAGACCTAGGTCTCTGGAGCCAGGCTGCCTGGGTCTGAATCCCTGTGCCACTGCTACTAGTTCTCTGCGTCTGAGCTGGTTCCTTGTGTGCAAAATGCGGGACATGCTCATACTCGTTTATTAAGGCTTTGGCAAACACTGGACGAGGTAATATACATGAAACTCTCACGTAGGTGCCCAATGCATTTTTGTCGAGTTGTTGAAGAGAGTGAAAAGAAGGAAAAGTCGTCTCATACCTCCTTGGTGTGAGACAGTGCTTTAGGCACTGGGAAGATGATGTTGACTTTAACATCTGTCTCTTTCCCAAATTAAGGTGTCCGTTGAAACCAAGCCCTCCACACGTTACTTGGCCCCGCAATGAGTCCGCAAATATATGATGAATGAATCAATAAGCCTAATGATTCTCTTAAGGCAACATGAGTGCCCAAGGTGTGTTCTGAGCCACGATGGAGCAGGTTAATTATACCCGTGATAACTTTACTCTGTGCACGTTAGTGTATTCTTATTCTTTGGCTATTGGTTATTCCTGTGTAATATGGACAGTAGCTTGCCATTAGCCGTGACAGTTGAGTGGTCAGGATACCGTCTTTTTTTGTGACAATGAGTAACAGAGAACTATTTCTTTAATGCCTTACTTGTATACAAAACCACCAACTTTTGATTATGACAAACCTTTGTTCCCCCCCCCCCCACCTCCATTTTTAGGTCTCATTGTCCACGAAGGAGCTGCAGTTTACAGAGTGTTTAAGCGCTGGCGGGCTGTTAACTTACACTGGGATGTATTGAATTACGATAAAGCCACAGACATCGAAGAAAGTAGCCGGGGAGAGTCTTCCACAAGCAGGACTTTATGGTTGCCACTGACGGCCCTGCGGAACAGGAACTTGGTCCACCCGACGCAGTTAACTTCCCCCAGGTTTCAGTGTGGCTACGTGTTACTGCACCTGTTCAATCGGATGAGGCCCCATGAAGATCTGTCCGAAGATAACAGCTCAGGGGAGGTTGTGATGAGAGTGACTTCTGTGTGACAAAAGCGTAAGGCGGCGTGGCGTAGACCACCCTGCGCATCTTGGAATGTAATTGCAATGAATGGCGAAACCACAGCACTTCTAAAAACACACATCTATGAACTTTTTAAAATTTATGCTTTTTATATGAACATTTGAATTGCAAATACATTTTTCTGAAAAAAAAATAGCTCTCTGGTTCTTTGTTTTCTGATTTCCCACATCTTTTATAAGTTGGTACTTGAAATCATTATACATATAATTTAACCCTACTTGGTTCAAAGAATGATGGAAGCTGTCCTGAAGGCCGAGACTATTTTTTCTTGCTTGTTTTAAATATATTTTTTATCAAACGTTTTGCTCCATGTGTAGTTTTTCAGGCATGCTACGAACGGGGAAGAGCTTAGAACTCCGTGGGCAGATGCCAAGGTGCCTGTGGGTTCGCAGATCCCAGGTGCTTGGGCGATGCTGTGGACTGGTCCTCTTCGTGCCTCACATCTACTGGCAGATGTAAGCGGGACTTTTTTGCTGGGATGGAATAATCTGTCACCAGGAATGCAAGCTCTAGGAATGTTGGCTTGCTTTCTAGCTTGTGAAACAGTACAGAGAGCTTATAAACAGTTAAAGATGAGTGGGGAAAAAATAGTTCTCCTCCAGTACGTATAACTTATTGCTATTACATACAAGTGGGCAGGGCCTTCTGTATACTTATAACCGTAAGAGCTCACCAAAACATCACATCATTGCTTGTGAAGTAATAATCCCACCGCCTCACATTTGCATAACCCTCTTACAGACCTACGGCAGTCATTTGGGTTAATTATTAGTGTCTTGAAGTCTGTGAGCGCTATCTTAATTAGATTTTCTTTCTGTAAAAGCTTATATACCTACTGAATCATTTAAACACGGACGCTATCGCTCGCTTTAATGAAGTCCTGGGAAATATATTCACCTGCAGCGAGAAATGTTTTCTTTCAGTAGATACGTATTTTTTAAGTGAAAAGAGGAAAAGAAAAATGAGGCTATTGACTCCCTAGGAACGGTTTGCTAACTAGTGGCACCTGGAGATTTTCCACCTTTTAATCCTCCTAATGGAGGGAAATGGCACATTTTAATGAGCAGTGACAGAATAAATGAAGAGGCAGGCGGTCATGCTTTCTTTTGGAACATGAGTTGAACACGTAAGTCATTGGAAGTAACTGATGAGTAGATTTTAAAGCATATGAAATAAGAACGCTTTACATTCTATTTTCTAAAAATGACCTTTGGATGATTCATACTAGAATAGTTAACGTTTACAGGTAGCACTGTGATTCCTACGTAGCAAATCCCACCAATACGCGAAAGAATATTTTCCCAGTTTAAAAACTGTCGCAAATGAGTTAAGGCTGTGCTCATTTGCATAAATGGGAAAAAGGAATCAGGAAATCATGAAAGAAGGAACACGCAACCACTGTTAAGGGGGCAGTTGTAGGAAGCGAGACTGTTAAATATTCCCATCCTGTATGTCACTTTTTTAATTCTGATATTACACAAGCACAGTCCTGGGGAAGACACTGGGAGGTAGTAGTCAGTCCTATGAATCTGGTTCCGGACGCTCAGAATCTTGCCCCCTGGGACCGAAAAGCAGATTAATTAATAGAGACACCAGGAATGCCAATCTGCTGTCAAAGGAACAACCCATTTTTTGTGCCCCGCAGGTGTTAATGTTTGTCCTGGACAGTTTAATCACGGAGAGGAGTCGTCGTCAGTCAACAACACGTTTAATGGAGAATAATTGTGGGAACAATTCAGAGCATCGCATTAAAAATACCGGATAAAGAGACAGACACAGATTAGATTATCACTGCTCCGTATTTAGCAAGTCTGCCCTTCTAATTGGCATACGCCTTCGTATTCCATCAACTCACTAGAAACAAAAAGGCGTAATGGGTGGGACACCCCTCCCAGTGTGGGGTGCACGAGGTAGAGATGTCGCCAAGAGAGTTCAGAGTGAGCCTGTCAACCTGGAAAGGAATATGCGTCCCTAGGCTGCCCTGCTTTCCAGCACCCTGACCTTCGGATGCACATTTTGCCCACACCCACTGTTTCCCCCCGTCACCTTCACACCTCCTAACACGCCCACACACACACACACCCACATGTGACCCGAGTCAAGGTTGGAATAAGGATCTGGCAGAACCTCCGCTCAATGAAACGTACCCTCTCTGAAATGATTACATAAAAACTCAGAAGAAATACTCCAGGTGGGGAGGAGACGTGCCTTGAAAGAATTGAATTCACTGTTTAAAAATAATTAAAATGTTAATATGTACCACGAGTTACGATATAAATAATTAACTTCCAGTTGCCAAGTCTGTAATTCAAACGTGGGCTCCCTTAAATATCAAAATCCCCGACGTAAGGAAATAAGTTCGAAATGCCTTATTTTTAGGATCTTTTCCAATATTAGAAACACTGAGACCTGTATGCACTTTGTCTCTTTCCAACCACTCATTTGAAGGACAGGCATCCACAGAGCACCTCCTGCGTGCCACATACTTTCGCAGTGGGCCACAGAACGACCCAGGTTTGCAGGGAGACTTTGGGGACATGTGCCACAGCATATGTGGCAGGATACAGGCAAGCAAATGAAAGCAGCAGATCAGGAGCAGATTTCCCTGGGGTGGCCGGGGAAGGAATCCCCGAGGAGCCGGCATCACTTGGGTGCTGAAGCATGAGCAGTTTGCCAGACAAATGGAGAAGAAATTCTGGGAACGGCTCCTTGGGGGTAAAAGAGAGGCATGTTTCAGTCATGGTGAGAGGCTTCTCACTGGGGGGGCAGAAGATGCCTGGGAAGACATGATCCATCTCTATGGGGTTCACTAGGTAGCAGGGTCCGAACTCCACAGGGAACCCTGAGAAGACGGTGTTCAAGCTGCAGGTGGCCAGACGTGGCAAGGTCATCTCGGGGGGATGTTCATCCCCCTCTAACCCGATTCCTATGGGTGACATTCTCTGTTCTCAAGGTACGGCTAAAATGAATGGACAGTGGTCATACCCTCAAAAGAGTTCGGAGAAATCCTACAAAACGAAATAGTAGGCAGCAATCACACACAGGTGCCACCACTATAAATTAGATAATGCGGTAGAAATACTGGGGGCATTGAGTGGGCTCTCTTCCCCTCTCCCAGAAGACAGCAAAACCCACAATTCCGAAGAGGAAAGCACATTGGAGATTTTGTGAAGTAGAAGATAGTGTCTCTATTATTGAAAATACTCCCAAACACTTCCCAGAATAAAGACTATCATCTGATTTTTCTTAAACATGATTAATTTTTTTTTTTTATTCCATATGTCTCATTAACTAAACAAATGCCAGAATAAAGCAAGCTCTCTCTACTGCTTCTGTTTCAACCTGGGACTGCTATCCTTTTCCTTTTTGTTTTTCTTTTTTTTCCCACACTACTAGCATAGTCTATTGTTTTTGATGATGTGCTAATCAATCCTCCTTTATCTATGGAGTGAAATAGCAAAATTAATTTGTCTTTGCCAATCCAGAATTAGATCAGCGATCATCTAATAATGGAAGTGTCATTTTACACAAAGGTCATAATTTGTCCATATTTTCCTGCGTAGCTTGCTTCTTTTTTTTTCTTTTTGATTTGCAAATTTTAATGACAGTAGCTTACGAATATCTGATACTTAAAATTTTTCTTGCCAGGCTCATCATTTATCAGACTTCAGTGGCAAAATTTGGCTTTTTATTTTCAAGACGTGTTTGCATAAATGATATCATATAAAAATAATTTGATGTCCAACATATTAAGAAATAATTGGTTTAAAACCTTAAGAAGATACTGGAGGCAGTTAGTTCAATCCCATTTTATCAGTTCAGAAAAAAAATGCTCCCATAACGTGTGTGTGATTCAGAATTGCAGGAGGTGCCATAATTTATAGCAAAGCTCAAAGTTCCGAGCCCCGGTGGAACCTAGAGATTAATTAATTACCTCATAAAGATGCCATTTTATACACAGTGGATTTATCTAATAAATTAGTCAAAGACTTCAAAGTTATTTTAAGGGATTTTCCCTCTAGGAAGTATAGACACTGGGAGCCAGTGGGAGAATGAAAACTATGCATGATTTCCTGCAAAATTTTGGTGATGCATAAACTTTACCCCAAAGCGTTTGATACTGATTTTCCAAAATAAGTTAGAGGTCACTTAATTTTCTTGTAACTTCTTCATATTTCTGAGAAGTTTTTCTGCATGCAACGTGGCCTTTCGGAAGAAAAGTATCTTTTTCTAGGGCTGCCAGTAGAAAAAAGAGATTTGCTCCAAGACACATAGGGCGTGGAGCCTAGTGAGCGTAGGGTGGAAATGGTGACCTAGGTGATTAAAAACCCTGCTCTCTGGGGCTGTCAAGCACGAATGTCCATCTTAGGTGCTGGGCCACAGAAGGAGCCTCAGCTGTGAGTGGAAACATGGAGACAAATGTCTCATGTAGTCATACCTCTAGCTCCCTAGCATAGCTGTCCTGGGGCTTTGGGAACACAGGAGATCTGCCCAGAAGCTGTTATGACAACAAGGACAATGTGGCCAGAAGCTGGAAATGCTCCGTGGGACACGCTTCCCATGAGACTCTTGGCAAAGTCAAGATTTAGTAATAAGAAAGAGCCAAAGCATAGACTCAGAGACCAGGAGAAGAAAAAGTAACACAATTCGACACATTTAATGACACGATGTGATTAGTTTTGTTAGCTGCAGCTCTGGGGATACTTACTTTTCTACCTCGCCTTCCTTATTCATCATCCCTGGCTTAGACAACAAGGTGGCACCGTCCCCATTGTGCCATTGTTCAAAGTATTATGGCCCAGGCACACAGTGAGGCTCCGAGGTGTTCCTGTTGGTATATCACTAAGGACCAGCTCCCCACATGGGCTGGAGAGACTGCCCCCCAGAAAGAGATAAGGAAGAAATCAGAAGAGGCAGCCATGATGGAGGGACAATAAAAAGTGGGCCACAGTGGCACAAGCCCAAGGGGTTGCTCATGAGGTGACAAGTGAGGGAAGGCTGCCTGGGAACAGAAGATAAAAGATAAGCTGATTTTATGAAATTTGTGATCTTAGGGAGGAGGAAGCCCATTAATTTGGCAGTTGAATGAAGTGGTTTAAGTACTTTGATGCCAGAAAAGAAAATTTCAGAAAAGACACATGACTCAAACCTAGTGTTCAGAGAAAGTTTCCTGAAGAAGGTAACCTCCAGACCAAGATGGCGACAGAGGTTGTTCCTGACTTGACTCTCCCTCACAAGAACAAATAACAACTCTTCAAGAACAAGACACCACTGAGAGAATTCTAGAATATGGGGTGAGGCTGAAGCCCCCCTCCCCCCCCCCCCCCTCCACAGACCAGGACAGATTGCATCGGCCAGCCTGCTGGGCTTTTGTTCGACATTCCACTGAAGTCATAGACGAACTTAGGGGCACGTAGGCAACACTGTGGAGTCTTTCAATACACTAACATTTGTGTAGGATTTCATTGTTTTATCTCAACCACATTTTATATTTTAAGCGTGGAGTTCCTTTACCTCTTTTGTTAAAATTATTCCAAGTATTTCATGTTTCTGTTTTTGTAGATCATGTTTTCTTTTATCTAATTATTTATTGCTAGTATGTAGAAATATATTGGTTTTGCTATGTGGACCTTGTATCCTGAGACCTTATAAATTCCCTCATTGTCTCCAAAGCTTTCGTTGTTGTTATTGTCCTGGTGTTCTCTATATACACAGTCAAATCTGTATCTGTAAGTAATAACTGTATCTTTCTTTCAGTTTTATAAATTTGAGTTTAATTTTTTCTTCTTTGGCTTCTTCTTTTTAATTTATTTGAATTTGTATTTTATTTTTTGAGAGAGAGAGAGAGAGAAAGTGAGTGGGAGCAGAGGGGCAGAGGGAGGGAGAGAGAGAATTTTAAGCAGGCTCCACACGCAGCATGGAGCTAGATGCAGGGCTCAATCCCACGACCACTCATGGCCTGAGCCAAAATAGAGTCAGACACTCAACCAACTGAGCCACCCAGGCACCTCAGCTGGGCTGTCTAGCTTCTTAAGGTGGAGGTTTAGATGATGGAATTAAAGGATTTCTTCTTTTCTAATGTAAGCACTTAAACCTACAAATTTCCCTCTAAATGCCATTTTAACGGCATTGCATATCTCTTAACATACTGCTTTCCCTACCATCCTATTTAAAATATCTTATAATTTCCCTTGTGGTTTCTTCTTTGATCCACAGATTATTTAGAACTATGTGGTTAATTTCAAAATATTTGTAGACTTCCTAAATCTCTTCTTGTTATCAATTTATAAAATTTATAATTTAATTCATTGTGGTTAAGAACACACTTTGTATAATCTAAATCCACTGAACTTTACTGAGATGATTTTATGGTCAAGTATATGGTCTTTCTTAAGTGTATCACAGATCTACTGCTGTATAACAAACTACCTGAAAAAATAAGCCACCTCAAAGCTTCGTGGTTTAAAAATCATAATTTATTATTTTTCATGATTCTGCTGGTTGTCTGGGTGATTCGTCTGCTAATTTCCTCTGATCTCACCCTGAGACTGCATTCAGATGGAGGGTTGGCTGGGGGCTGGGCTTAACAGGGACACTGGCTGGGCTGGGCTTCTCTCTCTGTCTCTCTGTCTCTGTCTCTCTCTTTTTTTAATTGTATTCATTTTAGAGAAAAAGAGCATGAGCAGGGAAGAGGAGCAGAGGGAAAGAGAGAAAGAATCCTAAGCAGGTTCAACATTCAGTGCAGAGCCCAACTTGCAGCTTGACCCCACCACCCTGGGATCATGACCCAAGCCGAAATCAAGAGTTGGACACTCAACCAACTGAGCCACCCAGGGTCCCCTGGGTTTCTCTTTCAATATCAGAGGTTAGCCTAGGCTTCTTTACCGCCGCAGTGCAAAAGTGGGTGAACAAAGTCTAAGAGGCCTTGACTCCAAAGTGGTATAACATCAGTTCTGCCATACTTCATTGGCTAAGGCGGATCACAAGACCAGCTCAGATTTTTAAAAATGGGAAAATGGATTCTACCTCCCGACGAGAGGAAGGACGATTAATTTGTAGTCACGTTCAATGTACTACATTTTGTGAAGGTTCCATGGACACTTGAAAAAAATTTATGTTCTTGCAATTGTTGGGTGTGATATTCTATACATTTCTGTTATGACACACCGATCAATATTGCTCAAACTATATCCTTAAATATTTTTTAAGTTTACATTTAAATCAATTACTTCCTTATATAGTTTTGTTTATTTCTCTGTTCAGCTTATTTTTGTTTCATGTGTTTTGAAGCCCTGCTTTTAGCAATGGATGCATATACATAGGGTCGTTGTGTCTCATCCTTTCTTGCATTAGGGAGTGTTCTTTATCGCTGATATGGGCGTTTACTTGGTTGACATTAATTCTGCCCTACCAGTCTTCTTAAACGGTCTTATTTACACATTTTCTCATCCTTTAACTTTTAAACTGTTTGTGTTTTCATACTTAAATTTCATCTCTTGAAAACAGGATGTAGCTGAATCCTGCTTTTCTTTAAAAAAAAAAAAAAGTTTATTTATTTTGCGAGAGAGAGAAAGAGCACAAGCAGGGGAGGGGCAGAGAGAGAGAATCCCAAGCCATCTCCGAACTGCCAGCACGGAGCCCAATGCGGGGCTCGAGCTCACCAACCATGAGATGCTTAACCAACTGAGCCGCCCAGGTGCCCCATGAATCCTGTTTTTATATTCACCCTGAAAATGTTTGTCTTTTGTCTCCTTTGCCGTGTAAAGTAACATAATCTGCTGTTTCGAGATTTAGAACTTGGACATATTTGGGGGGGGCATTCTATCCTTTCTTATGTCTCTTCCCTGTATCTCTCAGCTCCCACCCTTTCCAGGACCCAGTATAATTTCCTCAGGAAAAGTAATAGTAACAATAATAAATAACAATTGAAGAAAAAAATCAAAGCAAAACAAAAACAGAAAACAGTTCACAACAGGAAAAAGATGTAAACATAACCATAGGGATGAGGGAAGGAAAATTATTCTCTTACATTTTAGTTTCCTATGGACATAGAGGGAAAAAAGTATTAATTACTAGTTAATAGTTAGTGAATTACTTCTCTGCAGTTTACTTTATATCCCCAAATTCATGGGGGCGCCTGGGTGGCTCAGTCGGTTCAGTGACCGACTTTGGCTCAGGTCATGATCTCGAGGTTTGTGAGTTCAGGTCCCGCGTTGGGCTCTGTGCTGACAGTTCAGACCCTGGAGCCTGTTTCGGATTCTGTGTCTCCCTCTCTCTCTGCTCCTCCCTCGCTCATGCTCTGTCTCTCTCTCTCTCTCTCTGCCAAAAATAAATATTAAAAAAAAAAAAATATATATATATATATATATATCCCCAAATTCATGAAACTCTCCCAAAATCTCTATAGATGAAAGCACCATTTAAGACACCAATTTATGTAATTCTTTGTCAACGTCTGTGCCCGGAACACCAATCATGAGTCTAGGCTGAGATGGATTTCCTGAGGCTGATGGAGGTTTGAAATGTCAGAAGGATGTTCAGGAAGAGGGTGTGACATTTATCTCTCACAGATTTAATCTTTCCTGTCTGCCCTAGATCGGATAGCCTTACAGGAAACAGAATTCGGAGGGCACGTGTGAATTACACCCTAGGGGAATCAGGCCCCAGCAATCTCTGTTCCATTAGAAATCTTCACCTAGCCATGTTTATGAAGATTTTGCATTAACGCCCTTCCAAATAAAAGGGTGTATAGATAAAAGGGTCAATAGATTCGGATTCTGAATTTGACAGAATTTGAGGCTGAAAATGTTCTTCCACTTCTTCCCTCCACTTTTATTTAAAATACCTGGGCTTTACCTTATTTTGGTCTTTTTTTTTTTTTTTTTTTTCCTGAGGCCTGGAGCACCAAGTTTAATCAAAAAGGCAGACAAGCTTTTTTTTTTTTTTTTTAAATAAGACTGTAGGACTCAAGTCTTTTCTATTTGGACTAAAATAATATTAAAACACCTAGGTCCAATTAACTAAAACAACTACTTCCATGGGTAATGAATTTTCTGGATGTAGCAGAGAACGTGCTTTGAAACAGCAGTAAAACAAAGTAAGGGGGTTTGGGTCTATGACATATTCACAGGTCTGTGACTTACAGGTCTGGTAAATAACAGTGTTCTCCAACCATTACCGGTGTCAGACTTGGAAGGTTCTGTAGTTCTTCAGAGGCTTCTCTGAAGAAATAGTCAGGATGAGTAGCCCTTTTTCCATAAATCTCCTAACTGCATGATTGCAGTGTTTTACAGCCCTCAGCTCCAATCATTTCCATTTTACTCGGTTGTCATTACCAGAAGGGTGTGTGTCCTTGGGTAGGGAGGTGGGTGTGGGTGTCGAGGAGAGATTAGAGCAGACTGTCAGTGTCAGTGGAAAATTCATCGGCAGGACTAAAGGTTGGGACCGTCAGTGCTCAGGGGTCACTGTCAAGCGTCTGGTGCTTGTCTGCACCACCGTTCATGGAGCCGAATCTAATTCTCATCCATCCCGCTGGCTCTTCAGAGTCACTTAGAATCAATTTGAGCTGGGCTCAGAGATGTGTGGGAGTCTGGCTCCTGTCCCGGCTTTATGATCTCACTCCGGGCTGACAGTCTGAAACCCCAGCAGCACCCAAGATTCAAAATGTAAAGCTTGCCTCTGGGGACAAGGTTACTTTATCTGGTAAATATTTATCGGTCCTCAATTATGGGCCAGACATCGTGAAAGAGGGTGGGGTAGAGGGTTTGGAGGTGGAGTTGACTAACCATCCTTAGACCTGAAGAAAGGAGCTCCTGTCACGTGGCCCTCACTGGCAACCTCTTCTAGCCACACTCCTCCACATGGCACAAGAAGACCTGGCCAAGGGACCCAGAGTCCATCCAGAGCCCAAATGTCAATATAGAACGTGCACCAAGCACTGAATTCCCAGAAGTTTCTACCCAAATTGGTCGTGTCTACTTCATGAGCTCACACGGACCTCTTTCCTGGGTTCGTTCTTCTAGGACTGACTGTCCCTCCAGCGTGACCATCCCTAGGACTTGGGGCTGGCCAAGCAGAGCTGATGAGGCATGTGTGAATGAAGCCGGGTAGTACAAGCTGGAGGTCACACACGTGTGACCACACGTGTAAGTAAGGAAAGAATCCAGGGGTAGAAGGAGAAGCGGTATAGCCATGGGGTCCAAGAACTCAACTGACCATTGAGATTTCACGAAGGTGTATGTAAAGGGGATGAAACTGATTTGACAGTTTTTGCCTTCATTTTTAACTTCTAAATATTAGACATCTGGGATCTGTCCTCCTGCCTTGAACCTTGGAAATATTAAGAGCTTGTCTGTAAGCATGGAGTTAGGATAATACATACTACACATTATTATGTATCACCAACTGTTACGTACGGTTTAGTAGGGGCTTCTAAAAGTCCTTTGTAGGACCATAGTAATATAATTCTGAAGTCAGACGGCTGGGTTCAAAACTAAGCTCTAGCTTTTAATAGTTACCCAATCATTGAAGAGTTACAGAGGATGTTGGCTTAGCAGACCCTCTAGCTGATGCGTGTTCTGCGTTCCTCCTGTGAAACATACTAATGAGACCCGAAACATTCATTAGCTGGTCTAATGTTGCACAGCAAACCACTTAAACTGAATGGGTTCAAACAGCGGTCTTTTATTTTGTTCACTAATTTGTAGTTGGGAAGGGCTCAGCAGAGAGGTCCTCTCCTTACCCACTCGGTGTAAGGTATAGGAGGGGCTCAGCTGGGGCGCCGGGGTGGCTCAGTTAAGCGTCCGACTTCGGCTCAGGTCATGAACTCACAGCTCGTGAACTTGAGCCCGGCGTCGGGCTCCGTGCCGACCGCTCAGAGCCTGGAGCCTGCTTCCGATTCTGTGTCTCGCCCTCTCTCTGCCCCTCCCCTGCTCCTGTGCTCTCTCTAAAAAACAAATAAAAACATTTTTAAAAATAATTAAAAAAAAAAAAAAGAGGGGCTCCGCTGGGAATGCAGGATCTGCTGGCAAGACGGCTCAAGACAGGGCTGGAGAGGTGGTGTTGGTATCGGCTGGGAGTTCACTCAGGGCCACGGGCAAAGGGCCTTGGTTCCTCTCCATGTGGCATCACTACAGTGTGCTGGGGCTTCTTGGCAGCATGCAGCTGTCCAAGAGGCAGGGCTGTAAAAGAACAAGGCAGAAGTACGTGGCATTTTTGTGACTTAAGGTTGGAAGTCGCATAGCATCATTTTTGCCATACTCTGTCAAGGTAGTTACCAACGCTCCTCCAGGTTCAAGGGGAGGGGACGTGGATTCTGCACGAGCATCTGAGATGGTACACCATCTTGGAGTAGAACCTTCTGTAACAGACACATACATTCTTGCTTCTACCAGACGAGTTTCTGACAATTAGTTGTCAAATCACTTGATACCAATGTCATTACATAATTTCATTTAATATAACTGATGATGGAATTGAGCAGGAAAAGAGGTGACCACTAGGCTGAGAGTTTTGGAAGGACTGGAGAGGCGTGAGCCCTGCCAGTTGGATGTTGGGAAAATATCTGTGGAAGATTGTAGAAAGCAAAAAAGAAATCTAGAAAGCCTCTGCATCAGATTGTTTCACCGGGGTCTCCAGGTTTATTTCACATCAGAGAAACTGAAAGTGGAAAATGTGAAGCATATGTTATATGCGTGCTTTATGCAGGAAAACAGCCCTGAATCCCATCAGCAACTTCTACCAAAAGAAAAGCCTTTATCGAATAGATGTATATTATGCATTTGAAAAAACAGAATGTCTAAGGTACGCGTGAATCAGTTTCTAACAATTCCTTGTTTCTTTTTTTAAGTTTATTTATTTATTTTGAGACAGCGAGTGAGCAGGGGAGGGGCAGAGAGAGAGAGAATCCCAAGCAGGCTCCATAATATCCGAGTGGAGCCTGAGGCGGGCCTCAAACTCACGAACCAAGAGATCACGTCCTGACCTGAAATCAAGAGGCAGACACTTAACCGACTGAGCTTCCCAGGTTCCCCAACAGTTCCTTGTTTCAGTTGGGTTTTTCAATCAACGGATTAATTCTTGGCACTTACTGTATTCAATAAGAAGACTTTTTGTTGTACTTGACCCCCTTCACCTTACTTTACTCATCTATAAAATGATAGTATCATTAGGATACTTACTTCATAGTGTTTTTGAAATGATTAACTAAAACAACCTACTCACACATTTAACATACAGCAATCAGGTGTTTCTTATACTTATTACCATTATAAGTACTTTAGGTCACAAGGAGGAGAGATAGGCTTGAGCTACCTCAGGTGATGGGGATCTAGCAGGGAATATTTGGGGAAGTGAGGAGGGTCAGGAAACCACCTTTGCTCTCCCACAGTAGATGCCACAAAGAATCAAAGCATCATTCCAGATCTTCAGGAGCTCTGGTGCCCTATTGTCCTTTCTGTCAACAGCACTGGCACCTAATCCAGTGAGCCTGCCATTCTCAACCCGTGCTACTTTCTATCTGCTTCTCTCTCTACTTTTGGGTTTCCTCCATGGCTGCCCTGCCTCTTTTTCTTCCTTCTATGTCTTATGTCACCTGTCAGTTCCTCCAGAAAGAAGCTCTTACTGGGCTCACCGATCTTCATCCAAAAAGGAGCACATCGATGTGGCACTTGACCACCTTGTGAGCCACTGGCCTGCCACATATGTCTTGTAGTTTTTAGTCAAGGAGCCGATCTCTGGTTCAGTCTGTTGTGGGTCAAGACACCTGTATCTGATGGCCCAGAGCAAGACAACACAGGTAATTCCACTCTGTCCATGGGTATAGCAGGGATGGAGGGTTTCAGGAACTTTAGCTGACAGTTGGTATTCATGCCTGTGCAGTTAAGTATGCCATCCTGGAAGCTTATAATTGGCATTCATTCTATTTGAGGGGTGCTGGGGCTGTCCCATTTGTCTTGACGCCCATGGTGTCATTTGGTGATAACCATTCTGCATGGTGATTATTTAATGATTACCATTAAAAAGAAAGGGGCATTGTGCAGAAGAACATGAGTGGGAATCAGATCCTGGTTTTTAATCTTGGCTTCTCCACTAGGCTCTCTCTCTCTGCCCCCACTCCTGTGGGGTCTCTCTGGGTGTCTCTATCTCTCTTGATCTCTCTGTTTCTTTCTTCCCCCCCCCCCCACCCCGCTACACTTCTCATTGAAAGTAAAATTGCTCCTGAAACTAATTTGAAATAAAAATCATTTATTATTATGGCAAGTACCCGTAGGTACTTGGGCAGAGATGTGGATAACTCATCCTGTAGATTGATCCTGTAATCCCTGCCCTACGAGGATTACCATCTCAGACGTGTTGTAGATGCACCAAGAAAAACAAAACAAAACAAAAATGGAAAATGAGACCATTTACCCAAAGTGACACCTGGGTACCACAACATTTGCCATCCAAGTTGCTTAATATTTCACATTCTTCAGTCTGCGGTGAATACGTACATTCTATCTTTAGAATTCATTTAGAAAAAACAATTCCATAAATGATACAAAGAGAATCCATCTGGAATCAATTGTTTAAAATACTCAGCAAAACTCTCTCCTTCTCTTTGGAACACTCCAATCCCCTAAATAGAGTTAAGATTAAAATAACTCTCCCATATCACTGCTGGCCAGAGAGCGGGGGAAAGGGATGTGCCAACATAATGGAGTAAGAATTCCCACAAAAGATTCCTTTATGTTATTAACCAGCACTCCATGTAGCTGCTTTCTTCTGGCCTCACACCTCCTGACAGTCACTCCTAGCTTGCGTGAGCCTGGCCGTTCATTTCCTTTCCAAATACAGTGAAGGGATGGTGAAATCACCCTAAGAAAGAGAACTTACCACCAGGAGGTACAAATAAAATGATCGATAATCAAGTGGGCCATCTGGCCATCATACCAGCCTCAACTGACGGTATCCAGCGTTGCTCATTGGCATGCATTTTATCACTTGGGGCGGAAGGAAAATGTCTTTCCGTACAGGCCAGGGACAGAAGATCCATTCTTTAACGGGGAGCCAAACCCACTTACTCTTCCCTGCTTGGGTCTTTAAGATCCCTTCGGATGGGACTTCCTGGGGTGTAGTTTTATCAGAATATGCTTGGTCCTTCCTACGTGCAATTTTCAGGACATAAATAACGGACCAGACTCCGTATGAAGTGATTTTCCAAAACACCAGGAAAAATTGGTTTCCTCCCATCAAGTGGCTTTCACTACCCATAATCCCAAGCTTCACATCTCCTAGTGTCTCTTTTTATTCATCCTAATTAGCAGTAAGTGAATCCAGTCGTGTTCTGTGGTCAGCCAACTTACAATTGGATTTTATGTGCACTTTAGACTCAGCAACCTGCCGCTATCTGGCTCCAGACACGGTCTCATCTGTGGTCAAGAGAAGTGTCTGCTTTTGATTTATTTCCACTAGAAATCAAACGGCTGATTCCGTGCGCACATCTGACACACGGTGACCACGCTCATTTTCTGTATATCCCGTTTTTAAGAAGCTTAAAGTTTCAATAGGCAATGACTAATCTGTGCGGCTCTACTGAATGCATGGGGTGGGCACCAGGCTTCATTTTGTCAAGAAAGGCTCTCCAAGGGTCACAAGCAGTGGCGTAAAGGCGAGTGGGATGTCAGATAACAGAGGACAAGCATGTCGTCAGCTCAGAATGGGCTTTCTGGGCAAGGATTCAAGCCCAGTAGTCCACTCTGATATAAGTCCGCCGTAATGGGACACTACTTGGGCACATTCTCTGTATCCCTTTCTCTGTATTGGATTGGCACTCTGGGGATATTAATATTAATTAGGATACTAATATTAATATTATAAAGAGCAATAAATGAAGTCTGCACATATAATCCAAGTCCAGACCAAAAAATCTCAACATCAGTGATTTGCTGTCCAGTTTTCGTGGATCATTTTCAATGATATAACACAGAATGTGCTCTCCTTTGAGAATGCTTTTTTATCCCATCCTAGACTCAGACTGGGCCCTCTGGGTTTTCTTGGCTGTTTCTTAGAGTGACAGGGGCTACTTAAATGCCCCAGACATCCCCTCAGGGGACATACCCAAGAGGAGCGAACACAGAGTTGAACTGGCCTCTCGAGCTAAACCCCAGGTTCCTGTGACCCCACAATGTCCGGTTTCACATCCATAATGCTGAACTTGAAATCTCCCCGTGTTACTCATTGTAATTACCAATGAGTGAACCCCACCTAGTGTTATGCCCTTGGAAGAGGACTGGGAGGGAAAGGTTCCCCGTGGGTCGGCCAGAATTTGACCTGAAGGTGCAAACCTCTGTTCCACAGCCAGTCAGGGTCAGAGGCCCTGGCAGCTTGACCGCACCTCAAGTCCTCCTTTTGGCAGCCAATGTGGTTCTCGCTGCTTGGCGAAGGGGCTTCCCACTCTGCCCTATGTTCCACGTGAACCTCAAGACGTGCAGCACCCTCAGACCGGGACAGGCCAAAGAGCTTGCCATCTTCCCTGAAGGTATCTGTTGACACTCACCCTTTATTGATCATGATGTCCGTTACCATCTTCAAATAGGCGGAAAAGGGCTCCAGGAACCCACCTCGCGCCATGCTTTTTATACTGGTCCCTCTCGGGGGCACTCCTGTACAGCCCTACCTCTCTTGAAAGACCTGGTATGATCATTGATTACACCTTCTAAGCTGGTTGTTTCCAAATCATCTGTACTTGCAAATAGCCTTGATAGGAGAAGGGAGGACCTAGATACCGAACTATGCACTCATTCACTCCAAAAATATTTACTGAGCACCTATAATGGGCAAGAAGTGACGCGTGCATAAATTACAATTACAAAGAATACACCGTCCCGACCCCAAGGACACAACCGATAGATAGCCAAGGTCCAAGAGAGTATGATAAGGTTTGGAACAGCGAGCCCTGGGGCCATGTAGGCACGGGGATGGTCTGACCATGTGTTGCCACGGCAAAGACTGCCATCATAGGAAGTAATACACACCCCCGTGCTGTTTCAAGTGTTGTTTATGGATCTGATACATAATACCTCCAGTGTATTATTTTTTTCAGCTCTATGAGATTAATTTAAAAGCATCGCTGGATGTGTATGGAATCCTTCTATTCTTATGTGACTTGTTTTGCAATGAAAGCTCACCTACAATCAAGTGAGAGGGTAGCGTCGCTGTTAAGAGCAGGGACTGTGGAATGGTGTCATAACTCAGCTCCCCCTTACCTGTCCTGTGACTTCCCCTTACCTTGGCTTTCTCCTTTGTGAGATGACAGGCTATTTTCCTAACAAAGATGGAATGAACATGAACAGAATCAACACACAGAAAGCACCTAAGCAAGGCTGGCACATGATAAAATGTTAGCTACAGTTATAATCATGGACCCCCGGGGGGCATGAAGTATTTTGTGCTTAAAAATGGATTCCTGATAACTGGAAAAGTTTGGGAATGAAACTTTTCTTCCAAGGGTCTGGCTGGGAAGAACTGAGCCAGTGGCCGTCAAAGGACATAATCCCTGTAAACTGCTGTCATCAGTCCCAAGTCACAACATGCATGGGGGCCACTCGGTTCAAACTTGTCATGTCCATTTCTCATACGTGCCTTCTGTGAATTGGTTATGGTCAGTGAGGACACTGCCATTGCCTGAGACCTTTCCCTGCTCCAGGTATAGGAGGTGTGTGCCATTATTTCAGGCACCCAGTCTCGATGGGCTCGGCTTCACTGGGCTCCTTCTTCCAAGAACCTATTCCTACCAGCCTCTATCCCGATTCACCCAGTGTGAACTCACCCTGCTCTTAACACCCCTGGATTCCACATAAACACTAACTTTAGTTACCTCCCAGCTACACATAAAATCTGAGGTCATGGGAACGCTCGGCAGGGGAGAGGAGGTGTCGGGGAGAGGGGAAGAAGGTTGAAAATGTACAATTAGATTGGGGGAAGTTATATACCTTTAGCTCTCCAGTTTTCATTTGGGCCCATTTTTTTTTTTTTTTTTTTTTAAATTTTTGGGACAGAGAGGGACAGAGCATGAACGGGGGAGGGGCAGAGAGAGAGGGAGACACAGAATCGGAAACAGGCTCCAGGCTCCGAGCCATCAGCCCAGAGCCCGACGCGGGGCTCGAACTCACGGACCGCGAGATCGCGACCTGGCTGAAGTCGGACGCTCAACCGACTGCGCCACCCAGGCGCCCCTGGGCCCATTTTTATCTGAGTAGGTCTGCAAGTTTTTCTTCCTTACTTCATAGCTCCACTTTCCTGTGATATCATTACTCAGTGACAAGAAAGAAATACATATAACCAGGGCCTGCGGTGAAACCTTCCGGGTCCAAATGCCATTTGCGATTACTCAGCCTTTGGATTCAGAGAGATTAAACGGTAATGTCTCATGGAGGTGGGAGTGAGTCAAGAACAATACTTCAATTCCCTATCAATTTCCATCTATCTTCCCATCTCTTCCCCTTTTTCTCCCCGTCTCTGACTTGATTTTCTCCACCGGTATCTCTCTCCATCTGTGTATGTACCACGTGTTTCTCTCAATTTCTGTCTCCTTCTCTCTGCCCATCTGCCCATTTGTTACTTACTATCTACCCATCTATCTATCTAGCCTCTAGACTGAAGAAATGACTGTCAGTGTTTCCAGGAGATCTGGACTTTGGGAATCGAGACAGTTGTTGCCAAGGGTATGTTTAGTATAAAGGACAGATGAGCATGTAAACCCACCTAGAAAATAAATAACTGAGCAACTACTCTGTGCCAAGCATTGTCCTGGAGGCCTCACTTAGATCATCTCATTTGATTCTCACAACAATGCTGTGCAGCAGGTTACAGGCTTTCTATTTCCCAAAAGTGGAAATATGAGACTTAGAGAAATTAAAACTTTTCCTCAGTGTCCATAGCTAAGAACTGGCAAATTTGTCTCCGTTTAACACGCAGGTAAATGGATCCAAGAAAAAAACAATTTTAAAACAGTTACAAAACTAACTTAAATAGAAACAAGGCCTAAATACAAATTTTGGGCATCCCAGGGGTCCCACAAGTGCACATAGCAAGCTAGTGCCCTCCTGGACCCAGTAATTCTGCACTCTCAGTCAGGTATCTGTCACATCTGTCCTCTGTCTTCTGCTAAACCCCCTTTCACCACCACTCCAGCCAAAGCAAATTTCCCTCTCTCTCAAAACAGATCATCTGGCCCATCAGCCGCTCACCTGTGCCCCAGCCACGCTGGCTGTAAGACTGTTCTCTGGCCATATTCGGCAATGGACCCTTCAATGGGACAAAGACCTCTGGGAGCTCCCATGATACTTACTTTTTATGCTACTTCCAAACCCCCAAGTCCTCACAAATGAATGGATGTGAGTGTCCATCCCTGATGAGATTTCAGTAAGATGGGAGTTTTTAAAATATTCGATATTTCCGGTAAATTTTTTTTTTCAAAGCTAGGTTTCACTTTTAGAGGCTACAGTCAAGTTTATAACATTTACTGTGCTAGACTCAAACAAAGGCACGGGTGTTAGGTCTTTGCCCTAAGAATGGAAACAAGGTCAGCCAACGATCAAAGAAGAGATGGGTGGTAGTGAAAAGAAAGTGGGACATGTGTCTGCCACTTGATGGCTTAACTGTGTGACTTTGGTAAAGTCACCTTTACTTCCTGGAAGATAAGACTTGTGAGGTATGTCCTGGTGGTCTCAGAAGGTGCTGTGTCAAATGAGATCATGGCTGTGGGAGAGTTTTAAAAATGTGTGTGTGTGTGTGTGTGTGTGTGTGATTATAAATATGAATATAGAGAGTTCAAATATATAAACTTAATTTACCTATAAAATTATTTTGTATATATATAAATAAATTATTGGTATAGATACAGATACGGAGAATTCTATGCTGTATAGTCACCACTTCCATTAAGACAAAAGCTGAGTCACTCGGACTGGCAATGAGCAAATGATAAAGAAGAAAAGGTCATGGGACTTCAAGATGCAACATTGAGCTGAGTCATTCTCATTAGGCCCTCATTACACTGTGGCAAGTCGGTAGAGGGTGACACGGTGGAGGGCACATCTGGTGAGCAGAGGAGAGGGAAGGAGGTTGCATTTTTGCCTATGAAGTGGCTCAGGAGGTAGAAGGTGAGTGAAAAGGGAGAAACGGGTTGGCACATGAGGACACTCCACCAGTGAGCTATGATCCACCCATTAAGTCATTCAGGTAGTCAGTCGTTCTTCTCACAAGTATTGAGCACCTACTATGTGCAAAGCACAGGACTAGGTACTGGAGGGATAGGGGAGTCAGGCTGCAGGACATAGTTCTTGCCCTCGATCGAGTAAGTAACAGAAGCCTAGTGACATGCAAGATAAAATCGACGTCATAAATGAGGTATGATAATCTCTCCCTAGTCGTGTCTCATTCTCTGTGTACATTTCAGGCAAGCTCAAAACACCACCCCCAGAAAGTGTGTAGGACTAGCCCTTCCTACGTATGGGGGAGTTAGGCATTCCCATTTGGAACCTGGGCATGTGGAGGTAAATCAAATGGCAATGCTAGAGTAGAGGTTTGGATGTCTCGGAAGAAGATCTTCAAAGAATTAGGATTCTGAGGGATAGGGCTTGGCCGGGAAGTATAGCGTAGAGCAGCCTTCAGGTTGGGCTGGTGGAAAGGAGTCAAGGGACAGTCTAGTCCTGCTTCCAGAGCACTGAACTGCTTCAACCCGCCGATGCCCTCAGTATCTCTGTCTCTATCTGCAGATTATATCTACCCTTTTGGGGTGTCGTGGCAATGAATATGGTAATCAATGTAAATCTCCAAACAGGGCGCTGGGTAGGTAAGTGCTCACGAGAACTCATGACTCCTCATGCCTTTTCCTCGGGAGTAAATACTACCCCAGTTATTGCCTTCTGGAGGTTAATGTGGTTGGAAGGAAGTGGACCGCCTTTTTCCTTTTTTTTTTTTTTGGTTAATGTTTATTGATTTTTAAGACAGGGAGAGCAGGGGTGAGGCAGAGAGAGAAAGAGAGAGAGAATCTCAAGCAGTCTTCACACTGCTAATGCAGAGCTTGATGTGGGGCTCAAACTCACAGAGTGGGGGAGGGGCAGAGAGAGAGGGAGACACAGAATCTGAAGCGAGCTCCAGGCTCTGAGCCGTCAGCACAGAGCCTGACCTAGGGCTTGAACTCACAGACCGCGAGACCATGACCTGAGCCGAAGTCGGACCCTTAACCGACTGAGCCACCCAGGCGCCCTGGAAGCAGATCTTAATAAAACTTTCCCGCTGACTACAGAACTCCATTAAAATGTTGTCGATAATCACATCCTCTTCCAGCTGTTTGGATGGTCTCAATATACAGAAAGGACTCATTCCCATGAGATCGAATGGTATTCCTTATCTGGCCGTATACGTGATATGTTGGGGAAACAAACACAGGGTCTTGTTGCCTTTGCATTTGTCGAAACAAGGGCCACTCTCTTCGGAAGCATAATTTTCAAGGATATCATGTGCCACTTCTCTGAGTCTGCAGTAGGCCGCAATGGATGGAAATAATTTCACCTGCAATATTTAGAGCTGGGACTAATGAATCTTCATATCTTTTCAAACTCATCTATTCTTATTTAAAAGTGATGACTAGTGGCAGTTTGGAAAGATGTACTTGTTCATTGGCGCAATAAAAAATAGATGGCATTACGGTGCAAAAGTTCTTAATGTCCTTTCCCAAGGGGAAAAAATAATTGCTACAAAGAATTAGAATTTAACTCCTTGCTCTTATTCCTTAAGAAGGTTCACTAGATTTTTACCCTTTTTTAAAACTTCTTTCCCCCCCGTGGTTCACTCAACTCATGTGCAGAACATTTTGTGTTTACATATATAAGGTTTATATTTTCTTACCTGTATTTGGCATATTGAGAACAAAAGAAATTTTTGTAAATGTTTCTTTTATTTTCATTTTTTAACGTTCATTCATTTTGAGAGACAGAGAGAGACAGAGTGTGAGCGGGGGAGGGACAGAGAGAGAGAGGGAGACACAGAATCCGAAGCAGGCTCCAGGCTCTGAGCTGTCAGCACAGAACCTGACCCAGGGCTCAAACCCATGAACTGCGAGATCATGACCTGAGCCAAAGTCGGAGGCTTAACCAACTGAACCACCCAGGCTCCCCGATAACCAAAGAGATTTTCAGGTTTGAATTCTTTTTGTAAAGAACTCAAAGGGCTTTAATAATGGAAATTCACGCAGAATTCAGACTTTGTGTATTACTCTCCCGTTTACAGATGAGTAAATAGAACCTGGAGACAAACTTTATCTCCTATTTCTAACATGAAAAGGGTCTCAGGAGAAAAATACCTCTAAGTCAATGCAGAGGAAACCTATCCTTCAGGGAAGAAGGGTGATATGTGTGTTGGGGACGGGAGGCTTTTTTTGGATTACAGTCTCATCAGAGATGAAGACCGGTTTTATCACCTGGAGGGCAGAATTAAGCTATACTCATGCATTGGTCTTCAGTGATGTGGTAGAAAGGGAGTCAGGATATTGGCCTTTTTTGCTAACTAATTGTGTGATCTTCAGAATATCATTTAATGTCTTTGGAGCTCAGTTTCCTCCTACATAAGAAGAAAGGGTAAGACTTTCGTATCTCTAAGTCTGCCACTCCCCAATCTTGTGCCCACAGCGGACATCAGTATCAACCTTGGCATTATTTTCTGTTGAGTCTACACTTGGCTTTGGCACAGTTTCAACATCATGCTCTGGGTGAAGCCACAATCAATTGATAAGAGTTAACAATGGAAATAAAATCTATTTGCCACCCCTGGACTGGAAGATTTCAAAGGTGCCATCGAAAATCCTAGGCTTCTCCTTCTTACTCGGCCTGCCTACATTTAATAACAATGATGTAAAACAAATGAACATTTGGAAAGCGTCCATAATACCCTTTGTTCTATGGAAGCCCCAGGGAACATGGCCCCAGACTAATGAAGTACTTAAAACATCATGTGCCCGGCCCACAGCAGTCAGGGGCTAACTGATGGCTATTGGGGTCTGACCTCAGGGTACAGAGATATCATCTGGTTTCTCCTAAATAATATAAGCTGCACTACATGATTTTAAAACTATGCTGCAAGCAAAGGAAAAGGAACACTTAGCAATAAAAAGATCCAGATATTGGCAGCAATACACTATTAGATCCTTGTTGAATTTGTGTTGTTGTTGAGATAACACTGAGATATTGAGATGCCACAGAATTCTAAGCCTGACTTCCCTCAGCCTCCTGGACTTGACTGCAGAAAGACATATATCAGCAGGCTGGGTCTGTAGTAAGGAATTACATATTCGCATGCATTACCCAACTGACTGGCTGAGAACATATCGTTTAATGATTGCACCAATTAGGTCCCTGTGAATAGACTCTGATACATATTGTCCTGGCTTATTTTATTTTGCACTCTGGATTCTAAGATACTTTGGCCTGGAGAAATCAAGACGTTCATAAAAGAAGCCAAGCATTTTGAAAATGCACTCTTGATTTATACATGCAAATCGTCAAGCGTCTCGGGGAGAACAAGGGGTCCTTGTGTTTTGTGTTACTTCGGTATGACTTGAAGCCCAGTCTTCTTCCAAATGAATGTATAAAGTGATATCGATGAGATGCTCTGCTCTTCCTTTGTCTGCGAGTACCTGCAATTCTTTCCAGAATTTCCTTGCCGACTGGAGAAGACAATCCAATGATACTGCTCTGGTGCCGGAGAGAGAGAGCTCCTTGAGGTCATCCAGGGAGGTCAACCCAAGGGGAAGTGGTGACCACATCTCCTTGTAGTGTTCCATGTACATATTCATTTTCCTCGCTCTGCCCTTACCCTCTCTGTAGAGCAAACATCTACTGAGCAGTTGTATTCGTCTGCTCAGGCTGCCGTAACCAAATACTGCAGACTGGGCAGCTTATTCGCCAGAAATGAATTTTCTTTAAGTTCTAGAGGCTAAGAGTTTAAGACCAAGGTGCCAAACAGGATTGTTTCCTCTGACGGTCATGAGAGAGGGATCTGTTCCAAGTCCCCTCCTTGGCTGACAGATGGCTGTCTCTCGGTGCACATGCACCCCTCGTGTCTCTGTGTCCTAATCTCTTCTTATAAGGACACCAGTCATATTAAATCATTACTAATGTAAATAATGGCCTCATTTTAACGTAATTACCTCTTTAAAAGTCCCTATTCCCAAATACAGCCACGTTCTGGAGTACTGGGGCTTTAGCGCAGGTGAGCCCATAATAGCACTCATGATTTAGGCTCTCCTAAATTCTTTATGCATGCTGCCTCATCCAGTTCTCACATAGCAAACCTACGAATTAGGTATTATTATTGCCCCATTTTACAGGTAAGGAAATGGAGGTTCAGGGAAGGGAAGAACTTATCCCAGATTCCAAATATACACACAGGCAGTTATTTCATTTGAGAAAGTTTCATTTCTTCATTCTTTGAACGGTGCCATAAATCGGCTTTATTATATTTGCTAATGTGGAAACAGTATCTTGTACTTGCATGGAAACTAACAATGATCCTGTTTTCACCTATGCCTAGATCAGATTCCTTATTGTATACAGTGCCTTGCATCTATGATATGCTCAGCAGTTCATAACTTGACTTCAAAGGGTTTGAAGGCAGAAATAGAATAGAACAGACTAGAATAGAACAGAAACTTCTAGACGAGGCCAGAGTGACAGGATTAACTACACGGCAGTTTCGTCTGTGATGAGAGGGGCCGCATGAACAGCAGGACATAGAAACTGCGATCAATATATACTTGCGAAAGTTCGGCAAATATAAGGAGCTGTTTCCTTTTCCTTTTTGCTCTAGAATGTATTGATTGGTAGTACCAATGACTCCCCAAAAGCTTGAAGAAACCGACATGATTTTATAACTCTTTCTAGTAATTATTTTTATGTAACTGGCAGAGAGATGGAGAACAGGCTGGGAAGTTACTACTGCCCTAAAGTCACAGAGTGGACGTGAGGTGGAATTTGGGCTGACGCCCAGCACAGCAAAATATGTAGAGACATATTCAGTATTTATCACCATGAGGGATTTAAGCTGTGCTATCTCAATTTGTTATGCAGCCACCTTCCTCCACCTGAGACACCTGTCAGAGCAGACAATGTTTCTTGCCTCTTGCACATACATCGTGCAAGTCAAGTCAAGTCATCGGACTCAGTCCAAGTCCGGCTCAGGTCACGATCTCACAGTTTGTGGGTTCGAGCCCTGCATCAGGCTCTGTGCTGACAGCTCAGAGCTTGGAGCCTGCTTCGGATTCTGTATCTCCCTCTATCTCTGCCCTCCCCTGCTCTCTCCCTCCCTCTCAAAAATGAACAAACATTAAAAATAAGTACTCAAAGACAGAAGTTGCTTAGCTATAACTGAAGGCTTCCCTTTGTTCCAAATCCACAGTCTAGGGCAGGGATCTCATCATATTATCCCCTGGATGTTCTTTGGTCTGATCTTGTTTCCCTCTTAGTCCCCCCCAAGTTGCAGTGGGGAATACCACCATCATGTTTCATTCAGATTTTTCATTCTCCAAGTTCTTACTCATTAGAATGGCAACTCCTTCAAAGATGAAGACTTAGAAAGTGTGGTGGCTCATAGACGTCGTGCTTACTGCGAGGGATGAGAAAATGAAAACTAAGTGGAATTTTTAACCTCAGTCTCTGCTTTCCAGATCTTCTGCTTGGAGGCATTCAAACCGACTGGGGATCAAACAGCCCAATATAAAGAACCAGATGAGTGGAGGGGCCTTGGCATGACACAGGGGTGTTCTGTGGCTGGGAGACTTGGCATAACCTTGACATTACCCAAAATTTGATAGATGTAAGCCAGGCTCTTAACTTTATTTTAATGTGGTTTTTGAGCCTGAGATCGATACTTACATATTGTATACAGCTGTGGCTGCTTGCAGAAGCAAACCTCTGTGATAATGATTTTGTTTTGTTTTAGAAAGAAATACTATACGAGTATTCCTCAATAAACCTCTAAACTTTTTCTGTCTATGAAACCAGCAGTTTTATCCAGTCTTTGTGTTCTGATTTACTTCTCTAATTGGGCTTTAATAGGAAGTGGATGTCTTCTTCAGACGTTATTTCCCCTAAAGCCATCATTTGTCTGATGCCACTGTGAAGAGATAGCTCTATCTGTGCCTACCTTATGCTCTCAAATCTATTTGTGGGCCAAAGACGTAAGTCTATTTGTCTTAAGAACACAGGGAATTATGGGGCGCCTCTGTGGCTCCGTTGGTTAAGTGACCGACTCTTGATTTCAGCTCAGGTCATGATCTCACGGTTCATGGGTTTGAGCCCCATGTTGGGCTCTGCACTATAAACTTGGGACTGTCTCTCTCTCCCTCTCTCTGCCCCTTCCCAACTTGTGTGCTCTCTCTCTCTCTCTCTCTCGCTCTCTCTCAGAATAGACAAAATAAACTTCTAAAAAAAATTTTAAAAAGATCACTATCCCCCAATACCCTTTTATGGCTATGGATGCCCAGAGTTGAACGACAATATTTCTCAGGGTAGTGGGTAAAAAGTGTGGCTTGACTTTACATCTATGTTACTTTAAGAAGTCTCACTGACAGGCAGTCACGGCTTTCTTCTAAATGTGGAACCCATCACTGTTAGGTTATAGCTATGTCTCTGTTGTATTTCAAAATCCAAGAGAAGCCAGCAAACAAACAGAACTATTATATTAAAAACTGGAGGTTAGGAAGATAATGCTTTGCGGTATTACTGTATTTCCCCTTTGGATGACGCAGCCTTTCCTCAAGGCCAGGAGCCTGCAGCTTATTGCTCAGGAGAGGAGGATGACCATCACTTAAAATAGTAATGATGGTAATAAATAGTGGTAAGTGCTTAGTAAAAGTATATTATTTGCCTGGTATCGCCCGATGCAGTTTGCATTAGCTCCTTGAGTCTAGTCGTATCCCTTATGCTCAGCAGGCAAACATACACCTCTAGGCTCACATGTGAACCATCTTAGTTTACTGAAACAGGAAACAGGATGGGAACTCGGGGTCAAAACCTTATTTAGCAATAAAATAATATATCTCTCTGGCATTTTCTCCATGCATGTAAAGAAATTCTAGGAATTTGCATATAGATTCCTCAGGGCATAGAGATCCCACCAGGAATCTATTTGCAAATGGGAACATGGTCATGTTTTTCATCAGGCACTCGGATCATTTCATGGTACATGGATGCAGTCAGCTACACCCTCTTCTTCTCCATCTTCAGGGTCATCTCCAGGACACTGATCAGATAGAATAAGCACTGAATTTGGCTAAAAGTTCATATTCTCAAACACTCTCCCTAATGACCAGCTGGCTCTGTGTTCACATAGAATATAGGCACAGGTCAGTCAAGAGAGCTTGAGCAACGGTAGAAAATTCTGTCAATTCTTATTCTATAAAATGGCCATTTTCTTCACAGAGTACCTTAATGTCTTTCAATTATGCTATTCCAAAATTGGTTCATTCAGCCTGACCAAATATAGCTAATATGGGAAAGATGTATCATTTCTTAATATGTATATAAATGAAGTCATCATGTTGTGCACTTAAGTATCGTACAATTTTATTTGTCAATGATACCTCAATAAAGCTGAAATAAAATGAAATGAAATAAAAATAAAATAATTTAAATCCAGTATGGTTATTGAAAGACTCCATTTGGATACTCATCAGCCTTACTAAAAAAATTGCTTAGTCACTCAAATATCTCAGGCACCTACCTCTTTCCCTACATCCTCCCTAGAGTTGGATACAAATGTTGGAAGGAAATGCTTTATGTACATGTCTTACCACAGGAAAAGCAAAGGGTCATATCCTCCAGCTTAACCCCAGGATTATGTCTTTAGTCTGTGCTTTGGCTGCTTTCCAGTGGGCAAAGTATGTGACTGGCTTAACTCCAAGTCTTGTTTTTCTCTTCATTTTTGTTTGGCCTATGTCTTGAGGTATTCTTTTAGTATAGGTAGAAGATATAAAATGTACAAAAAATAATTTCAGAGAATATGCATAGCTCAATAATTATTTATGAATATGGATAATTAATATTATTAAAATCACATTCTGTATGCCCTCCTTCCCCCAAAAAGAAAAGATATGTTTATGAAAATTTGGAAAGAGACTTCTGAGAACATCTATAGCTCTCAGAGGCTGGGATATACTACGGAAGTGTATTTCTTTAAGTTTTTAATGTTTTTTATTCATTTTTGAGTGACAGAGAGAGACAGAGCGCAAGTGGGGGAGGGGCAGAGAGAGGGAGACGCAGAATCCAAAGAAGGCTTCAGGCTCTTAGCTGTCATCACAGAGCTCGATGCAGGGCTTGAACCCACGAACTGGGAGATCATGACCTGAGCTGAAGTCAGACGCTTAACCGACTGAGCCACCCAGGTGCCCAAGAAGTGTATTTCTTTATTCAACAAATGAACATTCTCTCAGGGGATTGCATGGTTCCAAAGCATCTCATTAGTCCCACAAAGTTTTTCCACATATCCCTACACCTTGGGAATTTTTCCCAAAGCCCTTGCAAATATCCCTCCAGAGAAGGGAGGAAGCAGCCCCTGAATGAAGATGGCTCCTGTGCTCCGGAGGTGAGGGTGAGGGTGGGGTGTAGAGATATGGGGTGGAGTGAGTACTAAGGATGTCTCCAAGGAGCTCTGTCTTCTCTTGTCTGCCCTGGGTTAGAAGTAATCCTGGAAATTGAACTTTTGACCCATCCTAGAGAGACATGGGGAGAGAATGGCCATGCTGAGACCAGTAGGTAGGAACTAGAGGTTAGGTCATCTTGATCTCCCTGATTCTGGAAGTAGGAAGGGTCAGGGGACCTGCATTTCCCCTTGAGGTCTAGCAGCTACCAGAAGCATCGGAATCCACATTCCCAGGTTTAGAGATTTCACAATTCTAAAGTAATACTGAGAAAGAACAAAGCTAGAGGCATCACATTTACTGACCTCAAGCTATATTAGAAAGCTATAGTAATCAAAACAGTATGGCATTAGCATAAAAACAGACATATAGACCAATGGGGCAGAATCAAGAGCCCAAAAATAAACCCGTGCATATACAGTCAACTAATATTTGAGGAGGGGGCAAAAATACTAAAAAAATAATGGGGAAAGGAGGTTCTCTTTAATCGATGTATTGGGAAAATGATATTCACGCGCAAAAGAATAATATTGGCCCCTTACAATTTTCACATGCAAAAAAGAATTTTATTGGACCCAATAAAATTGGATCTTACACCACTCCCAAAAATTAACTCAAGTGGATTAAAGGATTAAATGTAAGATCTGAAACCATAAAACTTCTAGAAGAAAACATAGGGGAAAATCTCCTTGACATCAGCCTTGGCAATAATGCCAAAAGCACTAGCAATAAAAGCAAGAAATAAACAAGTGGCACTATATCAAGCTAAAAAGCTCCCATCCTTGTGTTCATTTCAACAAAATTAAAAGGCAGCCTGTGTAATGGAAGAAAATATTTGCAAACTACATCTGATGATGAGTTGATATCCAAAACATGTAAGGAACTCACACAATTCAATAGCAACAAAACACAACAAAAGCAAACAAAACCCCCAAACAATATGATTAAAACACGGGAAGAGCACCTGAACGGACATTTTCCCAAACGGCCAACGAAAAGGGAATCAACATCACTAATCATCAGGGAAATGCAAGTCAAACCTGCAATGAGGCATCACCTCACACCTGTTAGAGTGGTTACTGTCAAAACGACCAGAGAGAGTAAGTGCCGAGGAGGATGTGGAGAAAAGAGAACCCTTGTAACAACGTTGTCGGAAACGTAAACTGGCGCGGCCACTGTGGAAAACAGTATGGAGGCTTCTCGAAAAAATTAAACAGAGAAGTACGATAAGCCCCAGTAATCCCACTCACTTCTGGGTAAATATCCCAAAGAAGTGAAATCACTATCTTGAACAGATATCCGTACGTCCACATCCATTGTCGAGTTATTCGTAACAGCCAAGACAGGGAGATAAGCTAAGTCTCCATTGATGATGGATGAATGAAAACAGGAAACGCGGTGTATAGGTACACGGACAGGATATTATTTAGTCATCAGAGAAGTAAATGTTGACGTTTGTGACAACATGGACAAACTGTGAC
The DNA here is from genome assembly GCF_018350195.1 of Panthera tigris. Classification (NCBI taxonomy): domain Eukaryota; kingdom Metazoa; phylum Chordata; class Mammalia; order Carnivora; family Felidae; genus Panthera; species Panthera tigris. Next base: position 225,245,771 of record NC_056660.1, read on the forward strand.
AGCATGATGTTAAGTAAAACAAATAAGAGGGAGAAAGACAAATAATGTATGATCTCACTTACATGTGGAATCTGAAAAAGGCCCAGCAGGACTTTTGAAAAAAGTTAATTAATTAATTAATTAATTGAAGATGTCTCTCAGGGGCTCAGGCTCCCCACCCACCCCTGCATCTCCCACCCTGTGCATACAGCCCTGTACCTGCTTTGCCCTCGTGTGTCATGGCCCTGTGAACTCACCACTCACCCTCAAGACCCCACCTGTTAAAAAATTCTCCCATCGACAGTTTAAAAAACTTCCTGCATCAACAGTTAAAGCTACAGCTTTAAAGAGGGGGGCCTACTGCCATCCCAGGGCAGGCTGGTTGGGAGGGAGACAGGTCTGCCAGTCTTTTGGCTGTGACACAGCCGGTCAAGGCCACTGTGGGTCTCTGCATGGGCCATGGGGAGGATCAGAGCCCCACAATGGCCTGCCTGGCTCCTCACCCCCGAAGGTTCAGCTCTTTTTTGGAGGGGAGGGCTGCCGTGGGTACTGTTCTGACGTCATGAGTGTCAAACATACCCCCGGGTCCCCAGGGAATAGAATGCTGGTTGCCAGGAGGTGGGGGGGGGGCGGGCGAGAAAAATGATGAGATGTTGGTCAAGGGGACAAATTTCCAGTTAAAATATGAGTAAGTCCCAGGGATCTAACGTCCGACATAATGACTAGAGTTAACAATACTGTATTGTATATGTGAAAGTTGCTGATAGAACAGATCCTAAGTGTTCTCACCACCACTGCTACAACAAAAATAGGTGAATATGTGAGGTGAAGGATGTGTTAACTCACCTAATTGTGGTAATCATTTCACAACGTATACATGTATCAACCCATCACATTGTACACCTTAAACTTACCCAATGTTAAATGTTAATTATATCTTCAGAAAGCTGGGGGAGGAAAGGAAACTTCACAGCTGAGCACATTTACGTGGGCTCCCTCCCACTCTGTAGGTCCTGACGCGCCCCGTCCGATGCTTGGTTCCGTTTCACTGGTTTCTCCTGCACTGGCAAAGAATAAGGGGTTCAGCTAAGAGACCTGTCCTGAAAATGTATGTGTCAATACTTCAGGAATAAAAATGTGTTTGGTTTTAACGACTTTGAATAAAAACTTTCTAAAACATACCATTACTTTACCTGATTAAAAAACCAAACCTACAGAGAAAAGCGATCTCATTTTGATTACTCAGGATTATAATTATGAATAGTGGACATATACGGTATGCATCACACAGGGCTATAGGGGCATTTAAATTGAAGAAGGAAAAAGAGCACACTGGCCAGAATCAGAAGGTCCTGGGTTCCAATCCCGATTCTCCCACTCATGCAGTTTTCATCTAAAAGATGCAGTCAATAATTCCTTGTGCTGTATAAAGATAACATGTGTAAAGTGTGTATTATGGTATCTGGCACATAGTAGGCACTCAATAAATGTTGGTTTCTCTTCTACTTTCTTCGATTCTCCTCGACTTGTCTTCCCTGTGATTTTCTCAAAACTTAGAGTTGCACAGAACTGTTCCTTAAGTTTTTATGACAACAGTGATGAGCAACTGATGTCCAATATTCCACGTTGGGGGATCCATGTAGAGTGAAGAGTGAAGTCTTTTCCTGCCCTCCCCCTGATGAAATTACAAACAAAGCACTGACCGAGACTCTTGCAAAAGGGGCTTATACCCCACCGGTATAATCTAAAGGTTGGCTGAGCTTCCATTTCCAATTTATCCATGGAGGGGTTGAGTTCTTTATTCATTGCTCTTTTTTAAGGAAAAGGAAAATAATCTAGAGGAGGAAGTATTTTAGTTTTTTAAGGCAAACTTTATTTACACATATACGAAAAAAAACGAATGATTAAATCTAACTTATATTAGGTCCCTATCACTGCCCAGGCTCTGTTTTAAGCCCTTTACAAGTATGAGCTCACTTAACTCCCACAACAGACCTATGAAGCAGGTTTCATAGATGAAAAAAACTGAGGAATCAAGAGATTAAACCCAAACTCACAGACAAGCGAGTGGCAGGGCCAGAGTTTGACCAGGATGCTGAGATCCGGAGTCTGTGTGTTTAGTTTCTGTGCCACATGTCAAAACTTAGTAGATATGCATCAAAACATCATATATATCTCATTATCAAGTAAAATTTGAAACATTCTTTAGATTTAACTAGTAATAATGACTTTTCTAACATACAAACTCTGTATCTTAACGTAGGAGTTGGGCTGTAGGAAAAAAACACAAGTCAATTTGCAGGCGATAGCATATATTCAAGCATGACAGAGTGCCATTCTCAAGGAAGAAAAACAATGTTTCAAATTAAAAAGCTATAATTTGAGGCATCTGATTTGGGACCCAGTATCTTTATGCTGAAAGGCTTACCCATTGATTTTTCTGCCAAAGATGTCTAAATCCATCCAAAAGTCTTGGGTTTCCTATTTGCTTTATATACTCAGGCTTAGACTCATACAGACCTCTAGAAAGTTTAGTGCTTGTGTTCAACAAATTAAATAACCAAACACATTAACAAAGGTGATGCTTCCATCAAGTGACCATTTTGCCTAATCTTAGTGTAAAGATACACTATGGGGCTGACCATTTCCATAAACATATTTGAAAACCACACAATTTCTCCTCATCCCACACCTCTGGCTTTGAACTCTGTTCACTATCCCTTATTTCTGGCTGTTTGTTGAATGAAGAAGCTCTCAGGTCCCACCCAGGTCAAAGGGCCCATGGAGATAAGATGAGAGCAGCAGAGGCATGTTAGCAATTCATTGGTCCATGGTGACATCATGCTCTAAATATTTGACTCTGGAGATTAGAGTAATTGAAAACAGTTTCCATTCTCTCCACACCCACAATAACACTATCTCTTACTTCTCCATGTACAATTATCACTGGACCAGTGTTTTCACAAATATAGGGTTTTATTCTATCCTGCTCATATGGGAAGGCAGTGTTCAGTGACTAACAGATTAGCCAACGTATCTCCATCTTATGTTGCCTAAATGCCCTTAGGGCTATGCATTGGATATTTCGGGAAAACAAGTGCTTGGACACGAGCATGGGTACTGATGAGTCTATTAGTATAATGTTTCAACTTAGTTACAGAATGAAGAGTGTCATGTTGGTAGAACACCTTATTACTGTTCAAAATAATATATTATATCATTACAGAGCCATGTTGGATTTCATAGAGAATCTTAGACACGGAGGAAATATGAAAGACCTTCTAGTTCAAATCTTACGCTATTTTTCACGTTACAAAAGGAAAAGGAATTTTTAAAACTCCAAAGTGTAAGCTCACAATATCTTCTTTTACAAAGAACCAGTACTTTTTTGCTAGTGCTTTCACTCTCTCTCCATTTCATTAAGCTTTTAAAATCTTATCTGCATGTATTATTTTTTGCATGTCCTCATTCCCCCTGCTTTGACTGTTACTATACCTGGGTACGGTTCCTATTTTAAAGACATCGTGCTCCTTGTAGACTTTACTTTTTTTCTACCTTGCCTATATTCTCTCTCTCCTTTAAAAATGCTATATACTCTAATAGATCTGAATCAGAAGAAAAAAGAACTATATAAACTCTGGCCATCCTCATACCAGCGGCTCCAGGGTAGAATGTCGACTACTTCCATGACCACTGGAGGCTATCATGAGATCATTAAGGTATCATTTCATCAGGGGGCTCAATAATGACTGTATCAGCTTCAGACTCATCTCTTTGCCAAAAGGCTTCGCTGTTACAGGACAGTGGTTTACAAAGGAAGGTAATATAATGCCATAGTTGTTTAGAACTTTGTCCCCAAAGCCCCATGTAAAATACTTTTAATCCGCTTGAGCCGTATGTATAAAGAACTTCTACGGGGCCCTTTATCTCTAAAGCCCAAACCCAAATCTGTGATTTCATCAGTGTGTAAGAAAAGGACTATCGAATGTGCCAGACCTGGCGTCAAGAGGCGTGGACCCTAAATGCAGTCACGAGTGTCCTTGTAAGAGGGTGGTGGAGGGAGATTTGACACGGAAGAAGGAAGGCACGTGGCCGCTGGGGCACCAAGCTACCGCTGGCTTTGAAGACGGAGGAAGGGGCCAAGGGCGCAGAATGCAAGGGAAGCACCTTCAGACGCTGGTAAAGGCAAGGACGCAGATTTTCCCCTACAGCTTCTAGAAGGAGTGTGGTCCTGCGGACACCTTGATTTCAGTCCAGTGAAAATGATTTCAGACTTCTGACCTCCAAAATTGTGAGAGAATAAGTGTATATTGTCTTAAACATCAAGGTTGTGGTGATTTGTTACAGCAGCGATAGAAACCTGATGGTCAATGTGCCTGAGTTTTAAACAATCGAAGGTGAGTAGATCGGGCATGTTTTTAGGCGTGGTCCGCGAACACTGCCCATATGGTACCCTCAAAACTCTTTAGGACTGGATGGCCCAAAGCATGGGGACTGCTCGGCAGGAAATAAGCCTTCTACTGTGTGTAAGCTGCTACTCCTTTGGGGGTTGATTTGTCACAGTGGTTGCTGTCACCCCAGCTAGTACGGCTGGGGTATGATTTCTTTTACCCTCAGTATCACTCTTTACCGAGAGATTTAGTCTCTTCCTTCCTGGGCAAAACCCATCAGGGCCCTGGCTGGATGAAACGCTGGCAATGGCGGATCCCACCAGGCATGCGTACAAAATGGCACTTTGTCTTCTCTTCACCTCTGCTGCCACTGCTCCTGAGAAAATACACACAGACACTGATGGTCTGAAGCAGCAGAGTGTGGCATCCGGTAGATTGTCAGTTGGGTGTTTAGCATTTGGAATTTCATATTGCTCTTAGAGGGAAATGGCAAAAAAGGGTAAGACCGTCTACATTCATCTATTTTTCATCTATCCATCTATCTATCTAATCTACTTCCCTCATATTTATAGTTACTATATAGATACTCATTCAATCTTCAGACTGAATAGACAGGTGGACAGACAGATGATACATACATACATACATACATACAAACATGTATAGGTATATATGTGTGTGTATTGTGTGTATGTGTGTATGTGTGTTCTCAGAATAGTATCTAGGGGTGCCTGGGTGGCTCAGTCCGTTAAACATCCAACTCTTGGTTGTAGCTCAGGTCATGATCTCACGGATTGTGAGTTCAAGCCCTGCACTGGGCTTTGTGTTGACAGTGCAGAGCCTGCCTGGGATTCTCGCTCTCCCTCTCTCTGCCCCTTTCCTGCTTGCGTGCTTTCTCTCGTAAAATAAATAAATAAACTTAAAAAAAAAAAAAACCTTTTTAAAAATGAAAAAAAAGAGAACAGTGTCTAGAACCCTGGGTTGCACAAGTCGTCGTCATCATTTTCGTGCAGACAAAGGAAGCAGAAAGAGCTATGGGATCGCTTAGCTGAAGGATACAATTGTGTCTAAGGGGTGGCTAATGTCTCACACAGTAAATTACATTTCAAGCTGGCAGCTGAAAACTGGTTAGAAGCTGGGCAATCAGGAGCGAGGGGAGGCTTATGGATATGGGAAGCAAAGCAGGGAGCATCTCGGAGGCTGGCAGGAGGAGCAGTGAGTTTCCCAGCAAACAGAAGTTCACGGGCAACAGCAACGCGTAAAGGGAAGAGGGAGAAGGGAAAGCTGAAGTTCGAGAGGTGACAGAGGCCAAGGGTGCAAAACAAACCACGGGGTGTTGACTTGGGCTGCTTCCGCTCGCTAACATTGATCAGTTAGCATGAAAGGGATTCTGTTAGTGCAACGGTCATTGAAAAACCAGTATCTTGGGGCGCCTTGGTGGCTCAGTCGGTTAAGCGTCCGACTTCGGCTCAGGTCACGATCTCGCGGTCCGCGGGTTCGAGCCCCGCGTCGGGCTCTGGGCTGATGGCTCAGAGCCTGGAGCCTGCTTCCGATTCTGTGTTTCCCTCTCTCTCTGCCCCTCCCCCGTTCATGCTGTGTCTCTCTCTGTCTGAAAAATAAATAAACGTTAAAAAAAAAAAAAGAAAAAAGAAAAACCAGTATCTTCAGAAGTGTTCTGTGGAACAACGTGTATCTTATTTCAGAGAAGCTTTGGTGGACCCAAATGCACTTACTTTGTCCTCCTGGTTTGTTTCCAGCACTTATAAATTAGACACAATAAACCAGAAGTTACCGGAAAAGGAAAAGAGGGAAACCAGCCCCCTCGGCCTTTCACTTCCGCACCACCTCCTGTGGCGGGTGTGAGGGACCTGCCTTCCCTACCTGGCCGGTCAACTCGGTTGTTCACAGACCGTCCTGGGCCAGGAGACCATTGCCCGTGATGCCAACTCTGCCAAGAGGGAGACTTCAGCTCAAGCCAATTTATTCGACCTTGGGCCTCCTCTTTCTTCCGGGAGTTCCTGACCAGGCAGCGTGTGGACCACCTCCTTCAGTGAAGGGAGTGCTGGAAGGGGCAGAAGTCACTCGATGGCCCTTCACCGGTTCTGGAAGCCAGCTGACATGTCCCGTAAGGTCAGAGCGGCATCTGAGAGGCTGGCCTCGCTTCTTCCAAGGGGAGCTGAATCGCCTCCCACAGTCTTCCGGCAGGTGCCCGCATAGACGCAGCAGTAGCAGTCCACACCGCACGTCTCCACTGGCAGGCTGGCTTCGTGCTCCCCAGCCAGAGACGTCAAGCATCAGGTGTTCTCTGATTACCGGGAGCCTGTGCTCCGTCTCAGAAAAATCAATGCTTTTGATTTTCACAGCCTCCCCGCTGCATCATCCTGCTGTTCAGCCCATCATTCTGGGTAGTTTGATGTCTCTCAAACATACCTAGCTCTGTTCTCCCCCTCTTTTCTTTGACACAAGTTGCTGAACTTTCACGGAGACCCCCGTAGCACTTGTTTTCTCCTTTGAAGAAAAATCATGCAATAAACATGAGTTGCGTTGCCAGCACAAAGATGAGCTGTAAGACTTCGGGTGTTTTTTAATACTTTACGTAAAAATACTTCGTGATTGTCCAAGTGTTTTTGAAAATGGGTATTGTCGTCTCCGTGGCTCTCGTCATGGCTATTCATCGTTCCTTCCCCTGAGGAACACGCACTCACGGAGACGTAAAATGATTTTGACCCTTACCGGCCAACCTCGATGGACCAGCGTGGAAGGAAAAGAAACACTCTATGCGTTCGAAGAGGTGGGAGGCCTGGCCTGTTAAAATGGTAGATGTCGGTGGAGATGACACGGCTTTAAAAAAAAAGTGCTTTCAGAATCTGAAGGAGGAGAAGATAATTAAACGTTAAGGTACCTGTTCTGGTTACAGGATAACATCAGTAATAAACCTTTTCACGGAAAGCTTTTGTAATTACCGTGTATCTGCTCTGGAATGAGATAGAAACTATCCCATTCCTAAATACTGGTGTCACCAACTTGGATATCACTGATCATGTCTGTCGGCTGGTGAGAATTGGTGGGAAGCCAGCAAATGAGACAGAAGCTGGAGATAATCAGTGAAGCTACTTGTAGATGAAGTCTTGGCTTTCAGAGAGATTTAATAATCTCCTTCTTAAGGGTAACAGAGCCTTTATTTCTCTCAGGAGTTTTTGGGATATTGGTTGCAGAATGATTTCTAATAATCCTCAAGAGGCACCGAGGCCGAGACAGAATTCATTTTGCTCTTAAGAATTACAATGCAATTATTTTATATAATCAGATAGTAAATTTGGCCGGAAAACTTCAAGATAAAAGCCTCCTGACGCTATAGCCTCTCTGCCCAGTAGTTGACCTTCGTGCCCTGAGGCACAGAGGTGTCACACTTCTGCACACGACTCAGGGAGAGGACTTTGGTTAGGCCTTGGCTTCCTAACTTGAACGGAGAGCTAACTCTGCCTCTGCAAAGTCGCTCACCTACTCTTGGTTCTGGGCGGGGTCGGAATCGCCCAGTTATCGCTGCTTGGACCAGGCATCTCTGCTATGGCTCCCCACTGCCCATAAGACTCGCATCTGAGTCCATATAAACCGAGAATAGCGTCCACTCAGATTTTAGGCAGTGGGGTGGTGCTGTGGACTGAATGTTTGTGGCCCCTCAGAATTCATACGTTGACGCCCTAATTTCCAAATGATCGTATTAGGAAATGGGGCGGTGACTCGTTTTAGATGAAACCACGAGGCCAAGCTCCCATGATAGAATGAATGTCCTTATAAGAAGAGACTAGAGCTGTGTCTCTGTCTCTGTGTCTCCCTGTCTCTGTCTCTGTCTCTCTGTCTCTCTCTCGCGAGGACACAGCAAAGAGGCACCATCTGCAAAGCAGGAAGTGGGTTCTCACCAGACATTGAATCAGCCAGCGCCTCGATCTTGGACCTCCCAGGCCCCAGAACTGTGAGAAATAAAAGTTCTCTGTTTAAGTTCCTCCATCCATGCTATTTATTACGGCAACCTGAGCTGACTAAGACAGGCGAGGAAGAATTTTAGCGAGCGTCTGCTGGATAGTAAACATTTCAGGCTCTGTGGGCCATCTGTCTGCAACGAGATATTGACTACAACCCAACATGGAGGGTTGAGGGTGAAGGGGAAGTGAGGGGGAGGTTGGTCAAGGTCTCTGACAGTCTGGAGCCCCCTGCCTCCTGCCCGGCTCCCCTCTATTTTATGTGAGACGGAAATATGCTTCTAACTCAGCGAAGCCATCAATCACACTGAGCTTCAGGTTGCTTGCTCCCTAACCTATTTCTCACTAATCCAGGCACCTGAATCGCAACTCAAAATACTTGAAGCGACACTGATCTTCTTTGCCATCCCACTTTACTTTCCCATTCTCTCAGTGTGGAGAAGAAAGGCGGAGACAACATGGTGGTTCCCAGCAGAATGAATGAACAGGACTGGAAATGGCATCGGTGGGTTAAGAGCAAGATTGGCCCCCCACGTAAATCCACGCGGCTGGAAGTTCCATGTCTTCTGCCCCAGCGCTGCCACAGACCATATGATTGCTTGTCCTCAGTGGGTCACGTAACAGTCAGGGGTTTTGGTTCCAGGAAACTAAAAAACAACACGCAAATGAAACTTTGACCGAAGCAGAGAAGTATTTTACTGAGAAGACGTAGGATAACGCTCAGGACACAAGACCATAATAACTGGGGGAAAAAAAGCCATTGAAAAGGAACATGGAGGGGGAGGAGCCCGGGTGGCTCAGTTGGTTAAGTGTCCAACTTCAACTCAGGTCAGGATGTCACAGCTGGTGGGTTGGGCTCTGGGCTGACAGCTCAGAGCCTGGAGCCTACTTCGGATTCTGTGTCTCCCTCTCTCTCTGCCCCTCCCCCATTCATTCTCTCTCTCTCTCTCTCTCTCTTTCTCAAAATAAATAAATAAATAAACATTAAAAAGAAAGAAAGAAAGAGAAAGAAAGAAAGAAAGAAAGAAAGAAAGAAAGAAAGAAAAGGAACATGGGACGCTGGCAGCAACTAGGACCATGCCAAACCATGGGACAAAAACCAGTCAGAAGAGGACACCATTGCAACCTTCAGAACTGAACAAGAATGCCGCTGTTGTGGCACTGAATCTGCAGTTTCTGACCACCTTGCTGCCACCACCTGCCTCCCTGTTTTTTGCTTGTTTGTTTGTTTGTTTTATACCATGAGATCCCAGTTCAGAACTGGGGGCAAGTACAAGTCAGGCTGATAATGTAAAAGTCTAGGGTTTTCAACATCTGCATTGAGAATCAAGCTTCGTCTCCCACTGTGACTTGTGAACTGAGGAATCATCCATTTTAAGGGGGTTTCAGATGCCCAATAGCCAGAGACAGAGGGAGAAGGAGAGAAACAGAAAGAGAAACGGACTACAACAGGACTCCATTTGCCCTGAGCAGGTCAAATGAAATAATCTCTGAAGTTGTTTTAACTTTTCGAGGGTTCTCGTTCTAGAAAAGTAACATCCTGATGCTTATGCATGTTTTAAACATGTTTCTTGTCATTTAAGAAAAACATGGGAGGAAGCCCCATACAAAATACCTGTTTTCTGAGCTGCTTGGGCCTGACTGAAAATCTTGAGGCAAATAGGTTCCCTCTTGCATGCTAATGTCTATTGATTTTGATTTCCAAAACTGTTATGCAACACGTAATTCAGAGAATGACCCTATATGTATCAGGAAAGAGAGTTGGGGTCTATGACCGTGGACTTCTACACAGGGGCAGGAGTGGGGAGGCGTTGCACTTGTGTGACTTACCTACCAATCCAGTCTACACTCAGGAATATTAGGGGGTCAAGGCTCTCTTTTGCATACCCATGTTTTTCTCCCCGAAGGGGGACCTATGAATGAGAATCCTTCTCTCTTAGGAGAGGTTCACGTCATGATAGCAAATAGCCAGGATGAAATGATTAATTTTATATGTCAATGTGACTAGGCCACCAGACATTTTAGTCAAACATCATTCTGGTATGTCTGTGAGGATGTTTTTGGATGAGATCAACACTTGACTCAGTAAACTAAGTAAAGCAAATTGCCCTTCTTGATGTGACTCTCATCAAAGCCACTGAAGACCTGAATAAAATCAAAAGATTGAGTAAGAGGGTATTTTGTCTTTCTGACTGTTGAGCTGAGACATTGACCTTCTCATGCCCTTGGACTAGTACTTAAAACATAAACTCTTCTGGTTCTCAGGCCTTTAGACCAATTCAGACTGAAACCACACCCCTGCCCTCCTGGGTCTCCAGCTTGGGACTTCTCAGTCTCCATAATTAGGTGAGCTGATTTCTTCTAATAAATATTCTATGTATACATATGTCTTGTTTTGGTCCTTAGGGGAACCCTAAGACACAGGACTATACTCAGCTCAGCTAGGACAGAGGGTCAATGCTGGGTGAGATCACTTGCCCCCCCCCCCCCCCGCCCCCACCCAGTTCTGCATCCACAATGATGAACAAGGGCATCCAGATCATTAGTCACCAGTGTAACTGCTTGTTTGGACTCTGTTCCAGTGGACTTAAGTGACGTTACCAGAGTCAGGTTAGAAGACCTGGGGTAATGGTGTAGACCAGCTTTTCCTGCAATTGGCGGGGGGGCGGGGGGGCGGTTGGTTCTCTCTTTGAAGCACAGACCCTGATGCCTCTCCATGGTGGATTTCAGAACAAAAAGTGACTGTACTGAGAAGGTGGAATACTAAAAAAGCAGATCCAAGAAAAAGCCTGAAATTTCGGGCTGAGAAAAACTTGGAGAGTTTCCATGTGAATTCTTTTCCATTAGTGGATTCTGTATTTTCTTCTAGCTCATCTGCTTCACTCAGTTCTGTATTTGCAGAACCTCTAGGCTCTACTCTCTTGGTTTACCAGAACAGTAGGCACACCAACACTAGACGACTGTGACCTTCTATGATTTGGCACACAGATCGTTTATTCATATTTATCAAAATACTCACTAATAATGTGAGTTTGGACTGTGGCCTTTGCTTGCAGGTGGAAAGTGGGACTCTGGTCACAAAGAAAGTGGAAGCTTCAGTTATTTCTACTCCTTGCTTTATACAGCACCCTGCTAATTAAGCATGTCTTAACTAGATAGAATCCATCTATTAAGGTAGATAAAAAATACTTACCAATAAATAGATTCTGTTCCTCTCTTTTTCCTTCGTATGTTCCCATTATGCAGATGTTACACATTTTGTAGCTGTCCCAATAGTCCTAGGACTTTGTTTGTTTGTTTTCTCAGTCTTTGTTCTTTTTGCTTTTAGTGTTTTGAAGATCCTACTGATGTATCCTCTAGCTCAAGGATTCTTCCGTTGGTCATGTCCAGTCTACTAATAAAGCCATCAAAGGCATTTTTTCATTTTTCTTTCTGTTTTTTTTTTATCTTTAACATTTTTTTTCTGTTCTTTCTGAGGATTCTATCTTTCTGCCTACATTGCCCATTTGTTCTTGCATGGTGTCTACTTTACCTGTTAGAGCCCTTAGCACATGAATCACAGTTGTTTTAAATTCTCGTACTGATACTTCCAACATCCCTGCCGTTTCTGCTCTGATACTCGCTCTGTCTCTTCAAATTGTGGGGTTTTTTTCTCCTTTTGGTATGCCTTGCAACTTTTTCTTATAGAACCTCTTCTTTTCTGATAGCTGGCTATGATGTACTAGGTATAAAAGAAATTGTTGTAAATTGCTGTAAATTTAGTCATGTGGTGGTGGGGTGTTGGGAAGGGGAAGTGTTCTATAGTCTGTGATTAGGTCTCAGTCTTTCAGTGAGCCTATGCCTCAGGACTATGAACTTTGCAAGTGGCTCTCAGTTTTTGTTTTTCCTTCCTATGTGGGACAGGATGACTAGAGGGGACTGGGTTTGGGTATTTCCCTTTGCTGGGTCAATTAGGCAGTTTAGGCTCTGGTTCATTAGTCTCCCCTGAAGGCAGGCTTTGTTAAGACTAGAGTGCTCTGGCTTTTTCAAAATGGTTCCCCTTCCCATGTCCCTGCCAGAAGTCTGGTAGGATTTGTTTAGTATGAGAATCTGGTCAAGTTCCTGGAAGCAAATCTGACACTATTGATGGGGTCCCCAAAGACTGGGTCCCCTGAAATGTTAAGCTTTCAGAGTTGTACACACTGGGGCTCCAGCAATCCTTCAATATGGTTAAATTTCCTTCCCCATGGGGCGCCTGGGTGGCGCAGTCGGTTAAGCGTCCGACTTCAGCCAGGTCACGATCTCGCGGTCCGTGAGTTTGAGCCCCGCGTCAGGCTCTGGGCTGATGGCTCGGAGCCTGGAGCCTGTTTCCGATTCTGTGTCTCCCTCTCTCTCTGCCCCTCCCCCGTTCATGCTCTGTCTCTCTGTCCCAAAAATAAATAAAAAACGTTGAAAAAATTAAAAAAAAAAAAAATTTCCTTCCCCAGCTCCACTTTCCATGGTGGTTTATACTCCTGCATCTCCACTCTGGGAAACCTCAGGTCCCCATGTTCACCTGTCTGTTTCTCCCATCTCAGGGGCAGTGGATTCTCTGTGTCCTCCCCTCTCAAAGATCCAAGAAGAGTTGTTGATTTTTTAGTCTATTCAGCTTGTCCCTTGTTGTGAGGATGTAGGGATCACTTCCAACCTCTGGAAGCTTCAAGTCTTAAACTCTGGCTGTGAATGAATTATGAGCAAGTTAGGGAAACATTCTGTGAGCTTCTGAGAAGATCTAAGAAGAGGTGTCTTTGGGGAAAGCTTTATTCCTCATTTTTTTAAATTCAGAAATTAGTTGTTTTAAGAGACTTTGTTAGAAAATATTCCAGACTCATCACAAAGGATAGAGAACCTAGTAAACAATTGCATATCAATTATCTAAGAAATAAAAAGTGGGTTCCAATGCATCTGTTACTAAGCATTCTTTTTAGGCTACAAAAAGTTATTTCCATTTCTAATCTATTTGCATGATCTAGAACCCATGAATGCAAAGGTCAATTCAAGTACTTGAACCACATAAGATTCTTTCTCTCATTGTAAAGTCATCTCTCTTTACTGGTCCTGATTGGCTTTTGGCTGTCGCATCAGTCCTCTGAAGATGACAGCTGTCCTCTAGGAAGGGGTGTCAAGGGAATGCATTACAGTCCCTGAAGGCCATTTTAGTGATGAGGTAAGAGAATTTGCTCCAAAGCACAATCATTGGAATCAGTGTATAAATTCCCAGGGTGGTAACACTGAGGTGATGATGGTCGCTTGACTATATAAATTCTTGAATGGCCAGTAACATCTGTCACATTATTTAATAGGATTATTTTCAAATGTCTTCATGGAATTTTCACAGTACGATTTGTAACTCTCACTTCTGGGAAGCTCCTTTTCACATCAACCCTTAATACCTCTTCTACAATCCAGCTGATTACATTCTGCTTGACCTTGAATCATGATAACGATAGTTACCATTTGAGACTCAGAATGGCTCTCTGCCCATGAGGTGGGTACTGTTACAGCCCCTGTTTACAGAAGAACAACGTCACATTTGGTGAGATGAAGTACTTTGTCCAGAGTCACACAGGGAGGATGGAAGGGAGCTGGGATTCACACTCTCTCAGATTCTGGGATCTTTAACCATTGCTCTTCAGAGCCCCACTAGAGGAGATGGCTTCTCAGACATCAGGAGCTCATTTTCCCCAGAGACGGAAATGGACACTGTTTTCCCCAACACGTAAAGGAATTCCTCTTGGAATGGGTTGCTTTATCTTGAATTCCTTCGGGTCTCATAGACTCAATAAGAGTGAGTGGCTCAGTGGGAAGCTACCCATAGGATACCTGCACTTTTCCGTTGTGAGCTCTTGTCTCCAAAAGGGGTTTTGCCAGAGAATCTTAATTCCTTATGCTTGGAAGTAGATGGGCCTGGTTCCTTTGCATTAGTTGCTAGGTGACTCACTGTACCAGCCAGCCAGAATTATAGATGCAAGGCAGAGCATAAGAGGGAGGCCAAAAAACGGTCCTCTCCTAAAATCCCAAAGGACTCATTTTCAGCATGTCTCTGGGCCCTTGGGAGACAATCATAACAATGTACGCCATTTCCATCCAAAGGAAAATAGAAAAGGCTCTCCTTTTTAAATCTTGGGAAGATAGCCATGCACTACATTCAGTTCCTAGGTTTTCTGCCACAGATATGGAGCCTTAGCTGGTTGTGGATTTCACCCAACATACTAATCTTATAATGTTAACTTCTACTCCCCACCACCACCCTAAATAGTCCTTTGTTTCTTGGGGAAATGTACATGCCATCCCCACCCCAGTTTCAGGTCAAAACTACCTTTTCCAAAAATCACTTGACAACTTCTGTATTTAACAACTTATTTAAATACTTTGCCTTTCTGGGCAGTTGTATCTTGGGAGAGGTTTTTCTTTTTTTTTCTTTTTTAATTTTTTTAATGCTTATTTTTGAGAGAGAGAGAGAGTGCAACTGGGGAGGGGCAGAGAGAGAGGGAGGCACAGAATCTGAAGCAGACTTCAGGCTCTGAGCTGTTAGCACAAAGCCCGACACGGGGCTTGAACCCACAAACCGTGAGATCATGACTTGAGCTGAAGTCAGATGCTCAACCGACTGAGCCACCCAAGTGCCCTGGCAGCGGTTTTTCTAATAGCTTCCTGACCTCCCAATAATTTTAACAAAACTTTCTCTGGACAGCTGCTATTTTTCTTCTACCTCCGTTCTATTTGAAAAGTTTTGAATATTTGCTCTGATTTTTTTTTTTTTACTGTCTTGTAGAATTACATTTAAGATTGGCCATGACTGAGTGATAGAGTGGTTTCCCCTGCCTTTGATTTTGAGCTTAGCCACATGACTTTCTTTGGCTATCCTAGTTTCTATTGCTGTTATAATAAATTGCCACAGACGTGTTGGCTTAAAACCACCTCCGTTTATTATCTCACAGTTTCTGTAGGTTAGAATCCAGTGGACTCAAAACTTGGTCTTCTGCTTAGGGTCTTTCAAGGCCTAAATCCACATTACATAAAGGATGAACTCTTTAATGAAAGTTCTAAGGATGTGTCTGTTCCCAACTTCATTCAAATTGTTGGTCCAATTCAGCTCCTTATGCAGAAAGGAGACCCTCCGTTTCCTTCCTGGCTGTTGGAGGTGGGGGGGGGGGTGTGCAGTCTTTGCTTCTACTGGCTGTCTCCATTGCTTCTTGAGCTGTCTTCCTCTGGCTTGAAGATGTGGCCTCCTCCAGCAAGGGCGGGTTGAATTCCTGTCGTACTTCAATTCTCTCTATCTTTCCTTTCTGTGGCATCTCTCTCCACCAGCTAGAGAAAGTTCTCTGATTTTGAGGACACGTGGAAATAGATTGGGTCCATACAGGTAATCTTGGATAGCTCCCTATTTTAAGAATCATAATCTTAATTACGTCTGTAAAGTCCCTTTGGTTATATAAATGTAATATATTCACAGGTTCCAGCGATTAGGACATGAGCATCTTTGGGGACCATTCTAACCACCACATTGGTCGGCGGGATGTTAGCAAAGGAGATGCACGCAAAGACATGAAATGTCCGCGCAAGAATGACTTTGAGCTCTGGTTCTTCCTTCATCACCATGGGAACAACTCGTGTAGCTGATGACTCTTGTGCTTGGGCCCCACAATGAATATAGTTGGAAGAGCTCTGAGCCAACACATAGTGAGGATCCGAGCTCAGCACAACCTGTATCTCGAAGCAGTGCCACCAAGTTAATCCCAGCCTGGATCAGTCCCTTTACAGTCCCCTTATGCTGAGAATAAATGATTATCCTCATCTGCCACTGAGTTCATGGGAGATTTTCCCACAGAGAATTATTGTGGTAATTGCTCACTTGGTATAGCAACTGACCTTAAAAAAGAAAACAAAGCACATTTTTTTTTCTTTTTTTTGCCTTTCCTTTCTTGTTTTCCAATCTAAATTTTAGTTCAAAATCTGTGCCAACCTTATTTCAACCTAGAATATGAGCTTTATTACTGTAAAAAAGCTCTGTCCAAGGACAGAAAAGTTGGCCTCGAACTCTGGCTCTACGTTTGACTCGTGTGCTCTTAGACAAGTCATTTTATCTCTATGTGTCTTGAATCTTCCTGTATAAATTAGAAAAATAACTCCAAACTTATAGGATTATAGCAAAAATTAAATGCAATAATACATTATTTCATTCAACTGGTCTTTGGTATATTCACAAAGCTAAAACGTATTGGGTCTCTACGTGAGCCAGATATTCTGTGAAGGATCAAGGAATCAAAGATTAATGAAGACCAATTTCTTATTTTTAAGAAGTCTCCATCTCCACGAGTAAAGTATTTTATAAGCGCTAAAGCGGTCTACAAATTCAAGGCATTGCTGTTATATTTCTTCTTCTTTTGCTTATCCCTTCCCATTAGACATGAACTACCGTTCCATAATTTCTGTCCTTTTTTTCCTCTATCTTGTCAATCAATTGTTGGCTCTTTTTAAACGTTAACATCCCTCAAATTCCACCTTCACGTTCTTAACTTGAAATAAAAGGTAGTTACATTTATGCATTGGGGAAAAAAGCATTTCACTTCAGGGAGACCCAAATCCAGTAAGCCCTGTAGGCAAGCATGGGAGCTTTTCAGTTGAAAAGGATTAACCTTTCTTAGATCGATTGAAAATCCTCTTATTTATTTTCTTCACTCATAAAAATGCACCTCAGAGCATATGTGCATCAGTAGCAAAACCCAACAACAACACAAATGAGTTACGTGCCATTCTAAATAAAAGATTATAATGGAAATTGTCTGACTGCATTTGTTGCTGTAATCCTCCAAAGCCCCATCTAACTATTCATCTTTCCTTCAGGATCGGAGCATTTCTATAAATTCTTATGGGCCTTAATAGTTCTCTTTTCCAGACATGATCATTATTCAAAGTGTAACCCAATAGAATATTTTTGGAACATTGCATTACTGTCATTCATTATGCTATTTTAGCTTTGGTTTGCTTCCCTGCTTCTTTCTGTCTCTTTTTCCCCTGCACTATGTCTCTGGACCAGAGCAAATGTTCCTTTGGTTGGGCTGCCCCTAATAGTCAAAAATAACACGAAGTGTGCATAGCTTGACCCGTTCTGCAACAACTCACCAACAGTCTAAATGACAGAATATTGGCATAGAAACTTGCTTCAGGGACACATCAACACCCCACCGAGAACTGCCAAGAGGGCTGCTGCACTGTGATAAGTGTCCCCTTTCCTCTAATGCCAAAACTGACAATGCCTCCATGGAATCATCTTAACCTTGTCTTGAGAAGGGCCTCTGGTCCAAGCCTAAAGTACATTCAAGAGCCACTGTGATGGTAACTCATTTTTCTACACTGTTCTCAAAGGCTTTCTTACCATGAAGATATTCTTGCATACGATGAGTGATTGAATGGTAACAGACCCTCAGTATCATCATGCTTTCCAAGGAGACGGCCAACAGAGTGGAATTTGCAACAACACTCATTTAAGGGACAGATCACTCACTAGTCACTGCAGTGTGTTTTTGTCATTCTGGTCATCACTTGTACCAGGATATGATATCCAACATTTGGGTGTGAGAGCCAGAGAAGATATGGTATATGCTGGGAATGGGAGATACTGTCTACTGATGCTGGTCTTAGGGGAAGTGTCATGAGGCATGTTAGAGAGGCTTATCAATAGAAGTAGTCCTAAGCACCCTGAGTCAATAAAAGGAGACACTCCTTGATCATGGCAATGAAAACACAGAACGTCAGAATCTGGAGAGATAGGTCAACAAACAAAAAGACAGGAGACAAAGGGAAGGCTGATCTATATCAAAGATTTGGGGCAAGACACAGAGAAAGCACAGCCAGAATGAAACATGAGTTTAAAATGTGGTAGTTTAGAGAAATTCTGGTCTCCTCCTGTTCCATCTTCCCTGAAGCATAATGTACAGCGTCTTCATCTGGTCAAGAGTAGGGGTCTTGATTTGGTAGGCTGCAAATATATTCCATGTCTAAATTCTGTAACTTAGACAAGTGGGTTCAATACAAGTAAGTCTCCTTCAGCTTCCTTCTCTCCCAAGTATGTGATAAAACTTCAGAGGACTGACTTATCTGTCAATGCCTTGAAGTATAATGGTTAAAAGAAATCCCAGAGACCATTTGGATTCTTCTCTCGCCTTTAGGCAGATTGTCCAAACCATCCAACATTGCTCTTCATGTTAGTATGAAACTACTATTACACAACTCCAACCAAAAGAGATCCCAATGGACATGTGGTCAAGGCTTATCTCCTCTTGATAGAGTCTTATGAGCAAACCCCTGGGTCCTGTATATCCAATTTGATCACATTGACAAGATTGTACCTTTCAAAGCTGGACATGACCTACTCTTACCTTTATCTTCACTAGGCTTTCCAACGTCTGGTACATGGATGTTTCAGAAACGTTTGTGGCATAGATAAAAGGCTCAGTTCCAGATCCTTGGCATTTTTAGAGCCGGTGAAGTCTGCTAAGAATTATATTAAGTCTAGAGCATACTAGGCACGACAATCCTCACTGTGCCTGTTCCACTACTGGAAAATGAAATTCAGTATGAAGCTTATTAGGGAACGCAGATGGCATTTCAAAACTATGGCATGGATGTAAGCCACGGTTAATAAGTGGGTGGGAAAGAAAGGAGCAAGATCCTCTTGGTCGAATCAAGCCTATTTTGAATAAATGATCATTAGCAAATTGTGTCTATGACAATGGATTAATGAAAATATTACACGATCATCTGAACACTGCTCTAGTGCAGAGTGGAGATTAGACACGAGGAAACTTTATGGACTTAATTTTCAGATGCCAAGTGACCTAGTGCTTCAGGCTGGGAAGGAGGAAGGTAAAGTGGGCTGAACCGGAGCTTTTTCAATTTTAATTGTTTCCCAGTTTTACTGAAATGTAATTGACATATAACATTGTGTAAGTTTAAGGTGTACTGTGTAATGTTTTGATGTATGCCTGTATTATGAAATGATCACCACAATAAATTTAATTAATGTTGATCACTCATGTAGTTGCAATGTCTTTTCCTATTATAAGACCTTCTAAGATGTACTCTTAGCAACTTTCAAATATACAATACGGTATTGATAACGATAGCCACCATGCTGAAAATTACACTCCCAGAGCTTATTTATTTATAACTGGAAGTGTGTACCTTTCGACCACAGTTACCCATTCCCTCCATCCACCATGACCCCACTTCTGGCAACCACCAATCAATTCTCTGGTTTTATGAGTGTGATTCTTTTAGGTTTCCCATGTAAGTGAAATGCAGTATTTGTGTTTCTCTGCCTTATTTCACTTAGCATATTTCACTTGAGCATCACTTATCTCACTTGAGCATCTTGTCCTCAAGATTCACCCAGGTTGTTGCAAATGGCAGAATTTCCCTCTTTTTTATGGCTAACTAACATTCCATTGTATACGTATACCACTTTTTCTTTAACCATATATCCATTGATAGGCACTTAGACGTATTTCCATGTCCTGGCTGTTATGAATAATGCTGCAATGAACATGGGAGTGCATATATCTCTTTAAGGCAGTGACTTCATTTCCTTTGTATATATACCCAGAAGTGGCATTTCTGGATCACATGACAGTTCTGTATTTAATTTCTGAGGATCCTCCACACTGTTTTCCATAGTAGCTACACCAACCTACATTCCTACCAAATGTACATAAAACTTCCCTTTTTTTCAAATTGTCACCAGGGCTTGTCTCTGGTCTTTTTGATGTTGGCCATTCTAACAGGTTTGAAGTGATATGTTATTGTTGTGGTTTTGATTTGCATTTCCCTGATGGTTAGTGATGTTGAGCACATTTTTCTATACCTGATGGGCATTTGAATATCTCCTTTGGGAAAATGTCTATTCAGGTCTTTTGCTCATTTATTGAATTGTTTTTGTTTTGTTTTGTTTTGTTTTGTTTTGTTTTGCTACTGAGTTGGATGAGTACTTGTATATTGTGATATTAACTCTTATCAGACTTGTGGCTTGTAGATATTTTCTCCCATTCCATAGGTTGCCTTTTCATTTTGTTAATGGTTTCTTTTGCGAGGCAGAAGCTTTTCAGTTTGATGTAGTCCCATTTAATTATTTTTGCATTGCCGTTTGTGGTTTAGGGGTCATAGCCATAAAATCAACCACCAAGACCAATTTCAAGAAGTTTCCTTTGTGTTTTCTTCTAGTAGTTTTATGGTTTCAAGAGTTTAGATTTAAGTCTTCGATCCATTTTGAGCTGACTTTCAGGAGGAGTGGGGTTTTTGACTCGTGACCGAGGGGAGCTTTCTCCAAAGTCAGAGCATCTCTAGTTGCTGTACAGTCCAGGGTGCAGGCGGCCGTGTAGGACATTGGCCGAGCCATGCACAAATGCCTCTGTGCAAATTAGGAAAAGGTGCCTACTCTTGGTGGATGCAGCCCAATGCTGGGGTGCATGGTTGGCACACAGCACACAAGCTGTCTTTCAATCCCCACTCTCTTCCTTGGCTGGCCACACGTGCATAGGTTCACCCTGTCTGCCTGAGTGGGGTGACCTTAATGATGGGCTGGGACTTCCCAAGGTTCATCCTGAGAGGCCGAGGCGGTGGAGAAAGGAGAGTGTGCTCTCTGGTCTCTCATTTTTTGTGTTGTTCTGGGTAAAAGACAGACATCTGAGCTTATTTTACTAGAACGGAAATAATATGAATTCTTTGGATTCTTAAGGCTCCACAGACAGGCTTCTTTAGGTTTCCCTAAATCTTCCCGAACTTAGGTAGCTTTTGTAGGCATGTGAGTATAGAGATTTTTCTACAAAAAGATTTCATATCTTCACCATTGTCAAAGGGATCTGTAACCCCAACAGGCTCAAATTACTAGTCAAAGTATCCATTGTAATTTAAGGATTAAACGAATGAGCACAAATGAGAAGGAAGAAAGCATCTGATAAGAACTTGTTCTTTATTTCACTTTAATTGTCACAGTCCAATGAGCATAATATAAACATACAACGTTTTGTGAACAGCTACGCATTTGAAGAAACGTATTCTTACCCGCTCTGCACAGCCTTGGAAAGTAACCCTTGGCCACTCTGATGCACAAGTTATTTATTTATTTATTTATTTATTTCCAATATATGAAATTTATTGTCAAATTGGTTTCCATACAACACCCAGTGCTCATCCCAAAAGGTGCCCTCAATACCCATCACCCACCCTCCCCTCCCTCCCACCCCCCATCAACCCTCAGTTTGTTCTCAGTTTTTAAGAGTCTCTTATGCTTTGTCTCTCTCCCACTCTAACCTCTTTTTTCTTTCCTTCCCCTCCCCCATGTGTTTCTGTTAAGTTTCTCAGGATCCACCTAAGAGTGAAACCATATGGTATCTGTCTTTCTCTGTCTGGCTTATTTCACTCAGCATCACACTCTCCAGTTCCATCCACGTTGCTACAAAGGGCCATATTTCATTCTTTCTCATTGCCACGTAGTACTCCATTGTGTGTATAAACCACAATTTCTTTATCCATTCATCAGTTGATGGACATTTAGGCTCTTTCCATAATTTGGCTATCGTTGAGAGTTCACAAGTTATTTAATCAATAAATCTGAAAGGCTTCCAAACAGAACAAAAGGCCTTCAAATATACAGTCCTGTAGAAAAGCTCTGAAGACATAACATCCTGGGCAAGCAAAAGGAAGCCCAACTGGGTGGTTAGAGCCTCCTGTTTGGTGTCCAATGTAATTCCTGAACCTGCTGTTAACTAACTGTGGGTTGGGAGGGGATCTTAGTCAACTTATTTAATTTCTCAAAGGCAAAATAGAGCTGAGTAAGGGATCTACTCATCATACAGAATTGCTTTAAGGAAACAATGCAACAATATGTGGGATGTAGTTGATATAATCCTTGACACATAATAAGAACTCTATAAATGAGAGCTTTTTGATATTTATATTATTATTGTTGTTATTATTTTTATAATTATTGGAAAAATAGACCTATCAGAGGCAGATTGAGGGCTTTAAAGTTTTTGGTGACATTTTCTTTTCCTTTCTGCTGCTTTCCTTCTTGTCGCTGATCTCATCCTATATAATTTTAGAAACAAATGCCAAAATTTCTAAGGTAAGATATACATCCCCCTGATTACACCTTGGAGATCTATTAAATTTAACCTTTAAATAATTTAACAGCTATTAACAATGTACAGTGAACAGGAGTTAAAAGATCATACTGTGAAAAATGGGCAGAAAGAGTAAAGATGAGTAGGCAGAAGGCATAAATCCACTGGGTGAAATGATGCACAAATATTAGAAACAACTTTATTTCCCTTGGATTTGGGTTTAAGGCCAATCTTGAATTTTTAGGCTTTTGGGGATCCTTTTGGATTTAGAAAGTAGCTAGTACACAGGTCTGAATGTTCAGAGAACATGATGCCTGGCTGAGTCCTGAAACTCCCTTCAGTCCTCAGCTGACTCTGTTGTGTGGACAGTG
The DNA here is from genome assembly GCF_018350195.1 of Panthera tigris. Lineage (NCBI taxonomy): Eukaryota > Metazoa > Chordata > Mammalia > Carnivora > Felidae > Panthera > Panthera tigris. The sequence continues at coordinate 225,268,633 of NC_056660.1, forward strand.
CCCTTTCAATATCTAGGACATTCTTAGTGACAGTCAAAACTCACATCTAAGACAATGAAGAATATACATACCTGTTTGGAAATCTATAAAACAAAAAAAAAAAATGGAAGCATGTCAGAAAATACATGGGAGTGAGCAAAGGGAGATAGTAATAAAATTATTGTTATTTGAGCATACCAGAAGTAGCTGGACCAGATGGAGGAAGTGGAAGATGTCTCACAGGTCACAGGTCATCAAATCCAGTGGTGGATTCTTTGAGGGAACTCAATCCCATGACTATCTGCTGGAGTACCATTGGGCTGAAAGTAGAATGTCTGATATACTTTTGACCAGCTTTTCTTACAAGTTGATTTTTCCAAAAAGAGAACAGATAAATAGGAGAATTGGTCCTATGGCTTCAATTCTGATGAACAAAGAGGATTTAATTTCAGAGGGGGAAGTTAAAGGTATCATCGAAGGACATCTCTATTACTTTGGAACGTTTTGGGCAGGAAGAGAAGACTTATCAAGTATGGGATCTAGATTTAAGAAAATGGATAATTGCATGTTTTGAAAATTGGATGTGGGAAATGCTCAAGAGGGATGAGCAACTCCTAAAAGTCAAATGGTGAGCATGTAGCCCCAAAGCAGAAGGAAATGAAAGGAAACAAGATTATATTCCCAAAACTGGGGAATTGTGCTGGTGAGGCTAAAACCCTTGCCATAGACTGATGTTGTGCCCCCCACCCCCACCCCCACCCCCATCCCTACCCCACCAATTCATATGTTGAAATCTATTCCCCAAATCGATGGTGTTTGAAGGTGGAACTTTTGAAAGCTGATTAGGCCGTGAAGACGGAGCCCTCGTGAATGGGATTCGTTCCCCCATAAAACAGTCCAGAGATCTCTTACCTCTTCTGCCATGTGAGGATATAGTGAGAAGACAGCTTCTGTGACTCAGGAAGAGGGTCCTCACCAGACACCACATCTCTGGTGCTTTGATCTTGGACTTGCCATCCTCCAGAACTGTGATAAATAAATTTCTGTTGCTTACAAACCAACCAGTCTATAATATTTTTGTGGTGTAAACCCAAATGGACTAAAACAGCCCTAAAAACAGTAACAGTGGCTTTCTAGAATTTCTTTAGAAAGAGCAGATTTATGGCTTGAGCACTCCTGGGATAATTATGTTATATTTCTGGATGACAGTAAAATCACGACTTTCCATGGCTATTTTCTTTCTGTTTTATTTGTATTTTAAACATGGAAACTGTCATTGGTAGGTGGGGATTGAAACATAAGATATATGAATAAATGAAAATGAAACTTTGGCTATTCTACTTTTTTGGCTCAGACAGTTGCCTTCCAAAGACCAGAAGTAATAATAGCTATGATTTATTGGATTCTTAGAAGTTCCAGGCATTGTACTAAGTGTTTTAAATGAGTTATCTTGTGTAATCTACAGAAATTCTTTGGGAGAAGGTATTCATTAATATCCTCATCTTATATGTGATAGAAATTGGGTTCAGAAAGGTTGATGACCTATTCCAAGGGGCAAAAATAAAAGTTAATACAAGATCAATCTTCCAGACTGCAATACAGAAAGAGCTTGCAAATAAAAATGGTAAATCATTTTCCATAATTTTTGAGGTATTGTGAAAAAAGGCAATGGTGCTCCTTGGGATAGGAGCAGAGCTCAAGGATGGAAGAAAAAGGGTGTCTAAAAAGGGTGGAAATATAACCAACTTTCTGCCAGTGGGCAGGTCTCATCCCTGTAGAGGGATGGTGACAGCTCAGAAGAAAGGATTCCTCTTCTTATCTGGTCTATCAGAGGGGGTCCTTTTTTCAATTCCTTTGCCTGAAAGTAGAAACATCCTAATTTACACAAAAGTGCTTTGTGCTCTAGAGGTCCAGGATGAAAAGTGGAATAAATAAATGAAGGAATGAGTGTGAGAAGATTAAAAAGAGAGAAAATGTGAATTCAATTTACAACAAGATGAATAAGGTAGGTTTTGAGTACTAGCGGCCAGTAAGATTGACTTCCGTCCTGGGCAAGATTCCTGGAAAGGCTTATTAAGGGAATGATTTGTCTTCCACTGTCTCACTTGTCTGAGGTATTTTTTGAAAAGTTGACAGCAGGGATTACATTAACATATACACCCTGGCAGAGAGAGCCTTATATGGGCTTAACATGTATGTTTAAAATATATATCTGTGTATGTTTATATGTATTTATTTATTTTAAGATAATAGTGCTCAATAATTATTTTTTAAAGAATGGGTAAATGTGTAATAAGAGAGTAAGGTCAAAATGAGTCCCCATATTGATAGCTGCTTTTAAATTAATTTGGTCATAGAATCTGCCATCGACACAGTAATAACAATGATCTCAGTCATTTTTCTGGTCTCAGATGCAAAGTGCCTTCCTTGGATAAATCTTCCTTGACTTCAAAATTTAAATCAGATCTCTCCTCATTATTATTATTTTCTTTTTACCCTTTATTTCTTTATTTAAGTAATCTCTGCACCCACCTTGGGGCTCAAACTCACGACCCTGAGATCAAGAATCGCATGCTCTTCTGACTGAACCAGCCAGGCTCCCCTCTCTTTGTTCTTCTTGCTTAAAGCACCTAAATTCTTTGCCTTCATTTCATTCGTTCCAGGGGGGTAATTTATGTCTACTGGTGTGTACTCATTTAAAGCTTTCCCACCACAACAGCGACTGAATCTTTCATTCTATTGTCGTACCTCCAACACAGCAGAATGTCCAGCACATAATAGCCACCTGATAAAATTTTGTTGAATTAAAGACATGAATGAAAAAGGAGGGAACATCTCTGGACCACTGTGTTATTACTGCCATTCTGGATATCACACTTTAAATGCATATGCACAAAGAAGAGTATATTGAGAACAGAGGAGCCAACCCATTATTGCAGTCAATTCTGAAAACTTTACAGGAGAATTGATTCTAAGTTACATGAAGAAACTCATATAGGAGTCATCCATATGAGTCTTTCAGCCCATTGAGAAAAGTCTGAAGGTAATGAGTAGGGACATGGACAATGACAGTTGGCTAATTGTCTACAGATATTGCAAGAGTCATCTCTGAAGAAGGGAGCGTGCACTCCACACACACACACACACGTACATCCCCCCCCCCAACCATTTTTAATTTGTCCCTTGACAGTATTCTAGGACCAACATTGGCAATGATAAATACTGGAAGGCAAACATTTGAGATTGGTGTAAAAAAAGATTGTATTTAATAGTCAAATCTGCCCCCAAATAGAATGGATAACTGTAGGGAGCCTTCAGATCTTCAATGAGACAAACAGTGGCTACAGTAGGCTAGGCATAATTAAGAAATAGCACGCAAGTTGGACCAGAAGGAAATGGACAGCACTGGAGAGTTCTGGTTCCTCATGGCTGTCTTGAACTTGTGTGGGCTGGTCAGATGACCTTTGGCTTCTTCGAACCCCAGAGTTCTGCAGAAATGAGTGTAAAATTCATAGTTTTTCGAATCTTGATCATCCATGGCACTCTTGAGAGAGGCTAACGTAGAAAATCTGGCCTTTCATGTTTGAAGTATATAGGCTATGTCACTGAAACTGTAGTGTTTTATAAACTCATAACAAATGGGTTATGATTTAATAACTTTACGTTTTCAAATGGAACATGAGAAATCTAAGCAATTGCTCCAAAATGCCTAACTATTGACCTTGATTTATTGGTAGCAAAAGCAATTACATATTCTTGGTAATGTAAGCCCTATGTAGACACAGTATTAATATTTATTAAATATACAGCAAAAAGAACTGAACTATTTTTTTCCAGCAAACCAAAATTCAGCACATTTTGCCTAGCAAATAATACCGTTAAACACAACTATGAGTATGTAACTTGGACTTTTCATCTTCTCAAACGCCATAGTCCAAGATTGAACTGCTGTGGGCCAATCTCTTAGGAATAGACGCAGTCTGGCCAGACGTCTTCATCTTTGTTCACCATATGTAGGTCATAGAATGAGTGCTTCGATATTCTGGAAAGTAATTGTCTTTGGAACAAAGATGATAAAATGCTTCAATATTTTATGTTATTTATATATCATTTATATTCATTTTCTTCCAGCATCCCACACTCTTTCAAACATGACACCAAATACTACTTGAGAAGAGAGAAACACAATATCTTTCACAGTTTATGGTGTTTGTAGGTGTGCATTATTATTTTCCTACTTTATGTTTTTGCACTTACAATTACTAAGAATATCATTTTAATATTCACTCCTCATCAGACCCATTTGACTGGAAACAATGATCATACATCAGCTAGTTTGGGGAACACAGGGTTTTATTAGTGCACACGATACATAAAAATGTCCTAGATTCAGCAGGGATGTTCTCTTCTCAATTATAATTAATATTGCACAAGCCCTGTTGCCAATTTTTCTCAACTCATTTTTTCCCTTCAAACTTCTTTTTAATCTTGCTTCTTTCCCACAAATTATGAGGCAAACTGGCTGTGCTGAGGCAATCTTCAGGACCAATAAATCAAGAGTTCCCATAAAACTGTACAATTTCTTGCTGATGGCACTTGAAGAGGAAAGTTATTAAATCATTACTCATTTAATATGAATTTTTAGGACGCTCCAACACTTCTCACTATATACTTTGCCTGGTACAGTCATAGTACAGAAATCTAGATATTGCATACAAAACGTGGGCAAGTTCTTAGTGATTTTCAGGGTTTAATAGTTGGTGCACTGTTACTAATGACAGGAAAGATGAGCCGATAACTTTCAAGAATGCCTCTTTTCCTTTACCTGCAATATCCAGGGCCGGATGCCATGTCGCAATGGAAAAAAATGGACTGGAGTCAAGTATGCAGATATAACACCCTTGCTTGGTTATCTCATGGAGTGGGACTCTCTAAATCATCTCTGCATTCCCATGGCTTTGCCTTGCAGACTGTAGATTCCCAGTGGTTGGTGAGATGAATTTAATGCTTAGTCATTAGAGAGAAAAGGTAAGACACAAAGCCATTTAGATGAAGAAAGATACTCATCTTGTCAGACAAGTGAGCTGATCCTTTGCTTTTCTTAGAAGTGGAGCAGCGAGAGTGGGGTCCCCTCGAGTGTGGTAGTGGTAGGCTTTATAGATGGGACGAAGATTATTCTCCATGGGGCAAGAGTTGATCTCTTAAAGCACCTGAGGTTGTGACAGTCCTGAAGCACGAGGCTTCAAGTTTTATTTGTAGTCCACGATTAGGAGGTTTCAAAGGACAGAAAATCCTGGCCCACGGCTATATTTTTATAAAAATCTGCTCTATCATAAATTTCAGGGGTACATGTGCTTCTGTGTGGACTGAAAGAAAATCTCTCAGAAGGTGACTTTTAGTTTTTAGTCCACCAAAATCCCACTCAGTAAACTGCCTGAGATGCCGAATGGTGAATGCTGAATGGCATGTGTTGAGTAGAGAATCCAAGAAAGCTGATTTTTCCTCAGTGTTGTGTCTATCCTATGAGGGTTTTTACAACTATAATGTCACCTACAATGGTCTGAGCACCAGTTGATGTGGTTTTGTTTATTTAACCAACCACAAGGTAGGATCGCCCTGTGGGAAAAGCTAGAAGGAGAACACTTGAACCCAAAGTTTCAGTCCCCTTAAGGGGCCCCTACCTAAAACTCTACCACTACCAATGCATTTTTTGCCCTAAGTATCATCATCTTCCTCTAGTTTCCTTTTTCAAATAGCCCAGATATATATTAATATATTAAGTCATTCATTAACACCTTAGGGTAAAAGAATTTGTCACATCCATATGCAGCAGAAAAAGGTAGGGAGACAAAAAGCTCAGTGTAGTGGTGGGGGAATAGGAAAATATTTCAATAAAAATGGTTTTATTGTGGCTTGGGGAACCCATATGTAAGCATCAATTTTATAAGACTCTCTTGTCCCAAGAAGAATTTCTTCCATTTTATTTATTGATAGGGCGGGAAAATTCTTTGGTGTGTAGGGCTGTCCAGAACATTGTAGGATGTTTAGCAGTATCCTACCTTCTACCTAGCCAGTTATGACAGTTGTGACCAGTTAGGACAACAAAAAACGTCCTAGATGTTGCCAGACGTCACCCTGGAGGGCAAAATCACCTCTAATTGAGAACCACGAGTCTAATGTAAATTGTAATCAAGATGTTAAGGGTAGAAGTCAGTATAACTGATTTCTCCCATAGATGGAGCTCTTGTTCAACAAAGCGCCTCATTAAAAGGGCAATGGCAAATCTAACCAGAAGGAATAATACCGTTAATTCAATGGCCACTTAATCAACTGCACACTGTCCCTCGGTCTTGCCCCTCTTTGAATCAGCAGGAAATGGCAGCACTGCAGAGTTCTGGTTTGTAATGGCTGCCTTGACCCTCTGTGGTCTGGCCAGAAAGGCTGATTTTGAAGATGGAAGGTGCCAGTTATCCAGGCCTCATCCAGAGGGAGTCCGAGGCCACGGTGGGTGAACGCCAAGATTTGCAGAGCATTGCCCAGAGCAGCAGGCCGTTGACATGCTTTCAATATGGCCGAAATTGTTCCTCGTTACTCTGTACATTTTGTCTTTAAATGGCTTCCATTGTTTTATGTGGTCTGTGTACCCACCTCATTTCTTTCAGCTGGCAGCCGTAATATTTCCAGCGGTTAGCTTGTTTAACAGAAGTTCTTTGGATGTTTAGGCCGAGGAGTCGACATCAAGTTGAGGGGTAGAGGTGAGGGTTTGAAATCCATAGCCCTGAGATGAGAGGCAACTTCTCATAAAGTGTCCTGTTACCCAAAAGGAGAAGGAATCTTCTTTGGGCACTCAAAGCGATGCGAAGCAGGTCTCAATAACCACTATGAAACTTTGCTGGAATTATATGAAACGGGTTATGTGTGCGCCAGGCCACTTGCCGGCTTCACTTGCCAGCTCAGGGCGATTTCGCGCGACTGGAAAACGACACTGATGCTTTTGCAGGGGACTCACACTGCAGTCCTAACCCTTTTCTCTGCCATTTAGTTAGTGAGTGGCTTGACAAGTACAGAATACAGTGGATACTCAGAGCTGACACTCTTTTAATTTGTCACTAGCAGCAGTGTCTGGCAATAGGACTGAAATTCATCATCCCTGGGATCGGTGGGCTGCACCTGTTTGTTACCGATTAACTCTTTTAAACAAGTTTCACAAGAACTCCTGTTGTGTAGATAAATACCCCTCGGCCCCGAGGTTCAGGGCCCTAGAGAGCTTCCTTTAGATTCATTCATTCAACAAGTACTTTCTGTAGACATAAACTTTGTTCCGTCTTAGGCAATGATGTTCCTCCCAGATGCCAGCAGTAAGAGTAGCCCCACCTGGAAGCACAGAAGCCCATACGCAGGACACTATCCTGCTTGTCAACACTCCAGAATCTCCTTTTCAGAGGCTCTCTGGGGACCTTTTCCTTTGCAGCGGCAGCAGTCGCATGTGAGCTGCTCCAGAAAGCAAGTTACATATGGTCTCCTCTCCTTAATGCTGCCCACCCGCCCTCACCAGGCATGACAGATGTGGAGGGGGGGGGGTTGTAAACTAAGGAGCCCGATTTAGGTCAAGGGTGCCACTTAGATTCATAATCTTACAAATCTCCTTGGATGTTTCTTGTATGTACTATTGTCTTAGACCCATTGTTTTGATAGAGGTTCTCAACCCTGGCTGCACATTGAAATCACATGGGACAGCCTGAGAAATACCACTGTCTGGCCCCATCCCTGGAGATTCTGATTTCATTAGTCTTGGATGGGGTTTCCTCTGCGGGGAAGTAATATTTATATCAGTGGTACTCGATCCTGGATGTACATTAAAATCAGTTAGGGACCTTTTAAGTATCTTGCTGCCTGAACCTCATCCCAGAACAATTAAAAATGAATATGAAGGCTACAGTTCCAGCATCTGTAGTTTTTTTTTGAGTTCCTTAATGTATTCTAATGCATAGGTAAATTTGGGCCCACTGATACAGGCCCACTGTTACTTTCATGTAGAGAAAATATATACCAGCAATCAAAATCGCAGAAAGGGTCAGGAAAAAAAAAGGGTCAGATTGGGATGATTCTTTATGCATAAGGAATCAAGACCCAGACATTTCATCCGGAACTGGTGACAACACGCGTGCACACGTGTGTGTGTGTGTGTGTGTGTGTGTGTGAGACCATTGGCAGGACAGGTTTTGGAGAGCTGCATGAACAGGAGTAAGATGCTCTTGATTAAGAAAATACACACTCTGCACCATGAACACCTATGAACAGCTCCCATGTGCCAAACGCTGCCAGGGAAAATAAGGGAAAGCTAGATCCTTTCTCATGATTCAGAAGCTTGCAATCTCAGAAGGAAATGTTACTTTGACAGGCCTACAAGAATCAGAGGGAAGCATAAGAGAGAAAGGACCTAATTCTGGCTCATGTCCCCAGATTTGTCACTCGTATGGTCTTAGGGGAAGTTCAATACCTTTATAAACCTTTGTCGCTCCCCTGTAGAAGGTCCCATCTAGAAGGTCCCATCTAGTTGAAGAGGCGACCTCTTGCACCCTCTTCTTCTCTAGAATTTCTTCTCCCCCAGAGAAGCTTCCTACTATCTCACTCCCAATATACTCTGTACTCATCAGTGTCCCGGCATCCAGACCTATTCCTAAGTCCTCCTTCCTCCTCCCCTATGTGATTCACCCTGTCATCGATTCCCTGTTCCCTAGGGACCTTGTTCTCTGAAGTCCCCAGTGATAGCTGATGAGCCATGAAATTCTCTACAGGTGAGGTGCTAATGACTACTATTGGCATATTTAATTTTCCTCCCAAGGATGAGTAATTGGGAGCAACATGTCCAGAGAGGTTATTTCCTGGTGGGGATTGACGAAATGTGTAAGGGAAACATGGAGATCTCTGTGAAGTGCTTCAACTGACCGCTAAGAGTGAGCTGCTTGTTCAGCCTGGGAAATACCCGAGTGAGGGACCGGTTCTATGGGCACATTACCTCACCCCAGGAGGGCTGAGTCCCACTGCAGGGAAGGAACGGGCCCTCTTTACTCTGCCATGATTTATTAATGTGAGACACTCTGTAAGGTTAGAAACTCATAATTTTCCTTTGGGAATAGTAACTAATTTCCAAAGAAGACTTTTATGAATTGAACTGAATCCAGGGCACTCTGTGAGGAAACAACATATTTGGAAACAGAGAGTGATATCATGGCTTTCTACTGAGGTGATGGAAAATACTATTTAGCTCAATTACCCATCAGATTCAGATCCTTTTACCATGTTATTGGTAAAACCTCCTGTGTTATTCCAGCAAGAAAATATTGCCCTTGTATCTGAAATGTGTATCTAAATTTATATCTGAGATTATAGAAATTTATTTTCATTTTAGTAACATACCACTTTCTCCTCATATGATATTGATTTGGGTATGTATGTTATTTTTTTTCAACTAGACTGTAAACTCCTTAAGGGAAGATCTCACTTTCTGGACGGTGCTGAGCCCAATGCTGGGCCTGTGTTCCAAAAGGAAGCATGTGTTTATATTTTTACATTAAAATAATATGGGAAGAAAACAACCAATCCCATCATGTGTATTATGGGGGCACGGTAGGAAAAATTAATTGAATTAGCTTTACTCCTATGTCATAAAATTGTAAATGAGTGGCTCTTTGGGCATCTACAGCAAGACCTTCTGCAACATAAAGAAGTGTTCAGTGTTCATTGTGTTGAGAATCAAGGAGTCAGCAGGTTGAGATCTTGTCTGAAGCTTCCGAGGAAAAATCCACCTTATTCTTATGAATTTTCTTACGCTCTCAGTTCCTAGAGGCTTCCACATTCCTTGGAATTCCTTGGAATTCCTTCATGGCCCCTTTCATGTTCAAGTCAACAAGGGTGCATCAAATCCTTCTCATGCTTCAAACCACAGACTTCTTTGTTGATGACTTCTAGAGCCATATATAAAAGGCACATGTGATTAGGTCTGGTCCACGTGGACAATCTCCACTCATAAAGTCACTTGTGCCATGTGACCTGACCATGGGAGTGAGATCTCACATCACAAATTCTGGGGATTGCACGGGGTGTGTACACGAGGGGTTGGGCATCCGAAAGATGATCTCTCTCAGTATTTTTCCATTCTTAGCCAAGCTTCTTGATAGACAGAAACCTAAGATGGCTCCCAAGAGGCCCAACCGAGGAGCAAGAGGCCAACAATAAAGTCTAAATGGTAGAAGAGAAGCCAACTCTTGATTTTCCCCCGTGCCAAAGTAATTGCTTTCCTTGTTCAAGGGATTTTGGGGGGCAACAGTAACTCAGAAACACCCTGAAGAATAAATCTGGATTCTGGCCAGTTCCTCGGCAGTCTTATTTGATAGACTCTCTCCCCTTACCTGTTACATGAAATGTTTCGCCAATATTCTCAAAGGTCACCGCGATTTATCATAGCTCAACAGATGTATCCAAGTGGGATGTACCAGTGGTTATATAAATTAAAGTTCATTCAAGATTCTAGATAAATTAAAATAGACTAAAATTACCTTCTCTGTACCGTGCATCTATACAATTGGATCTCCATGAGCCACTTATTATACAGTCTTCTGACATTTTGAAGAAATTCATATATTCCCAATAAAGTAAGCCACCAATTCACTGATTCCTCAGTTTGCTTTTTAAAAAAAGTCCAAGCGACTCCTTGAGCCAGGAGATTATTTAACTTCTGACATTTAAAGGCATAGAACAAGATGAATTTTAAAATTAAGTTTGAATAAATGTTGAATAATATGTAATATCAAAAGTTCCAAGTGAAAATAATTTTAAGACACTTCTGTATATAAAAATATAATCTAAATGTGAGACGAATTATTTGCTTTATCTGAAGAAATATTAAAAATCGAAAGAAAGCAATACACATTAGTTTTAAAGTCATTCAACAACTGTAAGGCAGGTAATAAAAATCTTAATTTATAACAAAACTACTTACAATATTAACAGCATCTACTTCACAGTATGATTTAGAGATTTAAATAGATTAATACACATGAAGTTTGAAAAAAATGATCTCATACACAGCAATGATAAATGTTTAACATTATTCTGGAATGTTTGTGTCCCTTCAAAATTCTTATACTGAAGCCCTAACTCCCAATGTGTTGGCATTTGGAAGTGGAATTTTGAGGAGCCAAGTAGGGTTAAGTGAGGTCATGAAGGTGAGGACCGTATGATGGGATTAAAGAAGAGAGAGACGAGAGCACTCTCTGACCACCATGGGAGGGCACAGTGAGAAGGTAACTGCAAGCCAGGAAGAGGGCTCGCACCAGCAACCAAATCATCCAGGACCCTGAGATGGCCCAGAACTATGAGAAATAAATGTATGTTGTTTAACCCACTCAGTCCATGGTATTTCATTACAGCATCTTGAGCTGACCAAGACAAGCATTATCACCTAGCTATGAAAATAGAATCCTGTTCAGTTCTCTTATTTGAGCAATAGTGAATTATAAGCATTTCCCAAGTCATTAAAAAGTTACTAGTTAGTGCCAAATCTCATTATATCAATACTTGAAATGTAAAAATATGCCATTACTATATCGCTAGTATGTCCTACCTTTCTACGAAATACATAAAATCTGTCACATGGAATCCATCAAGTTCCTTTGGAAAGTCACCCATTTTTTATTCTAATTTGTACTCATTCTCTCATAGTTGGGCCTCAACTATCTTGGAAACCATCTTCTAGTCAGAGTTTCTAATTACCTTTCATTTATGTGCTTCCGTCTAGACTAAGAGCTCTGCAGCAGGATGAAAGAACGATAGTCCTAATACAGTTTTTCACTCCTTTTTTGGGGTTAGAGGAATATTTGCTGGATCCCCGTGGTCTTTCTTGGTTTACACTGCGGAAGCACATCCTGACCCAACTTCTAAGAAAGGCTATATGGAAGATAATCTTTCTGAATCCATTCATGTCTGGAAATGTTTTATTAGACACTTTAGCTAAGAGTTCCAACTTCAGAGGGCTGGCTCAGGGGGTAGAGCATGCAACTCTTGACCTTGGGGTTATGGGTTCGAGCCCACATTGGACGTAGAGATTACTTAAAAAATCTTTTAATAAAAAGAATTCTGGCTTAAATTTTTCTTCAATTTGATTTTTATATCTTATGTATAGTTCTTATTTTTCCTCTCAGAGGACTTTTAAGATTATCTCTTTATCTCTGTTGCACAAAATGTGGAAATTTTCCATTAATTATTCCAGCACTTGCAAAACCTTTCCAAATGTAAGACAGTTGTATCCCTCCAACTTTTGGAATTTTGTTTTTTAAATTCCTTTGAAAATCCCTCAGTTCTATTTTCTACTCCCTCCTCACCTCCCGTCTTTCCCTCTTCTTCCCTCTTTATTCATTTTTTTCCCATTAGTTGGATGTTGGGTTGAGTAGCATTTTTTTCAGATATTCAATATTCAATATCTGAATGCTATAAATAAATAACATTATGTTATTAATTAATAACAAATGATATCTTCTTAGTGTTATCTTATTAGATAATATTTCTATTGCCAGGTAAACAGAAATCCAAGTGAAGTGCTTCATTCAAAAAAATATAATTTTGAATTTTCACATAATAAGAAATCTGGAGGTAAGAAGTCTAGGTCTGGTATGGCAATTACACAATGCCATAAAGACCCAGGGTCATCCTATTTTCCTGAGCCATAATCTTTAGCATGTACCATTCACCCTCACCCTGCCAAGGTGGTTGCTTCTTCCCTAGGTAACTTTCCTGTGGTCCAGTCAGAAAGTGGAGGGAAGAGTGAAGAAGAAAAGGAGAAGCCATTGGAGGTCCCCTTTAAACCAAATATTAATAAGGTTGAAATGGGGAATGGTTGGTGAGTAGGCATCTATAGTGTTTGCTAGAGAAGTCTTGATTTAATCATCTCCATGTCCCTTATTATATCTGCCATAATTATGGCCTCCATTTCTTTTTTGTTCTTGTAGATTTCCTTGAATGCATTTTACAACCCTTCTATTGAACTTTTAGAAATCTGAACAATCATGATTTTAATTTGTTAAAGCTCCCTTATTGTTTTATGAGGGCAAACTTTGTTTTCATATTTCTCTGAGGGACTCATTGAAGGATTTAATAAATGTCCTTTGGGTACCCGAAATTGTCTCTGTTTGCTATAGCTCAAAATTTTGTATCTTGATCCTTCTCTTTCATGTTTCAGGTTTCCTCAAATGTCTAGTTATTTTGGTGATGTCATAGTAACAATGTGGTTGGGAACTCTGCACATAGCTGGGGCGTTTCACTCAGCAGGCTATTCTAAATATAGAATACTCTCCCTGGAGTGAAGTCCCTATACCCCCAACCCATGCAACCAGCACACCCATACTTACACACACCTGGAGTCCATTCCCCTTTCCTGTACTTGGCATTTACTTCATCCGGGGCCAGATGTAAGCAGGATTGGAGAATGAAGGAAGAATAGATTGAGGAAACCTAATACTGACGCATTTGAGAAATGCTATATTTGATTTCACTCTTGGAACATAGACTCATATCCTCCTTGATCTTTGGGATCTTTCTTGATCAAACTCTTTCAGAGCTAAATTAGAGGTAATTCAACTTAGGAAATCAGAAGCAAAGTGGGGGGGAAAAAGCAATAGCATTTTGCATCCCCCCAGTGAAGGCATTTAGGATGACAGCCAGATTCTGAAAGGGCTTGGGTCCCACTTGAAGTTAATTTTGGTATAAATTATAGGGTAGCTTCTCATGGAGCACCTCTCCTTTATCTAATTCATACCATATTATTACCCAATATAATTTGTTTTTCTGAAGAAACAGTAGTGATTGAGAATGGAATGTAAGAGAATTTTATTTAACTCTCTTTTTGCAGCATGATTATGAATAAGAATGTCAAAACAGGGGTGATGTATAATGTTAAAGAATGAAGTCTTTGTGTGCTCTTTTCTTTTTGTCTATTTCAGAGTATCTCATGAATACATATTCTGACAACATCATTCTGAATGGGCTTCTAAGCTTTTTGCCAGATATAGGAAAACATTTTCTATCAAGAGCCAGTAACCTCACACATACTCTATCAATTTAAGGTTTACATGAAGAACGATCATCTTAATACAGCTTTAGCTTTTTATTTTGAAAGAGAAAGTTTTTAAAACTTGGGTAGACAAGCTATAAAACTTGATAATATCAGTTACTTAAAAATATAATTCGGTTCTATACTATGTATTAACATAGGACAGAAGGTTGGGTGAAGGAGGGAGAAGAGGGAGAATGAGACAGATGGGAAAAGGAGAGGAGGAACAGATTCAGAGACCAGTGAGAGCAGACAGAAGTTCAATGGCTTGTGAAGTGTGAAACTATTTTTTGTAACTTGATGCTGTCTCCTTAGACTGAGTTGTGTATTAGTAGAACCTTCTGAAGCATTAATTTATTAGCATCTGTTCACACATCCTTAATTATTCTTTATTCTTAAATGCAGTGAATAGTCACAGTGGCTCACCATGGGGGCTACTTTTTAGACTGCATTATGGTAACTAGGGGAATTTTATTAAGGGGCTAGTACCTAGAAACCCCCCCCCCCTTTTTTTAAAGCTAAACTACAGATTTAATCAGATTTCATCATTTTCTCACTGGTGTTCTTTTCTAGCCCATGATTCAATCCAGTATTCCACACTATACTTAGTTTTCATGTCTCCATATTTTCTCCCAGTCTGTAATAATTTCTCTCTCTCTCTCTCTCTCTCTCTCTCTCTCTCTCTTTCTCTGTGTGTGTGTGTGTGTGTGTGTGTGTGTGTGTGTTTGCCTTCCAAGACCTTGACACTTTTGAAGCATATTGGACACGTATTTTGCAGAATGTCCTATGATTTGGATTTGTCTAATTTTTTTTTTCGTGAAAAGATTAAATCTGCAGGTGTTTAGCAAGAATGTCACTGAGATAATGAGCCCCCTTAGTGCACTGTATCAGAGGTGCCTAATGCCAGTATGTTTCATTATAGGTGATGTTAACCTTGATTACTTGGCTAAGATAGTATCTGCCAGCTCTTTCCATTAAAAAATTACTATTTCTCCAGGGCGCCTGGGTGGCTCCGTCAGTCGAATGTCTGACTTCGGCTCGGGTCATGATCGTGGTTCATGAGTTCAAGCCCTGCGTCAGGCTCTGTGCTGGGAGCCTGCTTGGGATTCTGTGTCTCCCTCTCTCTCTGCCCCTCCCCGCCTCATGCTCCGGCTGGCTCTCTGTCTCCCCAAAATAAATAAATGTTAAAAAATTACTATTTCTCTTTTTGTAACCAATAAATATCTTGAGGGGAGATATTTTGCAATTGGGCAAATATTGTCTTCCTCCTGAAAGTTTTAGGATTTATTGGTAGATCTTGTTGCAACAACTTTATTGGTTCTAATGGTATTTTCTATTCTTGTGTTCTCTTCTACATTTATTAACTGGGAGAACTCTCCTGTCTCATTTATTTATTTATTCAACTATTTTTTGGTCATTATAGACTCATGATTCAAGTCAATGCATGGAAACCTACTTAAGGTAGCTGAGATCAGCAACTGAGTCTTTACACTAAAAACAGACCATAATGTTAGGCAGTCCAAGACTTGGTAGGAAGCAGTTTAGTCACTTCTACTTTGATTTTGTCTCTCCCAAGTCAGTAAAGGATAGACTAAGGGGAAAAAAAGATTTCCATATGGTAGCATAGTAAGGAACTGAGAGCAGAATTTAGTCATTTGCTTCTAATGCCCTTGATAACATCCACACCAGATGTCCTGCCAAATCTGAAGTACTGTAAAAACATTATTTATTTACAGAATCATAACATTTCTTTTTTGCTTTGTAAACACTGCAAGAATGCTTCCTGTTTATTTTCTGTTTCATCCCAAACATATCTATATGAATATATCTGTATATATATGGAAAAAAAACCGAGGATGAGACAACAAATGAGTGAAATTATTTTTCCACTATAAATGTATCATTTGTGGAAACTCCTTGGATTTCACTTATCACAGGAAACTTAGAACAATCATTCCAAGGGCATCCATTGTGGTTTGGAAACTAAAGAAAAGTAGCATATGGTCTTTTAAAGCCTGCTTGTGTATTTGTATATTTGAAAATTAATATGTTCACTGATAACATAATATGTTCACTTTTAACAGTTTCTCATTATACACAGGTTGGAAGGATGCTTGCTGGGGAGAATATAATTAGGTATCTGTGGTGGTTTAGAAATTAGTCCTGTAAAGGCAAAGATAACTCAGAGAAGTTTAACTATTAAATTCTATAAAGGGACCAACTGAAAGCCTGTATTTCCAATGATGTCTTTGTGGAAAGATTCTGATGAAGTAAATTATGTTGTGCTATGGCAGACATGTCATTGTGATTTTGGCTGCAGGTTACTTTGGCCTAGAAAATCGGATAAGATTAGATTTTGAAGGAAAGTCTCTCGTTGATAGTGCACTTTGCTATTGGATTTACTAAAGTTTTGCTTACTTAATATTTTTATTGTGGTAAAATACACATCACATAAAATTTACCATCTTTTTAAAGTGCACAGTTCAGTGGTATGGAGTACATTCGTATTGTTGTGCAAGCATCACCACCATCCATCTTTAGAATGCTTTCTATGTTGCTAAGTGAAAATCTATCCCCATTAAACAGTAACGCTCCTTCCCCATAGACCTGGCAACCTCCATTTCACTTTTGATCTCTATGATTTTGACTACTCTAAGTACATCGTAGGGTGGAATCCTGTAGCATTTGTCTTTTTGTGACTGGCTTATTTCACTTAGCATAATGTCCTCAAGTTTCATCCATATTGTAGCATGTGTTATAATTTTCTTCTTTTTGAGTAATATTCTACTTTATGTTTATGAAAGATTTTACTTAATTATCTGTTCATCCATTGATGATCACTTGGGTTGCATCCATGTTCTAGCTTCTATGGATAACGCTGCTATGAACGTGGATGTACAAGTATCTCTTTCAGACCCTACTTTCAAGGGGAATTGCTAGATCATATAGTAATTCTATTTTTAATTTTTTGAGAATATTCCTTACTGGTTTCCACAGTGCCTATACCATTTTACATTTCTACCAAAGGTTTCTGATTTCTTGAAAAATATCCTATGAGCACTTGAGAGAAATGTGTATGCCGTTATCGGGTAGCATGTTGTTTATGTCTGTTAGATCTAGTTGATGTATTGCGTTGTTCAAGTCCTCTATTTCCTTACTCATCTGTCTGGTTGTTCTATCTTACTGAAAGTGGGATTTGGTAGTCTACATCTATTATTATAGAACTATCTATGTCTTCCTTCAATTCTATAGATTTGCTACGTATATTTTGATGGTCTGGAATTGGTACATAAATGTTTGTATTATCTTCTCACTTATTAAACCTTTTATTAATATATAGTATCTTCCCTTTCCTCTCATAAACTTTTAACATTTAAGGTCTATTTTGTCTGATAGTATAGCCACCCTTGTTCTCTATTGGCTACTGTTTGCATGGAGTATCTTTCCCCATCCTTTCACTTTCAAACTATTTTTGTCTTCGTATTTAGAGTGAACCTCTTGTAGACAGCATGCTGTTGGATCATGTTTTTGTCCCCATTCTCCAATCTCTGTCTTTTGACTGGAGAGTTTAATCCAATTATATTTAACATAATTACCAATAGAGAAGGACTTCTGCCATTTTACTATTTGTTTTCCACATGTCTTAGCTTTTTTGTTCCTCATTTACTTTTTTACTGTCTTCTTTTGTGTTTACTTGATTTTTTGCAGTGAAGTATTTAAACTCCTTGCTCATTTCTTTTTGTGAATATGCTATAGCTATTTTCTTTGTGGTTATCATGGAGATTATATTTAACATCCTAAAGTTATAATGCTATAATCTGAATTTATACCAGTTTAACTTCAATAACCTACAAAAAGCCTAAAATCTCTGTTCCTTTACAGTTCCTTCCACACCCCCATTCAGTTGTTTGTGTCACAAAATTACATTTTTATACAGTGTGTGTAAAAGGTAGATGGCACTATAATTCTTACCTTCAAGGGGCTAATAAATGAGAGCTCCTCTGGCTCTCAGGCTGCAAATGTCAAGTCGGCACTAAGAAGTTCAGGTTTCAAGAGGAACAAAAAATTGGGGAATCAACTCTAGTGTGAAGGTATAAGGTTTTCCTGAAAATGAGGCCTAAATTTAAAAGTATGAGTAAAGATACATAAAGAAGAGTTACTATGATTTCCACATGCTTTTCTATGAATGAGTACTGCTCCATAATGAATTTTACCATGATAACACAAGGAAAATACAAGGACTATATTATGAAGTTATTAAATATAAGAGATTTTGCTTTATTCTGAGATGTGTCCTTCCTAGTTTTTTGTGTTAAAATTGTCTCTCTT